>NW_026622930.1:37903554-38206584 GCF_023065955.2 Ursus arctos | reverse complement strand
ATTTATCCAACCCTTTACTTGCTCTACTTAGACCCTGAAATCCCCAGTAGTACCCACAGTAATGCCTTGCAGAGTGTTCCCATTCCTCAAAAATCCTGCTTTTACAAACCCCACCCAATGCCATAGAACCTGCCTAGCCTACCTGGGAATAATGAAGCCTGCAACTTGTGAAGAGAAGACATAGCCAATTAGTCTCTTGGTAACTTTCCCTCCCTCACTTAGATAGGGTTGCCTCCATTTCTGCATAGAAGACAAGCATCCTGATGCATCTGAGAACCTTAGTCAGTGGCACCAAGGCCAGCTGTCCTTCTTTCAAAAGTTTCTTAATTACTTAACCTCTACCAAATAGCTTTATAGTGTTGTAGGTTAGACCAAGTAACTTTATAAACAGTCCCTCTGATTCTTGATGTACTGTTCATGAGGGTAATCGTGGGCAGCCTCTAAAGTGCTCTATGTCTCAGCCTGCTGCTCTGTGTACCAGGAAAACAATCACATTCACTTCACAGGGAAGATGCAAATCTTAATTAACATTTGCAAAACACTTTGACATCGTCTAATGAAAAGTACCATACCTAAGCAACATATAATTACAGGCAGGTTTGTCCATATGATCCTTCAAAAGAAGAAAGCAATAATTTGCACGTCTATCACTGTTGCTCATTCACGGATCAAATTCTTGACAAATATATATCACCATCCTAACGTTCTGGTTAAGAAAGCGAGTCTTTAATGACTAGAAATAAAACACAAAATTACTACATCACCTCCTACTTCTCCAGCCAAGGACACATATTCCTCTTCTATCAGACCAGCAAATCTGGGATCCAGTCCAGCTTACTTAAATGCAGCAGAGGGGAGAAAACCCCAGACCCAAAGTGGTAAATGACTTGCTCAAGGTCAGTGTGAATTTGGCCCCAGAAAGTTTTACTCCAATTCTATAGTTCTAATTCTTCTCTCTCAAAATAGTCTGAATTGATGAGTCAAGTCACCAGAAAGAATTAAAAAGGCAGAAGGGATAGCTTTTTTTTCTAGTTAGAATACCAGACTTTCTGAAATAGAGTAATTCTTTATGCCAACCAGGGTAAGGACTCCTGAAATGTCCTAGTTAAGTAGATGTAGGCCAATGACCTCTCTTCTAAAATATTTTAAGTTTGCAAGTAATGTCCCTTCCATATCTGGGAAAGAGCATTTCTAAATACATAGCAGATTTCTCGTATTTTCTCTGGAAGGCTTCCCCGAGCTGTTTCATAATAAGTGGCTTGCTGCTAAAGCCCATTCTGTTCCCTCAAAGCAAAACTCTCACAGCAAGTTCAGCTCCTTGGCCCCAAAGACCGCAGTGTATGGGCAGGTCTGGTACCAAAGAAACCTCTTGAAAAATTCTACATTCTTATGTTGAAACACCTGATTTGTGTGTTCTTTCTTCTGTCAAAAAGAACTTTGTGAGATATAAAGTTATTTTTTTTATTCTCATTTGCTTATCAAAAACTTGTGAAAGAACTGTGATTTTGCTCTGAAAACACCATGATTTATAGGGTAGCTCTTTAGATGCTGAGGATTCATTTCCTCCAAGGTAAATGTTTGTCCCTACAATAGTACATTTTGCAAGATTTCTGCAAGAAAATTCTTGAGAAGGTAATTAAATTATAAGAATATTTACCTCAGGGAGCCTGGGTGGCTCAGTTGGTTAAGCCTTTGCCTTCAGCTCAGGTCATGATCCCGGGGTTCTGCGATTGAGTCCTGCATAGGGCTCCCTGCTCGGCAGGGGAGTCTGCTTCTCCCCCTCCCCGTGCTCATGCTCTCTCTCTCTCACTCACTCTCTCTCTTTCAAATAAATAAAATCTTTAAAAGAAAAGAATATTTACCTCAATTCAGTACATTTTCTTAGATTGCAATGTATGAAACTTAAAGACACTACATTTGCTTATATATGATAATGTGGGAAGTATCCTATTACTTAATTTTTAGTTTACTATAAAAATATATGAGAACCGACCGGTCCCACTTTTTCCAATGGAAAGTCATAATAATTTTTTAAGGGGTATTGAGGAGGGAGACTCTAGATGTAAAACTGTTCATTTCCAGAAAAGAAAAATTAAGGTATTCCTCACTTGATAATCTGCATAATGTGTTTTTACTTCAGTGAAATGAAAATAGCATTAATTATAAAGACATTTACAGATGCCTTTATTCTATACAGTTTTTTTTTAAATCCTGATTAAATGGTATAATAGCCCTGAAATATACAATTGGCTCTTTATTATTTAACCCAGAGGTTGGCAGCACCAACCACAAAGCAGAGCCAACTACATCATGTCACAAGAAGGGCACCATAACTTCACGCTCATGGTGAGAATCATATGTGGAAAGCAAATCTGGTAATGAAAACCAGGCTTGGAATGCATGTGGTGCCTGGTGTTGCTTTTCCAGAAAGGTTTTCATTATAATAATTAATAACATTTTTTAAGGAGGGAAAACAGGAGAAAAGGAGCAAAAAAACGTTGTTGGTGAGCAAGAGTACAAGGAATTCTGTCAGGGTGGGGGTTGGGAGAACCAAGAATGAACGTAATAGATTACATAGGTGTGCAGCTTTCCTCCTGGGAACTTTACACACCTCTGCCTTTCCTGGTATGACACATTTATGCTCAGGTTCAAACTCCAGTTTCACAGAAACTAGCTTTATCACCTTGCCAAGTTACTTTACCCCTCTCTGCCTCAGTTTCCTCATTTGTAAAATAGGGTTATTAGGATTTGCTTCATAGTGTTGATGTGATGATTAAATAAAGTGATATATATAAATCATTTAATGTACTGCCCGGGACACCATAGGCTTTTAGGATTAGCTATTTGTATTATTATCATCCACATTTCCATTTTAAAGCTTACTATGGCATCTTTCTTATCAGAGTGAAACCAGTTACTCACATGCCAATTTTAATTATTGCTACCATTTCTATGCAAATATGACATCACTAATCCTTCCCTACTGCTTCAATCACACCCTCAACTCTGTGGAGAGTACTTACAAGACATAGACATGTCAGACACAAACATGAATAGAACACAAGTCACCTGTGATAAGTACATGGTTGAGAGTCACACAAAATACTGGGCATACAGAAAAGAGAGAGCACTTATGTTGAATTGGGAGAATCAAGGGATACTTTACAAAGGAAGTGACATATGAGCTAACTCTTAAAGGACGAACAGAGGTTTGGGGCACCTCGGCAGCACAGTCAGTTGAGCATCTGACTCTTGATTTTGGCTCAATTCGTGATCTCAGAGTCCTGAGATCAAGCCCTGTGTCAGGCTCCGCACTCAGCACAGTGTCTGCTTAAGGCTCTCTCTTCCCTCTGCCCCTGCCCCCATCCTCTCTCTAAAATAAATAAATAAATAAATCTTAAAAAATGGATGAACAGAGGCTTGAAGGGGAGGAAGATGGAGAGGAAAGAGTCTACTCTAGGACATAGAACCAGAAGCCTGGTGTGAAAAGAGGAGGGGGGGGGCGCCTGGGGGGTGCAGTCGTTAAGCGTCTGCCTTTGGCTCAGGGAGTGATCCCAGTGTTCTGGGATCGAGCCCCACATCAGTTTCCTCTGCTAAGAGCCTGCTTCTTTCTCTCCCACTCCCCTGCTTGTGTTCCCTCTCTCGCTGGCTCTCTCTCTCTCTGTCAAATAAATAAATAAATAAAATCTTTAAAAAAAAAAAAAGAAAGAAAAGAGGAAGGGAAGAGGAAAGGAAAGTGAGAAGAAATGAGCCTAGAGATTGGCACATATAGTGGAGAGCTGTGTGAGAGATACAAGTGTGAAGGGGTGCAATGATTAACTTTATGTGTCAACTTGACTGGGCCTCAGGGTGCCCAGACATTTGGTCATACATTATGCTGGAGGTGTCTGTGAGGGTCCTCCCTCAAGTAAAGAGGAACTCCTCCTGACTGACTGCCTGAGAGCTAGAACGTTGTTTTTGTTTTTGTTTTTTTGGCCTCTGGCCTCAAACTGAAACATTGGATTCTCTTGGGTCTTGAGCCACCAGCTTTCAGACTAAAACTACACCATTGGCAAACCTGGGACTCCAAAGTGCCAAATGTAAATCTTGGGACTTAAAGCTTCCATAATCACATGAGCTAATTCCTCGCAATCAATCAGCCAACTAACCAGCCATCCAACCAACGATTCAATCCTATTGGTTCTATTTTTCTGGAGAGCCCTGGTTAATACGTGGAGGGGAGGGAATATTCAAGTGTCCCTATTCATAGCTCTCTCCCTCAGTTGCCTTCTGAGGACAAGTCTATAACTGCACATGGGTTCTTTGTTTTTAAGGTTTTATTTATTGATTTGAGAGAGAGAGAGAGAGAGCAGGGGGAGGGGCAGAAAGACAAGCAGACTCCCTGCTGTGAGCCCGATGTGGGGCTCCATCCCAGGACCCTGGGATCAGAACCTGATCTGAAGTCAGATGTTGAACTGACTGAGCCACCCAGGCGCCCCTGCCCATGGATTCTCTGATGTGTTGCCAGGGCTAAGAGGTGAAGCTACAAAATAAAGGTAGAAAGATGGGGACAGATTGATTTACAAAAGTGCTGACATGGGAGCGCCTGGATGGCTCTGTTGTTAAGCATCTGCCTTCGGCTCAGGGCATGATCCCGGCGTTTTGGGATCAAGCCCCACATCAGGCTCCTACACTGGGAGCCTGCTTCTTCCTCTCCCACTCCCCCTGCTTATGTTCCCTCTCTCGCTGGCTGTCTCTCTCTCTGTCAAATAAATAAATAAAATCTTTTTTTAAAAAAAGTGCTGACATGGAGCGTCTCTTAAAGAAAAGTTTCAATTCAAAGGCTGAAAAGGAGGATGAAAGAGTGGTGGACAGAATTTTGAGGAGGTTAGCAAGGAGGGATGGAAAGAAGTATAGTTCAGGGTGTGACTTTAGAGAGAAAGCTATGCAGAAAAGAATTTGGGGAAGTTTTTGCTGGGAGCTATATGTGGTAGTTTTCCCTATGCTTGAGGGTCTCCAGTGAACACCGGACTGCTTTTTGCAGTCAGATTCATGTTACTTTGAGATAAATCACCATGCGAGGGAAGTCTTAAGCACAGATATCCGCACACAGATATCAGAAGATAAACAGTAGGGGGAGGGTGCTGTCGCGCTTGGGTGCTGGGAATCAGTAGCCACCTGCACTGGGGAGCAGACTGGACTCACGGACCCGCACCTGCAAGAAAGCAGAGTGAGACCATGAGCCCGGGAATGCGCACGTGACCAGACTGAAAACCGGAGCTCTGGAGCGCTCACTGGAACCAGACTGGTACCGGGAGCTCGGGAGCATGTGCAAACCACACTGAAACAGGGAGCTCAGGAGCGTGCGGGAACCAGGGGTGACTGGCAGTGTTGGAAGCACAAAGGACAGAGATGTGCCAGCCCTGGAAGTGAGGGCTGGGAGAGTGGCTGTGGGACGCACATCCCGGGATGCTGCGGGGTTTTTAGCAGGACCGACAGAAACAGAGTTAAAGTGGCCAGGGGAGCTCAGTGGAGAGAGGACTGCGATCTCTGTTCTGAGACAGAGGCTAGGATATGGACACTGCTGCTCTGACTCTCAGAAGAGGCACAGAAAACCACCAGGGAAAGCTGCCAGAGAACAAAAGCTCAGAAATACCGGTTCATATTGTGCCCATACCCATCCCCCCTCACAGGGGACGGGGCAACTCTACCCAAACAGGGTTGCCTGAGTATCAGCATGGCAGGCCCCTCCCCCAGAAGGCAGGCTGAAAAATCAAGAAGCCCACATCCCTAAGGTCCCTATAAAACAAGTGCACACTGCCTGGGTCCTGGTCAATAATTTGGACTCTGGGCATCCCCGCAACCTCTCCTCATCAGAATGATGAGGAGGAGAAACCCTCAGCAAAGAAAGGACACAAAGACTGTGGCCTCTGCCACAGAACTGATGGATATGGATATAACCAAATTGTCAGAAATGGAGTTCAGAGTAACAGTGGTCAAGATGATATGTATGCTTGAAAAAAATATTAATGAAAATATTAACGAGAATATAGAATCTCTAAGGGTGGAAATGAGAGTGAATCTGGCAGAAATTAAAAATGTTATGAATCAAATGCAGTCTAAAC
Organism: Ursus arctos; assembly: GCF_023065955.2. Classification (NCBI taxonomy): domain Eukaryota; kingdom Metazoa; phylum Chordata; class Mammalia; order Carnivora; family Ursidae; genus Ursus; species Ursus arctos. The sequence goes on along the minus strand of NW_026622930.1, from coordinate 38,200,480 downwards.
TAGACACTCTGATTGCCAGGGCAAATGAGGCAGAAGAACGAATTAGTGAATCGGAGGATGGGATGGTAGAAGAGAAAGTAAAAAATGGAAACTTGGCTCAAAAAAATCCAATCTCAAGAATGGAGATTACAGGAGATTACTGACTCAATGAAATGTTCCAGTGTGAATCATCCGCATCCCCGAGGGGGTGGAGAAAGAGAGAGGTCTAGAAGAGATATTTGAACAAATTATAGCTGAGAACTTCCCTAATCTGGCAAAGGAAACAAGCATTCGTGTCCAAGAGGCAGAGAGGACCCCTCCCAAGATCAGTGAGAACAGACTTACACCATATCACATCATAGTGCAATTTGCAAATATTAAATCCAAGGATACAGTATTGAAAGTGGCCAGGGGGAAGAAAATCCTTACGCACAGAGGGAAGAATATCAGAATAACGTCAGACCTGTCTACAGAGACCTGGCAGGCCAGGAAGGCTTGGCAAGGTATTTTCAAAGCTCTAACTGAGAAGAACATGCAGCCAAGGATCCTTTATCCAGCAAGGCTGTCATTCAAGATTGATGGAGAGATAAGGCCCTCTCAAGACCGGCAGAAACTGAAGGAATTTGTGACCACCAAGCCAGCCCTAAAAAAATTACTTCTATAAAAGTAAAAAGACCCCAAGAGTGATACAGAACAGAAATTTACAATCTCTAGAAACAAAGACTTCACAGGCAACATGACGTCATTAAAATCATATCTCTCAATAATCACTCTCAATGTGAATGGCCTAAGTGCTCCCATAAAATGCCACAGGGTTGCAGATTGGATAAAAAGACATGATGCATCCATTTGCTGTCTACAAGAGACTCATTTTGAACCTAAAGATACATCCAGACTGAAAGTGAAGGGATGGAAAACCATTTTTCATTCCAATGGACCTCAAAAGAAAGCTGGGGTAGCAATTCTCATATCAGATTAGATTTTAAACTAAAGACTGTATTTAGAGATACAGAAGGACACTATATTATTCTTAAAAGATGTATCCAACAAGTGGATATGACAATTATAAATATCTATGCCCCCAACAGGGGAGCAGCTAGATACATAAGCCAACTCTTAACCAGAATAAAGAAACATATAGATAACAATATGTTAATAGTAGGGGACCTCAACACTCTGCTCTCAGCAATAGACAGATCACCTAAGCAGAAAATCAACAAAGAAACAAGAGCTTTGAATGATATACTGGACCAGATGGACCTCATAGATATATACAGAACGCTACATCCCGGAACAACAGAATAATCATTCCTTTCGAATGCACATGGAACCTTCTCCAGAATAGACCATATACTGGGTCACAAAACAGGTCTCAACCAATACCAAAAGACTGAGATTATTCCCTGCATATTCTCAGACCACAATGCTTTGAAACTGGAACCCAATCACAAGGAAAAATTTGGAAGAAACTCATACACTTGGAAACTAAGAACCATCCTGCTCAAGAATGATTGCGTAAACCAGGGAATTAAGAAGGAGATTAAACAATTTTTGGAGACCAATGAAAATGGAAACACATCGGTCCAAAACCTATGGGACACTGCAAAGGCAGTCCTAAGGGGAAAATACATAGCCATCCAAGCCTCACTCAAAAGAATAGAAAAATCTAAAATGCAGATTTTACATTCTCACCTCAAGAAGCTGGAGCTGGAACAGAAGAACAGGCCTGACCCACGCACAAGAAGGCAGTTGATCAAGATTAGAGCAGAGATCAATGAATTAGAAACCAGGAGCACAGTAGAGCAGATCAACAGAACTAGAAGCTGGTTCTTTGAAAGAATAAGTAAGATCGATAAGCCACTGGCCAGACTTATTCAAAAGAATAGAGAAAGGACCCAAATTAATAAAATTATGAATGAAAGGGGAGAGATCACAACCAACACCAATGAAATAGGAAGGATCATTAGAAACTTTTATCAACAGCTTTATGCCAATAAATTAAACAACCTGGAAGAAATGGATGCCTTCCTGGAAACCTATAAACTACCAAGACTGAAACAGGAAGAAATTGATTATTTAAACAGACCAATTAATTATGAAGAGATTGAAGCAGTGATCAAAAACCTCCCCAAAAACAAGAGTCCAGGGCCTGATGGATTCCCCGGGGAATTCTACCAAACATTCAAAGAAGAAATAATACCTATTCTCCTGAAGCTGTTTCAAAAAATAGAAACAGAAGGAAAACTACCAAACTTATTCTATGAGGCCAGTATTACCTTGATCCCTAAACCAGGCAAAGACCCCATCAAAAAGGAGAATTACAGACCCTTTTCCCTGATGAATATGGACGCAAAAATTCTCAACAAGATCCTAGCTAATAGGATCCAACAGTACATTAAAAGGATTATCCATCATGACCAAGTGGGATTCATCCCTGGGATGTAAGGGTGGTTCAACATTTGCAAATTGATCACTGTGATAGATCATATCAACAAGAAAAGAGTCAAGAACCATATGATCCTCTCAATTGATGCAGAAAAAGCATTTGACAAAATACAGCATCCTTTCCTGATTAAAACCCTTCAGAGTGTAGGCATAGAGGGCACATTCCTCAATTTCATAAAAACCATCTATGAAAAGCCTACAGCAAATATCATTCTCAACGGGGAAAAGCTGAAAGCCTTTCCCTTAAGATCAGGAACACAACAAGGATGCCTACTCCCGCCATTATTATTCAACATAGTACTAGAAGTCCTTGCAACAGCAATCAGACAACAAAAAGGGATAAAAGGTATCCAAATCGGCAAAGAAGTCAAACTGTCTCTCTTCGCAGATGACATGATACTCTATATGGAAAACCCAAAAGACTCCACCCCTAAATTACTAAAACTTATAGAGCAATTCAGTAATGTGATGGGATACAAAATCAATGCTCAGAAATCAGTTGCATTTCTATACATGAACAATGAGACTGAAGAAAGAGAAACTAAGGAATCCATTCCATTTACAATAGCACCAAAAATCATACATTATCTCAGAATTAACTTAACCAGAGAGGTAAAGGATCTATATTCTAGAAACTACAAATCACTCTTTAAAGGCATTGAAGAAGACACAAAAGATGGAAAAATATTCCATGCTCATGGATCGGAAGAATTAACATAGTTAAAATGTCCATGCTACCCAGAGCAATCTACACTTTCAATGCCTTCCCGATCAAAATACCAATGACATTTTTCAAAGAGCTGGGACAAACAGCCCTTAAATTTGTATGAAACCAGAAAAGGCCCTGAATCGCCAAGGAATTGTTGAAAAGGAAAAACAAAGCTGGGGCATCAAGTTGCTGGATTACAAGCTATACTACAAAGCTGTGATCACAAAGACAGCATGGTACTAGCACAAAAACAGACGCATAGACCAATGGAACAGAATAGAGAACCCAGAAATGGACCCTTGGCTCTTTGGGCAACCTATCTTTGACAAAGCAGGAAAAAACATCCAGTGGAAAAAAGACAGTCTCTTCAATAAATGGTGCTGGGAAAATTGGACAGCTACATGCAAAAGAATGAAACTTGACCACTCTCTCACACCATACACAAAAATAAGCTCCAAATGGATGAAAGACCTCTATGTGAAACAGGAATCCATCAAAATCCTAGAGGAGAACATAGGCTGCAACCTCTTTCACAGCGGCCACAGCAACTTTTTTTTATGACACATCTCCAAAGTCCAGAGAAACAAAAGAAAACATGAACTTGTGGGACTTCATCAAGATAAAAACCTTCTGCACAGCCAAGGAAACAGTCAAAAAAACTAAGAGGCAGCCCACGGAATAGGAGAAGATATTTGCAAATGACACTACAGATAAAAGACTGGTATCCAACATCTATGAAGAACTTCTCAAACTCAATACACGGGAAACAAATAATCAAATCAAAAAATGGGCAGAAGATACGAACAGACACTTTTCCAATGAAGACATACAAATGGCTAACAGACACATGAAAAAATGTTCAAAATCATTAGCCATCAGGGAAATTCAAATCAAAACCACCTTGAGATACAACCTTATGCCAGTTAGAATGGCAAAAATACACAAGGCAAGAAACAACAAATGTTGGAGAGGATGTGGAGAAAGGGGATCCCTCTTATGCTGTTGGTGGGAATGCAAGTTGGTACAGCCACTTTGGAAAACAGTGTGGAGTTCCCTTAAAAAGTTAAAAATAGAGCTACCCTATGATTCGGCAATTGCACTACTGGGTATTTACCCCAAAGATACAGACGTAGTGAAGAGAAGGACCATTTGCACCCCAATGTTCATAGCAGCATTGTCCACAATAGCTAAATTGTAGAAGGAGCCAAGATGCCCTTCAATAGATGACTGGATTAAGAAGATATGGTCCATATATACAATGGGATATTACTCAGCCATCAGAAGGAACGATTACCCAACATTTGCAGCAACATGGACGGGACTGGAGGAGATTATGCTAAGTGAAATAAGTCAAGCAGAGAAAGACAATTATCATATGGTTTCATTCATTTATCGAACATAAGAAATAGCAGGAAGATTGGTAGGAGAAGGAAGGGAAGAAGGAAGGGGGTGGTTGACAGAAGGGGGAATGAACCATGAGGGACTATGGAGTCTGGGAAACAAACTGAGGGCTTCAGAGGGGAGGGAGGTGGTGGACTGGGATAGGCCAGTGATGGGTATTAAGGAGGGCACGTATTGCGTGGTGCACTGGGAGTTATACACAAACAATGAATCATGGAACATTACATCAAAAACTAAGGATATACTGTATGGTGACTAGCATAACATAATAAAAATTTATTATAAAATAAAAAAGAACTTCCCTGATTGAGGAGAGGAAATACTTAATTGCTCCCAAAGCAGACAAGGAGAGACTGAGAAGAGAGGGGAGGAGCCAGCAAATGATATCAGAGCATTGCACATCATGACTCCCCATTTTGATTTTCTCCAAACCTTGGTAAATAGGTACTACCCCTCTCGCTCTTCCAAAAAATCATAAAATGCTTGATAGTAGTGGCTTTCTTGGGAAATCATAAAGGTATGAAACTCTGCATCTAATATGTCATGGGCTAGGATGTTAAAATCCTTCTTAGTTTTGAGAGCATAATGACAGGGAAAATCAGAAAGAACTAAGCCATCAAAAATCCTAGGAAAGGTCCATGAAAGTGCATTACTCAACCACACATACACCAAGCACCAAACAAAAACAAAAAACAAAACCATAAACAAAGAAAACTCACAATTAACATTTACCAACTCTCACTAGAACTCAATTCCAAAGTTTCAACCTCCTTTAATGAATCATTTATTTTTACTCTTTTTTTAAATTCCAAATCAAAATCAGAAGGCATATTGATGACCACCAGCTATACCCTGTGAATGAAGTAATGTGCGGAATTTATATAACCTCTTTTATTTGCCTAGTAATTCTCTTCCTTGCTGGATACATAAGTGATGCTCCATAATATTCCCCCAACACAAACTTTCCTGAATTTCTGTTCTACTGCAATGTGACAAATTACCACAAATTCAGTGCCTTAAAACACCACATATTTATTATTTCACATTTTCCTAGGATCAGGAGTCCAGGCACATTTGACTAGATCCTGGGATCAGAATCTCACAAGGCTGCAATCAAAGCATTGACCAGGCTGCATTCCCATTTGGAGACTTCACTGGACAAGAATCGACTTCCAAGCTCTTTGGGTGGTTGGCAGACTTTATTTCCTTGTGACTGCATGACTGGGAGCTTAGCTTTTTGTTACCAGTAGACTGGAGGCCTCCTCTGATCCCAGAGGCTACCCATAGTCCTTTGCTATTTGGGCTTTTTCAGTATGGTTGTTTATTCATCCAGCAAGAATCTGTAGATCCAGTCTGCTAAGAGTCTTATATAATGTAACATAATCACAGGCGTGATATCTCATCACCTTTACAATATAACATAACCTAATCATGGGAGTGACATCCCATCATCTTTATAGATGTGTGTGTGTCCTGCCTACACTCATAAGTCCTGCCTAAACTCAAAGGGATTACACAAAGGCATGAAGACGAGGAGATTGGAATCACTGGAGGTCACCTTGGCATCTGCCTGCCACACAATCCATATCATACACAAGTTGCCAACCAGTGAAAACTTGTCTACAGCAAGAGTTCAGATAAAAGACCTCAAGCATTTCTCCCTCATATAAATACCACATACATCTTTTACGTCGTGAAACTTTAGAGAACAGTGTATAGAGTTAGACTCCTGGTGTATCAAATATCTGCCTCTACATAACTACCTCAAAACTTAGTGGCTCAAAACCATAACAGTTTTATCTTGTTCATGTGACCATGGATTAGTATTTGGACAGGATACTGCAGAGACACCTTATCTCATCTTTGTCCCATGTTTTCTGGGGCTGGAATATCCAAGATGGCGTCTTTACTCACATATCTGGAACCTCAGCTAAGATGGCTGAAATGACTGGAGGCTGGCTAGAATACCAACTGGGGTCATATTTGTAGGACCTTGATTCTTGTTGGCTTAGATTTCTCAATTCCTTCAGCTTCAGGGTCTCTCCCTACCCACGTGGCCTCTCCATATCATTTCTCCTTGGAGTCTAACAGGAGAGCTGGACATTTCACACGGGGGTTGGATTCCTAGAGAGAGGCCATGGAGATAGCTTTCTTAAGGCTTGCACTTGGAAATCGCAGAAAGTCACTTCTGCAACATTCTACCAGGCTTTATGCCTCCATTGACTCTCCATTGTCTTATTACACTGGCCTAGACCCCCAATGCAGTATTGAATACACGTGTTAGTGAAGTGTATATTTCTCTCATTTCTTTTTTTTTTTTTAAGATTTTATTTATTTATTTGACAGAGAGGCAGCGAGAGAGGAAACACAAGCAGGGGGAGTGGGAGAGGGTGAAGCAGGCTTCCCACTGAGCAGGGAGCCCGATGCGGGGCTCCATTCCAGGACCCTGGGATCATGACCTGCACCGAAGGCAGACGCTTAACAACTGAGCCACCCAGGTGCCCCTCTCTCATTTCTAAAGGGACTATTTCTAATGTCCCCCTATAAAGGATGATGTTTGTGCTAGGTATTTGGTAAATATTTTTATCACAATAAAGAGACTCCCATTTCTATTTACTAAGTGTTTATTTATATATTTATTTTGAGAGATAGAGAACAGACATGCAAAAGTGCTGGGGTGGGGAGGTGCAAGCAGAAGGAGAGCGAGGGAGACAAAATCTTAAACAGGCTCCAGGCCTAGCAAGTAGCCCAGCAAGGGACTTGATCTCATGACCCTGAGATCATGACCCAAGCCAAAATCCAGAGTCTGCTGTTCAACTGACTGAGCCACCCAGGAGCTCTTAAGTGTTTATTTTTGATGATGAATGCTTTCTCTGCAACTTTTGTAATGAAGTGTATAAATTTCCCACATTTACTAACCATCTTTGCAAATCTGGGATAATCCAACTTGATTATAGCGTATTATCTTTTTTACATAGTTGTTTCAATTCGCAAATATTTTGTTTAGGATTGTTGTATTGATATTCATTAGTGAAATGGACCAGTAATTTTTCTTTCTCATAATATGTTTCCCGGTTTTATTTTGTATGTTATACTGGCCTTGTAAAACAAACTGGGTAGTATTCTCTTTTTTTCTACTGTCCTAAATAATTTTCATATTTTATCTGTTCTTTAAAAATTTAATAAAACTTTTCCTTAAAAATATCAATGCTTTCTCTGCGGGAGGATTTTAACTATTGTTTCAATTACTTCAATTAATATAATAGCGTAAGATTATTCAAGGCTTTTATTTCTTCTGGTAAATTTTTTTTTTCATAGGGTTTTGTCCTCACCAATATTTGCAAAATTGGTGACATAGAGTTGTTGATAGTGTTTTCCTATTTGTTAATCTCTACTTTATCTTAGTTATATTCCCCTTTTACTCGTAAAATTGTATCTTCTCCCTTTTGCTCTTGATAAATCTTGTCAGTAATTTATTTATATTGCTAGTTGTTTTGAAAAATCAACTTTGGGTGTGCCTGGGTGGCTCAGTTGTTAAGCATCTACTTTCAGCTCAAGTCATGATCCCAGGGTCCTGGGTCCTGGGATCGAGGCCTACATTGGGCTCCCTGCTCAGCGGGGAGCCTGCTTCTCCCTCTCCCTCTGCCTGCTGCTCCCGCTACTTGTGCTCGCTCTCTTTCTGTCAAATAAATAAATAAAATGTTAAAAAAAAAAAAAAGAAAAGGAAAAGAAAAATCAACTTAGGCTTTGTTGGCCTATACTGAATCTTTGTTTTCTATTTCATTTCTATTGTATTTCCTTTCTTTATATATATATATATATATATATATATATATATATATATATATACATGTATATATACATGTATATGTATATGTATAATATATATATTCTTTTTATAGAATATTACCAATATCTTAAAACGGACATATGTGTCATTAACTTTCAGGCTTTGCTTAATTTCCTAGAAGCACACATTTTCTTGTATTCCATGGGTTTTCTATGTATTAATTATTATTTGCTTGTAGGTATTTTTAAAATTTCTACTTTTAAAAAAATGTGGTTTATTTAGTGAAATATTTTATAGATTTCAAAATATTCAGGGACATAAAGTTTTTACGTTTTTGTAATTAATTCCTAGCTTAATTGCATTGTGTTGAAAGATTATGGCATATATGATAGTCTTCAAAATTTACTGAGGTTTTCTTAATGACCTAGTGCATAATAATTTTTGAAAATATTGTAAAAGTAATTGATAAAAATATGTATTCTCTAATTGTTGGATACAGAACTCTGTATCTGTGCATTTATTAAGCATAGTAATTGTGCTGCCATTTTTTCTGTATCTTTGCTGCTTTTTTGTCTGCTTGTTCTAGCAACAATAAGAACAATTGCTTGAAATCCCCCACAATAATGATAGATTTAGGTATCCATTTCTTCCTGTAGACTTGCTTCATATATTTTGAGCCTATTTTATTCAGTGTATACATGCATAAAATCATTATATATTCATTATACTGTCACCCTCTCCATCTCTAAAAAATTTTTTTGTCTTAAAGTCCATTTTATCTGGTAGTAATATAGCCACACTAGTTTTCTTGTGGCTTTTGCCCAATGTGTCTTTTTCCATCTTTTTGCCTTGTGTGTCTTTATGTTTTAGATGTGTCCCTTACAAACAATATATCTGGATTTTTTAACAGAGCAAGTGATTCAAATGACAGTATTCTTTTATTTTTTCCCTTTTCTATTTTTTTCAGCTTTATTGAGGCATAATTGGCAAAGTAAATTATAATAAATTTAAAGTGTACAACACTTGATATATGTCTATACTGTGAAAGGATTCCCACCGTCGAATTAATTAACATATCCATCAAAAATATTTCAAACCATGTATCTGATAAGGGGTTAATATCCACAATATATAAAGAACTCATACAACTGAAAGCAAACCAAAACAGGTAATCCAACTAAAAGTGGGCAAACAAACTACATAGTTAAGAGTCTGTTTCTTGGTTTGTCTCTCTCTCTCTCTCTTTCTCTCTTTGCTTGTTTGTTTTGTTTCTTAAATTCTGCATATGAGGGAAATCATATGGTGTTTGTCTTTCTCTGACTGACTTATTTCACTTAGCATTATGTTCTCTAGCTCCATCCATCTCATTGCAAATGGCAAGATTTCATTCTTTTTATGGCTGAATAATACTCCATTATATATACACAAAGATATATATATATCTTGATCAGTGATGTTGACCGTCTTTTCATGTGTCTGTTGCCATCTGTATGTCTTCTTTGGAAAAACATCTATTCATGTCTTCTTTACATTTTTAATTGGATTATATGTTTTGGGGTGTTGAGTTTTATAAGTTCTATATATATTTTGGATACTAACCCTTTGTCAGCTATGTCATTAGCAAATATCTTTTCCCATTAAGTAGGTTGTCTTTTAGTTTTGTTGATTGTTTCCTTCAGTGCGTAGAAGCTTTTTATTTTGATGTAGTCCCAATAGTTTATTCTTGCTTTTGTTTCCCTTGAAAATGGGCAAACAATCTGAACAGACAATTTTCCAAAGAAATATATGAATGGCCAAGAAGTACATGAAAAAATTGCTTAGCATCTCTATCATCAGGGAAATGCAAATTAAAACTGCCTGGGTGGCTCAGTTGGTTAAGCATCTGCCTTCAGCTCGGGTCATGATTCCAGGGCCCTGGGATTGAGCCCCATGTCAGGCTCCCTGCTCAGCGGAGAGCATGCTTCTCTCTCTCCCTCTGCTGCTTCCCCTGCTTGTGCACTCTCTCTCTGTCTCTCTCTCTGTCAAATAAATAAATAAAATCTTTAAACACACACACACACAAAGAGATATCACCATATGCCTATTAGAATGGCTATCATCAAAAAGACTAGAGATAAATGCTGGCATGGGTGTGTAGAAAAGGGAATTCTTTTGCACTGTTGGTGGGATTATAAATAGGTTTAGCCACAATGGAAAACAGCATGGAGTACCCACAAAAAATTAAAAGTAGAACTACCAAATGACCTAGCAATGCCACTTCTGGAACTATATCCAAAGGGATCAAAAACACTAACGTGAAAAAATATATGCACCCGCATGTTTATAGCAGCATTATTTACAATAGTCAAGACATGGAAACAACCTAAGTGTCCATCAATTGATGAATAAAGAAGTTGTTATATCTATATCTATATCTATCTGTATACACACCACACACACATTTACACATATGCACAATGGAGTATTATTCAGCCATAAAAAATGAGGAAATCCTACAATTTGTGACAACATGGATGGATCTTGAAGGTATTATGCTAAGTATAATAAGTCTGACAAAGAAAAACAAATTGCTGTATGATCTCATTTATATGTGGAATCTAAAAACAAAACAAACCCCCAAAACCTCACCAAACTCATATGAAAAGAGATCATATTTGTGGTTACCAGAGATGGGGGCTAAAGAAAGGGGAATTGGAGAAAGGTGGTCAAAATGTACAAACTTCCACTTATAAGTAATTAAGTACTAGAAATGTAATGTACAACATGATGACTATATAACACTACTGTATGGTATATAGGAAAGTTGTTAAAAAGGAATTCTTATTACAAGGAAAATTTTTTTCATTTGTTTTATTGTATCTATATGAGATGATAGATGTTAATTAAATCTAGGGTGGTAATCATTTCACAACATATATAAATCAAACCATCATGCTGTCTACCTTAAACTTACACAGTGATGTATGTCAATTATTTCTCAATAAAATTAAAAATAACTAACATATCCATCCCCTCACATATCTTTTGGTGGTGTGTAAGAGCACTTAAGTTCCACTCTCTTAGCAAATTCAATTATTGGCTTAAAGACATTCATAGCATTTTTTTATCATCTTTTTAATTTCTGCAGAATGTGCACTAGATATGTTTCATTATTAATATTATTTCTTTATTCATCTTCTCTTTTTCCTCATCATTAGTCCTGCCAAAGATTTGTCTACTTTATTAGTCTTTCCAAAGAGCCAATTTCTGGCTTTGTTGATATTCTCTATTTTATCTTTATTTTTTCTACTTTATTAATGTCTGCTCTTATTTTTCTTTCCTTCTATTTTCTTTGGGCTTATTCTGCTGATCTTTTGCTGCCTAAAGTTAGATGCTTACCTCTTTAATTTTTCATCCTTTCCTACTTTATAATGTAAACATTCAAAAACAGACATTTTCCTCTGCTTTGGCTATATTTCATTAATTTCGATTTAGTATTTTCCTTATGGTAGTTCTAGGCATTTACAAATTTCCATTTGACTATACTCTTATTCATAAGTCACTTAGTAAATGCTTTTAAATTTCCAAATATAAGAAAGTCATATGGGTTTAATTTTAACTTTTCATTGAAGAATAATATGCATACACAAAGTACATACTATAAATGCACAGCTCAGTGAATTTTTACAAACTAAATACAGCCATGTCACCAACACCAAAACAAGAAACAGAACTTTGCGAGTACCACAGAAGCCACCCTTATGCTCCCTTCCCATCACTACCTTCTGCAAGAATAAACACTATCCTGACTTCTGACAGTATAGATCTGCCTGCTTTTGTATTTAATGTAAATGAAATCATACAATATGTACACTGAAGGTCTTCAAACTTATGTTTGTAAGATCATCCATATTGTTGCATGTAACTATAGTTTGTTAATAGTCCTTGCTATAGAATACTTCATTGCAAGAATGGACTGCAATTTTTTTTTTTATCCATTCTACAGTTGATGGACATTTGAGTAGTTTCTAGCTTAGGGCTGTTGTGAATAGTGTTGCTGTGAACATTCTAGTACATATTTTTTTTTGTTAAATGTATGTATGTATTTCTGTTAGAGGAAAAGAACTGCTGGCCCATAGCTTATGTGTATATTCAGCTTTAACTGACATGGCCAAACAATTTTCCAAAGTGGTTGGACCAATTTATACCCCTACCAACAGGACTGGTTACTTTTTGTACTTGACTTCTAACTTAAGTGCATTATGGTCACAGAATATGATTGTTATACTACTGAGTCTTTGAACTTCATTAAGATTCCTTGCTGTTTGCTTTTTCAGAGCTTTCTATGTGTGCTTGAGAAAAATGTGTATTCTATATTATGAAAAACTATATACCAACAAATTGGACAACCTAGAAGAAATGGATACATTCCTAGAAACATATAAATTACCAAAACTTAAACAGGAAGAAAAAGAAAACTTGAACAGACCAGTAACCAGCAAAGAAATTGAATCTGTAATCAAAAAAACTCCCAACAAACAAAAGTCCAGGACAAGATGGCTTCACAGGCAAATTCTACCAAACAGATAAAGAAGAGTTAATACCTATTCTTCTCAAACTATTAAAAAAAAAATAGAAAAAGAAGGAAAATTTCCAAATTCATTCTATGAGGTCAGCTTTACCCTAATACCAAAACCAGGTAAAGACACTACTAAAAAGAGAACTACAGGCCAATATCCCTGATGAACATACATGCAAAAATCATCAATAAAATACTAGCAAACCAGGGCACCTGGGTGGTTCAGTTGGTTAAGGGTCTGACTCTTGATTTTGGCTCAGGTCATGACCTCAGTGTTGTGAGAATGAGCTCCGTGTTGGGCTCCACACTGGGCATGGAGCCTGCTTAGGATTCTCTCTCTCTCTCTCTCTCTCTCTCTCTCTCTCTCTCTCTCTCTCCCAGCCCCTCCCCCACCTTTCCCTATCTAAGGGGAAAAAATGCCAGTAAACCAAATCCAACAATACATTAAAAAATCATTCATCACAATCAAGTGGGGTTTATTCCTGGGTTGCAAGGGTGGTTCAATATTTGCAAATCAATCAATGTGATATATCACATTAATAAAAGAAAGAGTAAGAACCATATGATCTTTTCAATAGATGCAGAAAAACCATCTGACAAAGTACAACATCCATGCATGACAAAACCCTCAACAAAGTAGGTGTAGAAGGAACATACTTCAACATAATAAAGGTCATATATGAAAAACCTACAACTAATATTCTCAATGGGGAAAAACTGAGATCTTTTCCTCTTCAGTCAAGAACAAGACAGGGATATCCACTCTCAGCACTTTTATTCAACACAGCACTAGAAGTCCAAGCCACAACAATTGGACAACAAAAATAAATAAAAGTCATCCAAATCAGCAAGGAGAAGTAAAACTTTTATTAATTGCAGATGACTTGATACTATATGTAGAAAACTGAAAAGACTCCACCAAAAAACTACTAGAAATGATAAATGCATTCGGTAAAGTCATAGGATGAATAATCAACATACAGATATCTGTTGCATTTCTATATACTAATAATGAAGCAGCAGAAAGAGAAATTAAGGAATCAATCCCATTTACAATTGCACCAAAACCAATAAGATCCTTAGGAATTAACCTAATCAAAGCAGTGAAGGACTTGTACTCTGAAAACTATAAAACACTGATGAGAGAAACTGAAGATGACACAAAGAAATAGAAAGACATTCCATGTTCATGGATTGGAAGAACAACTATTTTTAAAATGTCTATACTACCCAAAGCAATCTACACATTTAATGCAATCCCTGTCAAAATACAAACAGCATTTTTCACAGAACTAGAAAAAACAACCCTAAAAATTTTATGGAAACATAAAAGACCCCAAATAGCCAAAGCAACCTTGAAAAAGAAAAACAAAGCTGGAAGCATAACAATTTGGGACTCCTATTTATGTTACAAACCTGTAGTAATCAAAACAGTCTGGTACTGGCACAAAAATAGACACATAGATCAATAGAACAGAATAGAAAACCCAGAAATGAACCCACAGTTAAATGGTCAATTAATCTTTGACAATGCAGGAAAAAATATCCAATGGGAAAAAGACAGTCTCGTCAACAAATGGTGTTGGGAAAACTGGACAGCTACATGCCAAAGAATGAAACTGGACCACTTTGTCATACCATACACAAAAATAAGTTCAAAAGGGATTAAAGACCTAAATGTAAGACCTGAAACTGTAGAAATCCTAGAAGAGAACTCAGACATTAACTTCTTTGACATTGGCAGTAGCAACTTCTTTCTAGATATGTCTCCTGAGGCAAGGGAAACAAAAGCAAAAATAAACTATTGGGACTACATCAAAATAAAAAGCTTCTTCTGCACACTGAAGGAAACAATCAAAACAAAAAGGCAACCTACAGAATAGGAGAAGACATTTGCTAATGACATAGCTGATAAAGGGTTAGTATCTAAAATATATAAAGATCTTATAAAACTCAACACCCAAAAAACAAATAATCCAATTAAAAATGGGCAGAAGATATGAAAAGACATTTTTTCAAAGAAGACATACAGATGGCTAACAGACACATGAAAAGATGCTGAATATCACTGATCATTGGGGAAATGGAATTCAAAACTACTATGAGATATCACCTCACACCTATCAAAATGGTTAAAATCAAAAACACAAGAAGCATTGGCAGGGATGTAGAGAAAGGGGAACTCTCTTGTACTGGAATGCAAACTGGTGCAATCATTCTGATAAATGGTATGGAGGTTCCTCAAAAAGTTAAAAATAGAACTACCCTATGATCCAGCAATTGCACTACTAGGTATTTACACAAAGAATACAAAAACACTAATTCAAAGGGACACATGCCCTCCCCAATGTTTATAGCCATGTTATCTACAACAGCCAAATTATGGAAAGAGTCCAAGTGTCCATTGACTGATGAATGGATAAAGATGTGGTACATATATACAATGGAATATTACTCAGCCATGAAAAGAATGAAATCTTGCCATTTGCAATGATATGGATGGAGCTAGAGAGTACAATGCTAAGCAAAATAAGTCAGAGAGAGAGAAATACCATATGATTTCCCTCATATGTAGAATTTAAGACACAATACAAACAAGCAAAAGAAAAAGAGAGAGACAAACCAAGAAACAGACTCTTAACAATAGAGAACAAACTAATGGTTACCAGAAGCGAGGGGGGTGGGAGGGTGGGTGAAATAGGTGATGGGGATTAAGAAATGCACTTCATGTGATGAGCAATGGATGATGTATGTAAGTGTTGAATCACTATATTCTACACCGGAAACTAATAATTACACTATATGTTAACTAACTGGAATTTAAATAAAAACTTAAAAATATGTGCATTCTGTAATCATTGAATATATGGCTTTGTATTTGATCATTAGACCTAATCTTATCAATTGTTAAAAGTTCTTATGCACTAAATTATTTTCCTCTGCTTTATCTACCAATTACACAAATAGATGTGTTAAATTGCCATACTATGTGTACAACTTCATACTGATACCTCTAATTCCAATCCAACACCATGAAGTTCATTTTTCCCTTCCCCGTTTTCTTTCTTATACTTTCTTAATCCAACAGTGAGAAATTACCCTGCTCTTATTATGTACACTCTATTTATTTGTTCTTAGTATGTAAATAATGTAGTTTCAAAATTGTTTATCCATACCCCTGTAAAAAACAAATCTAACTAAATTACAGTATTGTGAACAGTTTTTACAGAACCCAGTCAAAATATGATATTTCAAATTTACTTACATTAGCTCTTTTCTTCCCTACTTTTCCAATGTAGTAATATTATTTATTAGTAATATTATTCATTATATTATTTATCTGTAACTCTTCATACTTTGTTTTGGATTCCCACTTATTTATTTTTGAGAGTATGTGAAACATTATCATGGTTCCAATAGAGCTAAAAAAGGTATACTCAGAGAGGTGTTGCTTCTTCCACAGGCCCACTACTCTGCTCTCATCCCCGCAAAACTTTTTGTACCCCTTTCCCACCGATCTCTTCTTTTATTTTCAAGATTTTATTTATTTATTTATTTATTTATTTATTTATTTATTTATTTATTTATTTATCTGAGAGAAAGAGAGAGAGAGAGAGAGTGAGGAGCGGGGAGGGAGAGGGAGAGAGAATCTAAAGCAGACTCCACACTGAGCACAGAGCCCAATGTGGGGCTCAGTGCCACAACCTCAAGATCACAACCTGAGCCAAAACCAAAAGTCAGACACTCAACCCACTGAATCACCCAAGTGCCCCCCACCAATCTCTTTAATTTCTGATTTATTCTTCCTGTCTTCTTTTACACAAATTAGCAGATTCATGTATATTTTCTAATATCTCTTTTTTTCTTACAAAAATGTCATATATACATTCTAATATCTTTTTCTTTTAGAAATGTACTTTCTAAATTTTTTTCAGTTTAAAGAAATTTATTATAAACAAGTAAAGGTTTATGTAATCACAAAAAATTGCATTCATTTACATTGCTGAGTAAATTATAAGAACATAAATGGAATGAGACCAAATCACAGTAGTAACACAATATTTAGAAGCCCATTACAACACAGTCTTTTTACTCCTTAAAATGATCCTGTTAGAGGCTCTGTTGCACAATGAATCGTGCATTGGACTTCTAAAACATGACCTTGTTAGAAACAAAAACAATGCTAAATTAAGTTTCTTTTAACAGTAAATTTTTTTATAAAGAAAACAATCAGAACAAAATTAGAGCAGCATAAAAACCTCCAGTAAGTGTAATAAAAATAAAAAGAAATCTGTAACAGGGGAGCCTGGGTGGCTCAGTCAGTTAAGCGTCTGACTTCAGCTCCGGCCCTGGTTTCAGGGTCCTGGGACTGAGTCCCACCATGACAGGCTCTTCTCAGAGCGCGGAGTCTGTTTGTCCCTCTACCCACCTCACCCCCCGACTCATTCTCTCTCTCCCTCAAATAAATAATAAATAAATAAAATCTTAACAAAAAGAAATCTATAACAGTTTTAAAATAATAATACAAGAGGCATGTAATACCGATGTGATTTGATGTGGGGTTTGGGAGCAAGCAGTCAAGAAAGAATTCTTGAGACATTTTTGGTGCAAAAAAAGGTGGTTTTATTAAAGCACAGAGAAAGGACCAATGGGCAAAAAGAGCTGCACTGGGATTGTGAGGAACAAGTGATTATATATTTTTAAGTTGGGAGGGGCAGAGATAAAGGAAGTTTCCAAAAGGATTTTCATATGTTAAAGAAAATTTACAGGATCCTGGAGCCCTGACTATTGTCAAACTAAGGATATTTTTTTCCCCTCTAGCAAAGCATTAACATTAAGGTAGTTGGGAGTTCCTGGAGGAATGTCATACTCTGTCTCAAATATTTGTCAATGGGCTGCAAGTTGTAAGAAAATTTAATTTTATCTACATTTCCTTTTGCCTTTGTTCTCCACATCATTATCCCCTGAACAATTTTGACCCTTAAATCTTCAAGGTTACTGAAGGTGGAAGGTCTTATCTTCTGTAACTTCTTCCTGCTGAATAGGGGCATAGAGATGTCCCTACCTATGGGTCAACACTGATCAGTTGGGGAATTTATATATAGGAGTTATGAGAGGCAGAGGCAGCCAAATCCAAGGTAGAGAACATATATGAATCTCCTTGCATAGAAAGGATCATCTGTCGGCTTGAAGTTCTGGCAGCAAAGGAGTCTCAGCACCAGGCATTGGAAAAGACATTGGAAAACAAAACAAAATAAGGTTATTATTATTATGAAAAAGAGAAGCCCAAATAAAAGACCTTTGCTAGTTGACCAAAATCTTCCTCCAGTCCAGGAATTTAACCAATCACTGAAGAAACAGAGGGATCCTTTAAAGCACCAATTTGAGTATTCA
Organism: Ursus arctos; assembly: GCF_023065955.2. NCBI lineage: Eukaryota > Metazoa > Chordata > Mammalia > Carnivora > Ursidae > Ursus > Ursus arctos. The sequence goes on along the minus strand of NW_026622930.1, from coordinate 38,182,204 downwards.
TGTCTTTTAGAAATCCTGTCACATTTTTGTGGTAAGCTGGAGTATATACATAACACTCTGTTTTAATAAAGTATAGGTTCCTCCCTGAGCTGCAGTCAGGGTATCAAAGGCTATTCGGTTTTGAAGGGCCATCTTTTGAGTTTATGGGTGACCGCATGTTAGGCTCAGTTAAAGGTGGCTTCCGCATGCTTGGCTAAAGCCTCTATTTGCAATTTTACATCAATAGTGGCAGCTTCTAGGACAAATATGGCTAACGGATAAAACCATCAAGAAGCCCTCTTTATTTTATGTCTAGCCTTAACAATATCCTAATTATGAGGAGTCATTCACTGGCAAATGAGAGAAAACCAACTGTCTTGTGCATTATCAACAGGAGAATGCTAAATGTTCTATTTTTCTAAGCTTATTTGTTCATTGCTTTTGCTGTCTCATTTTGGATTAAGGTTTTTTTCCCTTCTCACTGTGATGAGAAAAGTATAACCTCTATTTCTATATTTTTAATCATCCTTAAATTTTCAACTCACATATTTAGTTATTGTCTAAAGATAATCAGTACATCAGTTTTTCTCTAAACAATCTCCGGTCCTTTATAATTATAAAACTAATGTTTATTCAGTGCCTGCTATTTATTAAGTACTGTTGTAAGCCCTTTACTTGCAAGTCATTTAAGGCCTAAGAGATTGAGTGATTTGCCCACAGTTACACAGATAATAAGTCACGATACTGGGATTCAGACCTAGGCAGTCTGGTTCCGTATCTGTGCTCTTGAAGATTATGCTTTATTTAACCTGGAACACTTGAATTAAGATTACTCTCCTCACATCTTACACATTACTCCTATCTAGTATTTTTATTCAATTTCTTTTCTTTGCTCCCAATTCTTTACTGTATTTCAGACCTTCCTTGGAGACCATTTTCCTTGCTCTTGAAGTAATCCTTTTATTTTTTTAAAGTTTTCATCTATCTATCTATCTATCTATCTATCTATCTATCTATCTATCTATCTATCATCTATTTATTTATGTAATCTCTACACCCAACGCAGGGTTCAAACTTATGACCCCAAGATCAAAATTTGCATCCTCTTCCTACTGAGCCAGCCACGCGCCCCCTGAAGTAATCCTTTTCGAAGTGCTTTAGCATCTGTTGAAGGTAAAATTCTCAGTTTTTATTTGTCAGGAAGTGTGTTTACTTAATGGTAGCTTAGCTAAGTTGACAGTTATTTTGTCTCAGCACTCTGAAGATATTCCACTCTCTTATAGTTTCCATGTCAAAGATGAGATGTCTGCTCTAAGTGTGATTGTCATATCCTTTGTAAGTAAGTTATCTTTTCTTTCTGCTTGCTTATGTAAACTTCTTTTTGTTTTTAGTGCCCTACAATTGGTCCAAGACATATCCAATTGTGAACTATTTATTGAGTAATTGGGATTCATTGTGTATCCTGAATCTGAAAACACATGTCTTCATATTTCTGGAAAATCATTAGATAGGATCTCTTTGAAGAATGTCTCTCCCCTTCTCTCTATTCTTGCCCTCTGGAACTTCAATTAGATGGATATTAGACCTTCCCATCTTATCCTTAGTTATTGATATTTTTACCCTCAAATCAGCTATTTTTATTGATTTATTTAACGTTTGTTGGCCATATTTCATTCATTTCTTTATATCTTTAAAACTCATTTGTATTTCTTTTCTTCATGTACATGAACATGGCCCATTGGTTTGTGGTATTTGTTAATTTTTTTAAAAATTTTATTTATTTATTTGAGAGAGAGAGAGCGAGCATGAGCGCACGAGTTGGGGAGAGGTGGAGGGAGAGGGAGAAGCACATTCCCCACTGAGCAGGGAACCTGTCCTGGGGCTTGATTCCAGGACCCCCAGATCATGACCTGAGCTGAAGGCAGATGCTTAACCAACTGAGCCACCCAGGAATTTGTTAATTTTTAAGGGATTTTATATACTAAGAAAAGATTAGCCATTGTTAGTCTTTTAAAATCCTTTTCTTCACGGGGCGCCTGGGTGGTGCAGTCATTGAGCGTCTGCCTTCGGCTCCAGGCGTGATGCCTGTGATCTGGGATCGAGCCCTTGCCTGTGTTCCCTCTCTCGCTGGCTGTCGCTCTCTGTCAAATAAATAAATAAATAAAATCTTTTTTAAAAAATAAATAAAATAAAATCCTTTTCTTCAATTTATCAGTTTTTCTTTGACTTCATTTATGTTATCTTTTGTAGTACAGCTATTTCTAATTAATATGTAGTCGGATCTAATAATTTTGCACATTATGAGTTCTCAATTTGGGATATTGCTTTAAAAGTCTCTCCATCCCAACTCATTAAAAAAAAATTGTCCATACTTTCGTCTCAAACTTTTATGATTTAATTTGTATCTTTAAATATTAGTTTCATTCAGAATTTATTTTGCTAGAAAGAGTGAAATTCATTTCAGAGATTATTTTTTTCAAATTACCAACCAATTGGCTTAAAGCAATTCATTCATCAAATAAGCCATCTTTCATTCTACTTATGGATTGATTTCTGGATACTTGCTTTTGCTCCACTGATCAATCCCTTCACAAGTACTAATATGTTTTCTTTTTTATGAGATTCATCTATGCGGTTACATATCACTATAGTTTATTCATTTTTGTTACAATCTGATATTCTATGCATTTGCCATAATTTATCCATTTTTCTATTAATTAACATTGGGTCGATTGCAGTTTCTGTCTATGAATATTCTTGTACATGCATCTTGGACATGTGAATGTATAAATAGCAATGGAATTGTTGGGTCATTGGATATACATATTTTTAGCTTTAATTGATAGTCAAACTGTCTTCCAAAGTGGTCATACAAATTGACACTCCTACCAGCAACATTATATAAGTTCCACTAACTGTCTATCCTCACTAATACTTGGTATTGCCTTTTTTTTTTAATTATGTTCAGTTAGCCAACATATATCATTTTATAATGTTTTAAATATATGTTGGGGCTAGTTTCCCCTTACTATCACCCATTACTCTTATTTTCTCATGCTTTAATAGACTTAAATATTATATTTTAGCTAGTAATCTTAGAATTAGCCTATCTGGTTAAAAAAAAATCATAGGAATTAACCGCCTTATTGCAATTAATTGTTTAAATCTCTTTCTCCCATTATGAGATTATAAACTCCATCATGTCAGGGACCTAGTCTATCTTGTTCACCATTGCCAGAATCTAACATAAAGTGCATAGTAAACACTCAGTAAATATTTGTTGTATAAACTAATGAATGAGTGGGGCCAAAATCACAGTCTCCTATTTTGCAACTCTCTGATAATCTCATTAATTCAAGAAGAAAAAATTTACTCACAGGTAGGCTTCTCTTCTTATTCCTGTTTCCTACTCCCTCACCATGTTGATCCTGGGAATATTCCTCAGTAAACTTCCCGAACACAAATTTCCATCTGAGCCTGTTTCCCAGGCAACCTGACCTAAGACATAGAGGAGCAGATGGCTTGCATACTCTCCAGGCAATACCCCATAAACATTATTTTATCCAACAGATATTTGATAAGTGTTAGGCACCAGTTTCAGGTTATATTCCTTGACAAGTACTTGAAGTTCTCTTTTGCTAATAAAAGGTCTGTCCATGCATTTAAGAAAACTGATGACTCTAAAGAATCATCAGTCCTAGATAAAATGCATCCCAACTATCACCTCTACATTTTCTGAATATGTATTCTATAAAAGGCATCTTGCTAGATACCGCTCATATACATTATCTCACTTAATAGTGAGAAATAGGTATTATTTCCATTTTATAGATAAGAAATTAAAGGTTCTGAGATCCCACTGATTATCACATGACCAGTCAGTAATCAAAACTGGCTTCAAACCCAGATATATGTGATTACAAAAATTATGCTTCTTGCCCTAAAATCATTATGCCTCACTTTAAAAAAATCAAGCATCTAATATGGTTCTTAAATGTTTAGATGGCGGGGCGCCTGGGTGGCTCAGTCATTAAGCGTCTGCCTTTGGCTCAGGGCGTGATCCCGGGGTTCTGGGATCGAGCCCCGCATCAGGCTCCCTGCTCCGCTGGGAGCCTGGTTCTTCCTCTCCCACTTCCCCTGCTTGTGTTCCCTCTCTCGCTGGCTGTCTTTTTCTCTGTCAAATAAATAAATAAAATCTTTAAAAAAAAATGTTTAGATGGCTTTCTAATCCTAACTTTTTCACTCTGTCACATTAATCAATTAATGAATAAATAAGCATTTATTGCCACTTCAGTACAGTGAGGCAAAGGATGATCTTTTTGACTGAAATGCTGGATCATTTGGAAGTTGCAGAGAAATGGCTACTCCAAGGTAATCTGGCAACCTTTATGGGTCTACGTGGGCCATACAGGAAAATGCCTGAGCCCCATCTAATTTGAGTCTTGTCAGGATACCTTGTGATTCTCCAACAGCATGGGAGCATAAAGGCCTATGAGGAGCCACTCCAAAGCCATGTCTTATTTGCTTCCCTAACTCCCCTGAAAGGTTATTGTGAAACAGTTTCTCACTGCCTCTTGGGTTCTGATGAAATTCAAGGCTGTCTGCTCCATCCCCGTAGGAATAATGCCACAGGATATAAAACCACTTAGCTGCAGTTTAGAACTGGCTCCTCCATAATGGGGTATCCCACAAACCTCAATGCAGCCATCTAGCCCCTTTTGTTTTGGTGTTGTCCTTGGTGTGAGGGACAAGGTGTGCCCTTGGTGTGTGGGAAACTTTTATTCTTTCACTGTCTGTACAGTAAAAACTACCTGAATCTAGAAGTGGCTCATTGTACTTTTATGACTAAATCAGTCAGGCCTTACTTTGTCTTGTGTGTGCGTGACAGATACTCATACGAAAAAGGGAAAAACTTGATCCCTGCCTCACATCACACATAAAGTTGATTTGAGATGGATTGCAAACCTAAATGTGAAGGACAAAATAATTAAGCTTCTACTATCTCAAGACTTCTTTGGCACATGGGTTATTTAATAGTATGTTGCTTATTCTCCATATATTTTGGAGTTTTCTAGGTTTCTGTTTTTTTATTTCTAGTTTAATTGTATTGTGGTTTGAGGAACACACGAACATACTTTATATGTTTTCTATTCTAAGTTTGTTCAGTTGTGTTTTCTGGGCCAGAATATGGTCTTTTTTGATGATTGTCCTGTGTAAACTTGAAAAAAATATGTATTCTGCTATTGTTGGATGAAGTACTTTATAAGTGTCAATATTAGATCACGATGATTGGTGGTGCTGTTCAGTTCAACTATATCCTTACTGATTTTCCGCCTGCATGATCGATCAATTACTGAAAGAAGGGTGTTGAAGTCTCCAACCATAATGAAGGGTCATGATTTTGTCTCAGTCTTTTAGTGGGCCTGTTTCTGGGGTGTGATCTTTTTTTTTCTTGTAGGTGAGACAAAAAGGCTAGAAGAGGCTGGAATTTATTTTCCTTCCATCACTTCAGATAAAGCTCTGGTAATCTTTTCTGTTGCTAAGTATGCCTTTGTTAAGGAGAACACACTAGGTGTATTTCAAAATGGTTGCTTTTCCCCTCCCCCTGGCAGAAACGTGAAGGTTTTTCTTGGCTCCTCACTCTAAAAAACTGGTAGAGGGTGCCTGGATGGTTCAGTCAGTTAAGCGTCTACCTTCAGCTTAATTTCAGGGTCCTGGGATCAAGCCCTGCTTTGGGCTCCCTGCTCAGCGGGGAGTGTGCTTCTCCCTCTCTCTCTGCTCCTCCCACCTGCTCATGCCCTCCCCCCCCACTCTCTCTCTCAGATAAATAAATAAATAAATAAATAAATAAATAAATAAATAAATCTTAAAAAAAAAACAAAACCTGGTAGAATTCCTGGAGTTGAAACTCATAAAAGTATGAGGGCTTCCTAGGACTGCATCAAACTAAAAAGTTTCTTACAGCTTTTGAAAATCAAAAATATGAAAAGGCAACCTGTAGAATAGAAAAAAAATTAAGTTAAATAGAAAAAACAATTGTAACATTTGTATGGAACCACAAAAGACCCCAAATAGCCAAAGCAGCCTTGAGAAAGAACAAAGCTGGAAATATCACACGTCCTGATTTCAAACTGTACTACAAAGATGTAGTAATCAAAACAGTATGGTACTGGCATAAAAACAGACACATCAACCCATGGAACAGAATCAAGAGCCCCAAAATAAACCCAGACATATACAGTCAACGAATACTTTGACAAAAGAGCCAAGAAAATTCAACTGGGAAAGGATAGTCTCTTCAATAAATGAAACTAGAAAACTAGATATCTATAAGCAAAAGAATGAAATTGGACTAAGTTTAGGAAATCATGAAAAAAGTTACTATAAACATCCATGTGAAGATTTTTTGGTGCACATGTTTTCATGTCCTTTGGGAAAATACCCAAGTTCAATTGCTGGATTGTATAGTAAGAATCTGTTTAGTTTTGTAAGAAACTGCCAACTGTCTTCCAAAGTAGCTATATCACTTTGCATTCCCACCAGCAAAATATGAGAGTTCCTATTGCTCCTCATCCTCACCAGCATTTGCTGTTGTCAGTGTTTTGGATTTGGGCCGTGTTAATAGGTATGCAGTTGTACCTGTTTTACTTTGCAGTTCTCTAATGACATATGATGTTGAGCATTTTTTCTTATGCTTATTTGCTATCTGTATCTCTTCTTTTGTAGGGTGTCTGTTCAGATCTTTGGCCCATATTTAATCAAGTGGGTTTTTTTCTTATTGTTGAGTTTTAAGAGCTCTTCATATATTTTGGATAACACGCCTTTATCACATGTTTCTTTTGCAAATATTTTCTCCTAGTCTGTGGTTTGTTTTCACATTCTCTTGATAGTGTCTTTTGCAGAGCATGTATATTGCTTTTTTAAACTAAAATCATATAATAAGCATTCCTCATACTATTATAAGGAACTTGGAATTTTTTGTTGTAATAAAATATATATAACATAAAATTTACCATTTTAACCATTTTTTAGGTGTACATTTCAGTAATGATAAGTACAGTCACATGGTTATGCAACTATCATCACTGTCTCCAGAACTTTCATCTTCCCAAACTGAAACTCTATACCCATTAAACAATAACTTCCCATTACCCACCCCATTCCCCACCCCTGGTAACCACCATTCTATTTTCTGTCTCTATAAATTTGACTATTCTGGGGCACCTGGGTGGTTCAGTCAGTTAAGTGTCTGCCTTCAGCTCAGGTCACCATCCCAGGGTCCTGGGATCAAGCCCTGCATCAGGCTCCCTGCTCAGGGGGGAGTCTGCTTCTCCTTCTCCCTCTGTTCCTGCCCCCTGCTCATCCTCTCTCTCTCTCTCAAATAAATAAGTCTTTACCAAAACAAAAACAAAAACAAAAACCTGAAACCAGTACATTGCCCAGTTAAAAAAAATTTTTTTTTACTATTCTGGGTACCTCATTTAAGTGGAATCATGCAATATTTGTCCTTTTGACCTTGCAATTTAACATTACAATATTACTCAATGATGACATAATATTAAATACAGTTGACCCTTGAACAGCACAAAAGGTTTAAGGGTACCAACCCACACACAGTCAAAAATCCATTTATAACTTTTGACTCCCCAAAAACTGAACTACCAATAGCCTCCTATTGACTGTAAGCCTTACTGATAACATACACACTCAATTAACACATATTTTGTATGTTATACATATTTTATACTGTATTCTTATAATAAAGTAAACTAGAGAAAAGAAAATGTTATGAAGAAACCCATAGGGAAGAGAAAATACATTTACAGCACTGTATTGTTAAAAAAAAAAAAAATCTGTGTATAAGTGAACCAGCACAGTTCAAACCCCTGTTGTTCAATGGGCAACAGTACACAGAGTTTATTGACTCTACCTATCGTTGAATATGTCTGTTGTGGTTCTAATATTTCACTTTAGATTACTATATTTATGCATTATATGTTTTATCTAATATTATACTTTTAGAATAGATTCCTAGAGGTATAGTCACTGAAAATGAAGAGTATGAGTATTTTTAGGAATATTTTTAGTTTTCCAATTTACTTTGTAATACAGTCTCCTTAATTTGTGCACTCAAAAATTATGTAAGACAGTACCTATTTCACCATACTCTCGCCAATATTGTTATCTTCTCAATGCTAATTTGGCTAGGAAAGAAAAAAGCATCTCTTATTATATACCTATGACATTTATGAGACTGAACAATTTTCCATGTTTGTTAATTGAACTCTCTCTTTTGTGGAATATTTGTTCATATCCTTTCTTCATTCACCTAATGTATTCTTTTTTATTATTATTAACATATAATGTATTATTTGTTTCAGGAGTACAGGTCTGTGATTCATCAGTCTTACACAATAAACAGTACTCTCCATAACACATACCCTCCCCATGTCCATCACCCAGCCGCCCCATCCCTCCCACCCCCTCCAGTCCAGCAACCCTCAGTTTGTTTCCTGAGATTAAGAGTCTCTTATGGTTTGTCTCCCTCTCTGGTTTCTTCTTGTTTCATTTTGTCCTCTCTTCCCCATGATCCTCTGCCTTGTTTCTCAAATTCCACATATCAGTGAGATCATATGATAAGTGTCTTTCTTTGATTGACTTATTTCGCTTGGCATAATGCCCTCTAGTTCCATTCATGTTGTTGCAAATGGCAAGATTTCATTTTTTGATGGCTGCATAATATTCCATTGTGTATATATACCACATCTTCTTTATCCATTCATCTGTCGATGGACATTTGGGTTGTTTCCATAGTTTGGCTATTGTGAACATTGCTGTTAGAAACATTGGGTGCAGGTGCTCCTTCAGATCACTACATTTGTATCTTTGGGGTAAATACCCAGTAGCACCTAATGTATTCTTTTTTTTTTTTTTAAAGATTTTATTTATTTATTTATTTATTTATTTATTTATTTGACAGAGATAGAGACAGCCAGCGAGAGAGGGAACACAAGCAGGGGGAGTGGGAGAGGAAGAAGCAGGCTCATAGCGGAAGAGCCTGATGTGGGGCTCGATCCCAGAACACCGGGATCACACCCTGAGCCGAAGGCAGACGCTTAACCGCTGTGCCACCCAGACGCCCTGCACCTAATGTATTCTTAACAATTTTCTTATAAATTTATATAACATAAGTAGCAATTTTTTGTCTATCACATGTTCTGTGAATACTTTCTCAGCATTTTGCTTTTAAATTTTTTTCTTTTTTAACATACAGTGGTTTCCAGGAATTTTAAAAAAATAGGATACAGTCGGGAGAAGGAAGAATGGTCATGGTGAACTTTAGAATTCCTGTTCACATGTGTGACTTCACAGGACATTAAATTATTCATCCCTAAGAGAGTCAAATTCTCCAAGACTTAAGTTTTCTACAGCTAAGCCGATGCTTTTGCATAATATTTAAAAGCAAATTGGCAATTAACCTTGGACAATAAAGCAATGATGTAAGATGACCTTTGCAATAAACACTGTTTAAGAGTCAGGTGGCTCCAGTCAGCACCAGCTGGAACTACTCTGTAGAATAAAATGTGTATTACTCTCTGCTGTCTTCAATGCCAAATACAACTAAGGTCATTACTAATTTGTACCAAAGATTTCAGAGCAACCAACAGACCATAACTAAGATATACAATTCTTATCTTGTGAACAAAAGCCAAACAATTTGAGTGATCCCTGATTTCACTATGTGGAGCCTTATTTTTCTGTATCCACATTTTGAGAAAAAGCATCTTTCCTTGGTAGGCCAGATAACAGAATTTAAGGAAGGAGACCAAAAAAGACCACAAACATAGAAAATGTAGAAATTATTACAACTTTGACCAAGCCACAGATAGTCCCTGGACATTTGTTTATGCACCTGGGCATTTATGAAAACGAGAGGAAAAGAAAAGGTGCATTTGTTGTGACAGTAACACTCCACTTTGCTTTGCAAGAGGAGGGAGTTCTACCATAATTTCTCTGCCCACACCTGCCATGCAAGGACATTTTGCAAAAGAAATTAGTGAGGATGAAAATCTAAGTCATTCAAGGTCTACATGAGTCGGAAGGCAAAACTAGTCTCAGCTTCCTCTTCTACCCAAATTGGAGTGACGATTATAACTCTTGGGCCCACAGAGGACAAGATGAATGGTGCTGTCACAACCATAGTCCCACAGTTTCTGATATCTAAGAATGTGAACCAAGTCCAAGCCAGATTTCCTGCAGTTGCATAAGCCCAGGGTTTATGAAGGTGCAAAATTGAAACGATTTCACCTCTATGCCAAACAAGCAATAGGAAAAAATGAATTGATTTTGGGTTTTTTGTAACAATACTAAAATGTTTGTTTTTACTTCATAGTTTATAAAGCAGTTTTCATATAAACATATTATCTTATTAATTTATTTGAACCCTGCCACCGCCCTGGGAGCCAGGTACCTCTGTATCTCCCATACATCTGAAGGTGACTTGACTATAGAAGGTACTTAATAAGTAATTTTTTTTAAAGATTTTATTTATTTATTCAACAGAGATAGAGAGAGCCAGCGAGAGAGGGAACACAGGCAGGGGGAGTGGGAGAGGAAGAAGCAGGCTCATAGCAGAGGAGCCTGATGTGGGGCTCGATCCCACAACGCTGGGATCACGCCCTGAGCCGAAGGCAGACGCTTAACCGCTGCGCCACCCAGGCGCCCCATCAATAAGTAATTTTTGAATAAATTCATATGTAGGGAAACTTCCCTCTTCAAAACTGACCACAAGAATAGGTCAGCCATCACATCTGAAATGTAAAGAAGTAGAGTGGTTCATTTCTTGATAATTCTCATACACATATGCAAACACAAAGTAGCATGGTGTATTAAGATAAAAGGGTTAATTACATTTTTATTAAATGAGTCACATCAGTTACCATAACTTTCCTTCACTCAAACCCAAACAATTCTACTTTTTTTCCAGTTTCATTGAGAAATAATTAATATATAACAGTGTATAAGTCTCAAGAATACAAGATGATGGTATGATTTACATATACTGTGAAGTGATTACAATAATAGGTTTAACTAACATATTTCTTCTCATATAGATATAATAAAAAGACAAGAAAGGATAAAAGAAAAATAATTTTCTCCTTGTGATGAGATTTACTCTCTTAACTTTTCCTGTATATCACACAGTAGTGTTAGCAAGAGTCTTCATGTTGTACATTACATCCCTAGTGCTTATTTACCTCATTAACTGAACATTTGTACCTTTGACCATCTTCCTCCAATATTCTCTCCCAGGCCCCTGCCTGGTTACTACTTTTTAATGCTATAACAAGATCTTCTGAAATAATGTTTTTTAAAAACTAAGTAAGCATAGGGTATAGCATCTAGCCTATTAATTATTCTTAGATTAGGTGGATTGTAATGGGGGAAAGAGACAGCATTTGGAAGTCCAGGAGGATGACATGGCACTTCATCAAGGTTTGCCAAAGTGATGCAAGGAGAGCCCGGGAAGCAGGGTTCGAAAATCTCCTGCAGTCTTCCCCTGCTCCAAACTGATAATTCTGAGAGCATAAAATTGAAAATAGGCACTTACAATGACTTCAGTGGGCGAAATGTGGCTAAGAAAGGACACACATTTAAGAAAATCAAGGAACCTTATGTCAAAATGTGGGCAAAATAATAAGGCACTAAAGTGTATGAATGAAAAATAATATCATATAATACATGACAAACAAATCCACTCAAGACGAACAAATGAAAAGGTATTAGATATTTGGATTGACAAAAATTACTGTGTTATAATTTATTTTATGCAATACATCTTCCATGGCCCTCCTTTAATTCTCCCCCTGTACTGTAATATTTATGAGTTTATCTCCCCCCTGAGTATTAAGCTCCTGTCATGTAACCATGCATCATACATCATTTATTCTCAGGAATGGGAATACTGAAGATTTAAAAACAAACAAACAAACAAGCAAACAAAAAACTTTTATTTTTTTCCCCAGATTTCTCTCCATACTTTTTTATATAAGGATGTTTAGTTCAAAACAAACAAACAAAACAAAGCAAACAAATGCTAGGTTTTAATCCCAATTAATTCTCTGTGAGATTTTGGGAAAATTACTCAACAGCATTTTTGAGCCTTGGGTTTGCATTCTCACACGATGATGACGATGATGATGATGGCTATTAATTATTTAGTTGCTGGGACGTCTGGGTGGCTCAGTCAGTTAAGCATCTGACTCTTGGTTTCTGTTCAGGTCATGATCTCGTGGGTCATGGGATCAAGCCCTACATCCAGCCCCACATCCAGCCCACATCCAGCCCCACGTCAGGTTCTGCACTCAGCAGGGAATCTGCTTGAAATTCTCTCCCTCTGCCCCTTGCCTCACTCATGTGCACTCTCTCTCCAATAAATAAATAAACCTTTAAACAAATATATTTAGTTGCTGGGCACCTGGGTGGCTCAGTCGGTTAAGTGTCTGCCTTCAGCTCAGGTCATGATCTCAGGGTCCTGGGATTGAGCCCCACACCATGCTCCCTGCGGACCCTGATTTTCCCTCTCCTTCTGCTCTTCCCCCTGTTTGTGCTCTCTCTCATTCTCTCTCAAATAAATAAAATCTTTTAAAAAATATTTAGTTGCTGCTATATACCATGTGGTATAACAATTTTATGACTGATCTTTGTAGTAACCATTGAAAGTATATATTATCTGTATTTTATAGAAAATGACTCAGAGGCTCAGATAAGAAGTTAGGAAATATATATAGTTAATAATTTGAGAACTAGCAATTGGACCACAAGTTCTGCCTTTAATGTCCATGATGCACCTTAGATTTTCACTCTGCTGCCATTTGTAATATTCCTATAGGGTGCATTGCTGTTCTTCATTACTCTTCTCCTTTATGCTTTTCTAATTTGGAAGACCTTACTTCTTTTTTTTTTTTAATGCTTTTATATATGTTTATTTTTTTTTCTTTCTCCAAATTTTTATTTAAATTTCAGTTAGTTAACATACAATGTAATATTAGTTTCAGGTATAGAATTTAGTGATTCATCACTTACATACAATACCCAGTGCTGATCACAAGTGCCCTCCTTAATACCCATCACCTAATTACCCCATCCCCCCAACCCCCTCCCCTCCAGCAACCTTCAGTTTGTTCTCTATCATTAAGAGTCTGTTTCCTGGTTTGCCTCTCTTTTTCCCCACTATGTTCATCTATTTTGTTTCTTAAATTCCATATGAGTGAAATCATATTGTATTTATCTTTCTCTGACTGACTCATTTCACTTAGCATAATACTCTCTAGCTCCAACCACATTATTGCAAATGGCAAGATTTCATTTTTTTATAACTGAGTAATATTCCATTGTGTGTGTGTGTGTGTGTGTGTGTGTGTGTGTGTGTGTATCTTTATCCATTCATCAGTCAATGGATTTGGGCTTTTTCCATATGGAAAAAAAATTTCTTGAAGGAATAAATAAACAAATTCGTTTTCCTTTTTATGTCCTGCCTTTTCTCCTACCCCCTCCTTTTATCCTTTATCTTCCTTCTTTTCTTTTTCTCTTGTTAATAGAAGTCAAAACACCTGTGTTCCAGCCCTGGTTCTGATACTAACTCTGTGGATTATTGTCTTTCAAAAAATGGGAATAAGAGCACCTATCCTTCTCTAACTCATTGACAGAAATATCATGTAAATTCTAATGGAATCACACATGGGACATCAATCAAGAGAAAGGAATTAGATAAATCAAGGGTATTGTTTTGATAATTTTTATCTAACTAAACCATAGACTGGCTTACAAAACTAAGAAACAATTAGGAAAATCTAGAAGTGTATAAGTAGATGCAGCAAGGGAAGGGGAATAAACTCTCCTGGTGGTATCCAAGGACCCATTGGTGTGCCATCAACTTGTCTTCCTTTTCCAGTTAAAAATATAGCATTATGAGGGGCTCCTGGGTGGCTCAGCTGGTTAAGTGTCCAACTCTTGATTTCAGCTCAGGTCATAATCTCAGGATCGTGAGATCAAGACCTGAGTCAGGCTCCACACTAAGTATGGAGCCTGCTTACAATTCCATTACTCTGAATGTTCTCTGGGAGGTTAAGCAAAACTATCCCCAAATTGAACAATTGCCATTAGGATATATCTCAGTTTACCGAAGTCTCTGAAGGAGTTTAGCACTTTGAAAAACCAAATTATGTACAGAAGCAGAGTTTTTCAACGTTGTTTAAAAACAGAATTAGAAATAGCATCCCCTCCACCACCACCACTCCCTCCCCACCAGCTTACCTCATTCTGTTCTACACCTAACATATACTTGGGGTCTGACTCTTCAGATAATGTTAACAGTTCTCTAATAGTTTTTTTTTTCTAATGGGGTGGAGAGGTGTGTTCCTACTTACAAATTGCCATATTCCAATTCCAGAGCAATCTCCCTCAATGGGAAGTTGATCTAACTAGTAACTGGCAAAGATGCATCATGAAAAAGAGAAACCGTAATAATAGGAGAAAATTAAGGCATACTTGGCTCAAAAAGTCTTAGCTACTGCCAGAATCCCTCAGTATTTGCAATAAAAAATAAAAAGCAGGGGAAAGGTAACTGCTTTCCTATAAAAATGAACCTGCTCATTTGTGAAACAAATAAAACAAAACTTTGGCTTATATGAGTCCTTGCTTCTCACAGGTATTACAGCTGTGAAATGTTTGCAACTGTTTTCTGCAGCAGTAACACAATTATATAAAAAATCCAAAAGGTGAACTACCTTTTTCTATCAAACTAATAGACGTACTCATGTCTCATCAAGCTCCAGACTTTAATATTGAACTGCATTCTTGACATCACTTCTTATATGTCTCAAAGGTACCTTAAACTCAAATTCAATGTGCCCAAAACCAAAATCATTATTTCTTTCACTCCTTAAAACTTTGTCCTCTTCCAGGGATTCCCAAGTGAACTAATCCACCCTCCATCCAGGTCTACCACTCACATACCTACCATGTTTGACATTGTCATCTTACTCTATCACATTCAATGTATCACCAAGTCCTGTCCATTACCTCTCTGGTGTCTCGCAAAACATCTACTCCCTTCTGTCTTCACCACCACTACCACCCCTACCCATTATTTATCATATAAACAACAGCATTGGCCTCTGAACACCCACTCTGTTTTTTGTAAATCCACTCTGGCCCTTCTAATCTATTCTTCACACTTTAGCCAGAGTCATTTCAGAATACAGAACCAATCATATCACAATACATATCCTGTTTAAAAATCCTCAGATATCTCCCTGTTGCTCTTGGGATCAGGACAAAACTCCTTAGGACATATAATACCATGCATGATCTGGTGTCTACTTACCTCACCAGCCACAATTCACACCACACTCCCTCTCACTAGAGAGAGACGACATAATCTAGGACATAATCTCCAGAAGTGACAACTTTCCAACAATTTTCATTGAGATAATTTGTTGACAATACAGTCATGATGACTGATGACCTAATTTTGGCAAAAGCAAGACAAAAAGGCAAAGAGAGAAAGTATATCCTTGTTCTAAACTTGACACAGCCAGCCTCAAGTATACAAACACCATCCTCACCCCCAAACACACACACACAGATGTTATAAAGCAGCCATATCTCTGCTCTTGCCATCCTTGCTCTAGCCATGTTTCTCCCTCCTCACGACCTCGGGCTACAGGTAAGATTCAAACCACAGTTGTCTGACTTCTAAGTCAGTGCACTTTCCACCATTTCTTCTTGTCCCATAAGAAGTGTTTCTCCACATAAATTTGGATATTCCAATGACAGAACTTAAACATGCTTAAGACCCATGATTTTTAGAAAAAGCTGAAAATATGCCCTATTCTCTATTTCCTTTCTAATATAAAATTTCAAATGCATGAGAATAGAATAGACAATAGCCTCCCATATGCATATCACCCACACTCAAGAACTGCAAACATTTGCCATTATGTCATCTATTCCGTTTTGTTTTTATTTTTCTTTGCTGAAGTATTTTAAATAAAATCTAAGATGATATATCATTTTACCCCCACATGTTTCAATATGCATCTCTAAAAATATGGACACTTTCTTATGTAACCATAAGGCCATTATTATATTTAACAAAATTAACAATAATTCTTTGGTATCATCTAACATCCAGTCTATGATCAAATTTCCACAACTGTCTCAAAAATCACTTGTTATTGTTGGTGTGTTTCAATCATGATCTAAACAAGGTCCACACATTACATTTAGTTATTATGTCTCAAATCTCTCTCTTTTTTCCTCCTATGTCATTGACTTTGTGCAGAAACCAGGTCAATTGTCCTGTATAACGCTCCATATTCTGGATTTATCTGATTCCTTGAGGTATCATTTAACCTGTTTCTCTCTCCCTCTGTTTCCTGTAAACTGCAAGCTAGTTCTAAAACCTTGATTAGACTCAGTTTCAAGTTTTTGGCAAGAATATTTTATAGGGAGAACTGTGTACTTCAAATTGCATCTTATCAAGATGCTCACAGAACTCATTGTCCCATTTTTAATGATATTTAGTGTCATTTTATTTTTATCATTATTTATGAAGGTTCATAAATTCAACAAATATTGAATCAGGTATGAGCCAGGTATATTTCCAGATTTGGACATAAAGAAGTAACCATGATAGCAAGGTCCCTGCCTTCATGAAGCTTTCACATATTATCATTTTAATGTTTGACCTACATAATCCAAAGGGGCATATGCACCCCAATGTTTATAGCACCAATGTCCACAATAGCCAAATTATGGAAAGAGCCTAGATGTCCAACAACAGATGAATGGATAAAGAAGAAGTGGTATATATATACAATGGAATACTACTCAGCCATCAAAAAAATGAAATCTTGTCATTTGCAACGACGTGGATGGAACTAGAGGGTATTATGCTAAGCAAAATAAGTCAATCAAAGAAAGACAATTATCATATGATCTCACTGATACGTGGAATTTGAGAAACAAGACAGAGGATCATAGGGGAGGAGAGGAAAAAATGAAATAAGAAGAAACCAGAGAGGGAAACAAACCATAAGAGACTCTTAATCTCAGGAAACAAACTGAGGGTTGCTGGAGTGGGGAGGGGTGGGAGGGATGGAGAGGCTGGGTGATGGACTTTGGTGAGGGTATGCGCTATGGTGAGTGCTGTGGATTGTGTAAGACTGATGAATCACAGCCCTGTACCCCTGAAACAAATAATGCATTATATGTTAATTTTTAAAAATCTGGAAAATACTCAAATATACAGAAAGAAAAAAATGTTGATCTACAGATTCTTTTTTTTTAAATAATTTTTATTTTGTTATATTAGTCACCATACAGTACATCCCCAGTTTTTGATGCAATGTTTCATGATTTACAGATTCTTTTTAATGTTGGTGTTCACTGTTTAATATGAATTTACATTTAAATACACACATATAAATGTATGTATTTGTATATTTGCATGTACATGTGTAAATACACACACACACACACACACCCTTCATCTATTTCTCATACTTATTAGATGCTGACTGACTTTTGGGATATCTTCCTACACCATAACTCAAGTCTCCTTCAGTGACAACTGCCCCTCCCCTCACATTTATAGTAAATGGCCTGTCCCCTTAACCATACCTGATTGAAAGAGGAATGGACACCTGACCGGAGATAGCCAATCACAATCTCTCTCTTAAGAATGTAAACAGAGAGAGGTGCCTGGGTGGCTCAATTGGTTAAGCATCTGCCTTTGGCTCAGGTCATAATCCTGGGGTCCTGGGATTGAGCCCTGCATCGGGCTCCCTGCTCATTGGGGAGTCTGCTTCTCCCTCTGCTCCTCCCTCTCCCCCTACATCTCTCATGCTTGCACTCTCTCTCTCTCTTTCTCTTATAAATAAATAAATAAATAAATAAATAAATAAATAAATAAATAAATAAAATCTTACTTTAAAAATGTAAACAGAGACACAGCAAATGGGAATAGTGGCCTGGGTTCTGACAGCTTTCTAACTTCTGGTCATTTCCTTTCCTGAAACCTTATTTAATCAACAACTTCTTCTTGAATTTCATAGTCTATCTCTGGTTTGTTTTTTTTTTTTTCTTTCCTTTTTGGCTAAGCTATTCCAAGTTATTTTCTGTTACTGGCAATCAAAAAAGAACTTTACAGCATTGAGATCAGATGTCATTGTCAAATAATGTCCTTCTTTTCAGGTGAACACTTTCTCAATGCCTTTGGTCATGAGCCTTTCAGCCAGCCCTGTGTGTAAATGAAGTAAGCTGCATCCCACTGAGTTGATAAATAGTTACTACGCTCAAGGCCATGCCTACCAAAAAGCTGCCACCCTAGCTTGCCAAGGTGTTTCTCTTCCTCCCTATGAATTCCCATCCCTACAGTCATCCTTTTTTATGGAATAATAAAGGTGGAAGCATTATCTTCAGATGCCAGCTACACATTACCATGCAGGGGATGACCGATCCTTAGAAAGAGGACCCTAGACCTTCCCTCTTTCCTTTCATTTAACATACCTGAATAATTGATCAACTTAGCAAACTGACATCAAATTCCAGTAAAAGGTACATGAGATTAGTGCTCAACATCACTAATCATCAGGGAAATGCAAATCAAAGCCGCAATGAGATATTACCTCACACCTCTTACCAAAGGATAACAAGTGTTGGTGAGGATGTGGGGAAAAGGGAACTTTTGTGTACTGTTAGTGGGAATGTGAATTGATGCAGCCATTGTGGAAAACAGTATGGAGGTTCCTCAAAAAAAATTAAAAATTTCCATATGATCCTGTAATTCTACTTTTGGCTATATATCCAAAGGAAATGAAATCAGTATCTCGAAGAAATACCTGCACTTCCATGTTTATCATAGCATTATTCACAATAGCCAAAACATAGGGAAAAACCTGAGGGTCTATCAACAGATGAATGGATAATGAAGATGTTATACACACACACACACACACACACACACACACACACAGGAATATTATTCAGCCACAAAAAAAGAAGGCAATCCTGCCATTTGCCTCAATATGGATGAATGCATAGGACAATTTACTAAGTAAAATAAGCCAGACACAAAAAGACAAATATTGTATGTTCTCACTTATATGTGGAAATCCAAAAAAGTCAATCTCATGGAAACAGAGAGTAGAAAGGTGGTTGCCAGGGGCTGAGGTGGGGGAAATGGGGAGATGTTGGTCAAAGGGTACAAAATTTAAGCTATAAAATGAATAAATTCTGGAGACCTATTGTACAGAATGGTGACTATAGTTAATAATACTGTATTGTATACCTGAAATTTGCTAAGAGAGTAAATCTTAAATGCTCTCACCACACACACAAAAATAATAACTGTGAGGTGATGGATGTATGGATTAACTTGATTGTCATAATCATTTCACAATGTATGTATATATTAAATCATCACATTGTACACCTTAAATATATACAATTATAATTTGTTAATTATAACTCAAAAAAGCTGGAAAAAATAAAAGAAAAAAGAAAGTGTGACAACCTCAAGTGCTGGCAAAAATGTGGAACAATTAGATCATTTATGCATTGTTGGTGGGAATGTAAAATGGTATAGCCACTCTAGAAAACAGTTTGGCAGTTTATTTTAAAAACTGAACATATATACTACCCAGCAGTCTCACTCCTGAGCATTTGTTGCAGAGAAATAAAAAATTTATGCTTACAGAAAACCTGCGCACAAAAGCTTATAGCAGCTTTATTTCTAATAGCCAAAACCCAGAAATAATGTAGACATCCTTCAACGGGTGAACAGTTAAACAATGGTTACAAATCCATAGCATGGAATATTATTCAGCAATTTTAAAAAGAACAAATTATTTAAAACCTGGATGACTCTCCAGAGAATTATGCTGAGTGGAAAAAAAAAGTAATCCCAGAAGTTTACATACTGTATGGTTCCATTTATATAACATTCTTGAAATGAAAAAATTATAGAGATAAAGAACAGATTAGTCGTTGCCAGGGAGGGGAGCACTGAAGGGAAGAGACTGTGGTTTTTAAAGGGAAGCATGATAAATCCTTTTGGTGATGGAAATGTTCTGTACCTTGATTGTATCCTGGCACTATAGTTTTGCAGGATGCTACCATTGAAGAAAACTGGGTGAAAGGTATATGGGACTTCTCAGAATTATTTCTTATAATTGTGTGTAAATCTAAAATTATCTCAAAATATAAAGCTTACTAAAAGAAAAAAATGTGTTTCAATAAAAAGAGAGAGTGATGTCATGCCAGTAATTATGCCTTGAGAAATTAGAGGGCAGGATGGGGAAGGGATATTTATGATTAAAGAGTAGAGTATGAAATTCTTGTTTAAAAATTGCAGCTCTAGGGGTGGCTGGGTGGCTCAGCCGGTTAAGCATCTGCCTTTGGATCAGGTCATGATCCCAGGGTCCTGGGATCGAGCCCCACACCAGGCTCCCTGCCCAGTGGGGAGCCTGCTTCTCCCTCTCCCTCTGCTGCTCCCCTGCTTGTGCTCTCTTACTTTCTCTCTGTCAAATAAATAAATAAAATCTTTTTTTTTTTTTAATTGCAACTCTGGGGACGCCTGGGTGGCTCAGTAGATTGAACATCTGACTCTTGGTTTCAGCTCCAGTCATGATCTCCAGGTCAGGAGATTGAGCCCAGTCTGGCTCCATGCTCAGTAGGGAGTATGCTTGAGATCCTCTCCCTCTGTCCCTCCCCCCACTCGTGTGTGCACTCTCTCTCTCTAAAATAAATAAATCTCTAAAAAAAATTTTAAATAAAAATTGAACTTGCGACTCTACAGCACACGAATGTTATCAGTATTCATCTACCACCAGTAATGGTGTTTGTATTGCCAGCTGATAGGCAGACGATTTAGCTCTAAAATCCCGTTTTACATTCTGCTTGCTTGGAGGGCTCATAGTATCAACTGTGTAGGTCAGGTTTCCCAGGAAATAGACACTGACGTGGCGATTTGTGTGAGGCGTTTTACTGGGGAGTAGCCACAGGAACATACCTGAAGGGAGTTTGGGGAACAAGTTTGAGCAAAGGAAGAAACTGAGCTGTGATATAATCACAACTGATGTCTTAGTCCTACAGGAAGCTCCAGAGCTGAGATAGTCCCTCAGAGCTGTCCTAAATTGAAGCAAGAAAACCAGGCCTTTTTACTCTCTAAGCAATCAGTCGTTAGATGCATGATGTGGGTCTGGCAGCTACTGGAATGAGTATTTTGGTCATGAAGAAATCTGGGCAGCAGACCACAGCATCCACTTCATCAAATTTCTACAAGAAGCAGTAGTGGGGGGGACGTGGAGGGGGCCTATGACTGAGTAAGAGATTTAAAAGGCAGAATGACCAAAAAGTAATGTGTGGGCTTTGCTTTGAGCTCCAGCCACACAAACCAACCATAAAAAAGCATCTTTGAGATAACTGGGGGAAAATTTGCATGTGGAAGGAATATTAAAGGAAATTATATAATTGTTACTGATTCTGTTGCATGTGATAATGGCATGCTGGTTATGTAAAAAAAAAAAAGTCTTTGCCTACTTGAGGTGTGGACTGAAATAAAGGTGAAATGACAGGATGTCTGGAATTCGCATGAAAATATTTCAGGAAAATAGTGGAGGAGGGAGGAGATATATAACAAGATTGATAAAATGATAACTATTAAAGCCGAGTGATGAGTCATAAACATTCATTATGCTATTCTCCCTACATTTGCTTAAAATTTCCACAATGAGGGGCGCCTGGGTGGCACAGCGGTTAAGCGTCTGCCTTCGGCTCAGGGCGTGATCCTGGCGTTATGGGATCGAGCCCCACATCAGGCTCTGCCGCTGGGAGCCTGCTTCTCCCTCTCCCACTCCATCTGCTTGTGTTCCCTCTCTCGCTGGCTGTCTCTCTCTGTCAAATAAATAAATAAAGTCTTAAAAAAATTTTCCACAATGAAAATATTTAAAGACATGTAATGGGTACTCGTGGCGTGCCACCAACCATTGCCCACAAACACTGCAAGATCTATTGTTGCCACTCGAGCCACAGGCTCCCTTCCGTGGTGTCTCTTGATAGAAAACTAGGTCCAAATTTAAAATACTAGATAGGAATTGCAGGGAAATTCTAACTCTTTAGAACACAAATGTAACTATCAAAGGCTGCTAAAAACAACACTTTTCTGTATATTGGTCATCAAATGACACCCAAAGCCTAGCACACTGGTTGGCCCAACATAGGTGATGAATAAATGTTTGTGGAAATTAAGATGCAAGAAATATTCCCTGGCTTCTCCTTCCTGTCACCACCCACCACTCCCTTAGTTTGTTTCTATCCTTTGGACTCTGGATTCTATTAAGAATCTATGCCCAGTGGAACAGGGTCATGAGTTCCTGCTGTCTTGTTTTTGGCCTTATGTGAACGAACATTAGTGCTTCGTATGCAGCCCTTATTCTTATTGCTGTTATCAATAATGACCTCCCCCTCTTCAAAAACAACTCCCCTTCCAAGTGGGTGTTCCACATAAGTGAAATGTTGGAGAGGAGCAGTAATAGGTAAAACATGTTTCAGAGAAAGCAAGACAGCAGGAAGTTGGGGAGGGGAAAGCGGAGCTCTACTGCAACCAGATAGAGAGACAGGCAGGGAGGAGAAAGAGAGTGAAACCGGGGCAGATTCAAAAATTCTGAGGACCTGCGGGAAAAAGCGTCAGACTTCTGGCCAGGAACTGAAGTGTATGTCTGCAAAATATGTATAGCCAAGCAATGAACTGCTTCAACCTCCCAATGGCCTTTCTCTAGGCCCCCGTAAGAGCGGTTTTCCCACACCTTCCACCCTCCTTTCCCCAGCAAAGTCCAAAATCAGCAGTCAGTGTTGACATCAATGTGCAAAGGGCTAGAGCCCCAGGTAAAACAAAAGACGCCTGCAAAAAGGCAAATGAGAAAGGAACTCAAGGAAAGTTCATGATGGAAAAATAAACACAGGCAAAGCAAACATCCACAGAGAGGAGAGAGAGGGAAACCAAAGAGACAAGATCAGCCAGAAAAAATAAGAACAAAAACAGTGAGAAAAGCCAAGAACAGGGGGGGAAGAAAAGGATGGACTAAAATAAAATACAGACATAATCCTCTAAAGAAAAGTGGAGGAAAAGACAAGGACAGAATTAGCATGGGGGGCGGGTGCCACAGAATTAAAAACTTTTACACACATGGTCTCACTTAATCTTCACACCATTTTGAAAAGTAAATGTTGGTAATATCCATTTTGCAGAGGTAAAAAATAGAGGCTTAGACGCTTAACGAGTTACTTGTCTAAAGCTTTACAGATCGAAAATGGTGGAGCAGAATTTGAAGGCATTCTGCTAATTTTAAACCGTACACTCTCTCACGGGCTATCTTAGGTTTGAAAATATGACAAATATGACTTCTAAATTTGGTTGGCTGCATTCATTAGTAGTAATAACCAAATGTTCAATTATTCCCTAATTTGGGATCATTTCTTGAAAGAAATCCTGAGCACTTTTATTCCATCAAAGACATTATCCTTCACGCTCACCCAAACTCCTACATTTGATGTAGAAATCTCTCCCCCAAGGCACTGGGTGGCACAGTCAGTTAAGCGTCTGCCTTCAGCTCAGGTCATGACCCCAGGGTCCTGGGACCCAGTCTCACATGGAGCTCCCTGCTCAGTGGGGAGTCTGCTTCTCTCTCTGCCCCTCCTCCCACCTGGGCTCTCTCTCTCTTTCTCTCTCTCTCAAAAAAAAAAAAAAAAACTTTTAAAAAATCCTTTAAAAAAAACAAAGAAATGGGCATCTGGGTGGCTCAGTTGGTTAAGCATCTGCCTTCGGCTCAGGTCATGATCCCAGGGTCCTGGGATGGAGCCCCGCATCAGGCTCCCTGCTCAGCAGAGCCTGCTTCTCCCTCTCCCTCTGCCGCTCCCCCTGCTTGTGCTCCTTCTCTCTCTCTCTCTCCCTCTGTCAAATAAATAAATAAAATCTTAAAAAGAAAGAAAGAAAGAAAGAAAGAAAGAAAGAAAGAAAGAAAGAAAGAAAGAAAGAAAGAAAGAAAGAAAGAAGGAAGGGAGAAAGAAGAAAGAAAGAAAGAAAGAAAGAAAGAAAGAAAGAAAGAAAGAAAGAGAGAGAAATCTCTCCCCCCATTGATAAACCAACAAACTACATCCTAACAGCTAAGGGAAAAGGAGATAACACTACCCACACCTGTTTAGATCACTCTAAAAGCTGTTTAAAAAAAAAAAATTCCTTTAAGTCCACCCTGAGAAGGCTTAAAATTACAGAGCGAAAGAGTCAGGGGCAACGGGTGACTGAAACTGTCTCCCATATGAAAATGTCCTTGAAACTGATAATTAAAGAGTAGGAGCCATAGATATGTGGATCTGGTGTGGGTGTTGGGGACCTGAATGCCAAGTATCTTATATCCCCATTAGATCATAACCTTCTAGAGGGCAAGGTCACATACTGCACCTTTATTTTGTCCTTAAAATTCACGGGTACTCAGAGATGAGTCAAATAACTAAACAAATATTGGGTGTTACAGCCTTGTGCATTTGGACAGTATCAAGACTGTTCCTTTTGAAATGTAAAGTTACTCTTAAATTTCATGTTTAATTCTGGACGAAGAAGTCAGAACAATGCCATGACTAAGTTTTGGAACTAAACTAGCTCCTTTTTTAGCAAAAAGGAAAGTAGTGAAGGTCTGGGGCGCTTAGGAGATATCAGGAAGAAGTGCTAACCTGACAGCAGTCACAGGATATTGAGTTCCTTTTATCCCTTCGATTTCTTCCTTCCCAGTTTTTCAGTGTGTCCTCCCCTACCCCCATCGGAGTTCTTGTATTTCACCTTCAGTAGTACAGGACACATAAGTAGGATACAGAGTTAGTGCAGACAAATGACTAGCAAGTCTGGTCTTCCAGTGGGAATTCTTGAGCCTGTGGAAGTTGAGATCCTTCCACAAAGAACCCCTTCTCCAACATGACTTTACAGGCCCCTCAGATTTACTGCTGAGCTCTGAATACAGTGTTGATTTTCCTGGTTCATAAAGCCAGGCAGAGTTCCTGTTGCCAGACAGGTGTATTTGTTTTTGAATGATAAGGACACTCACTCGCTCTCAGTTTAGCTAATAATAAACACTTTAGACATCCTTCTAAGTCTAAAAGAGGAAAGAATAAAAAACCCTCGGGCGACAAAGTCTGTTAATAGACTCCTATCCCCTAGAGAACACTCAGCCTCGTACAAGAGGTGGGTGCTCGCTGGCAAGAACTACCTCTGAGTATTGCTTTTGAGAGCTCTCTCGCATGCGTGGAGGCCTGAGGTTAGTCTCACCTGATTAAAAAGAAAGGCGATTTCAAGAGTCAGGAGAAATAGAATAATTAAGAGAGACCAGAGGGAGTCAGTGCCAGCAAGGAAATCTTTTTCACCACTTTTAGCCTCGCAGCCTATACACACACTACTTGTGAGAGTGGAGCTTTGATGAAGCCAACGGTAGCAAAAGCAGAGAGAAGTGGGGTGACCAGAGAAAAAGAACTGTGACAAAGGAAAATTCACAAAGAAAGAAAACAATTTTGCTTGTCCTTCAGGCAGCTTAAAAACCTAATCTTTCAAACAAGGTGGTTTAGAAAGGGATGTACGTCCATTGTCACAGTGGTGGCTCTCTCTGCCTTAGCTATCAAGCTAACTTCTCGGATCGAGTGGTCCAACAACGTGAAGAGGGGTAGAAAAAAGCCATTGGCATCTGGGCACTGATAATGTAATCCATTCTTACCTTAGGTGGACTGAGCTTGAGCCACTCAGCTCACTTTTCACCCTTGATTGTCAATCTACTCCAGGGTGGGTCGTTTTTTTCTTTTACCCCGACCAATCACCTGAAAGGAGCTTGCTTTAGCTGGAATCTGATGAGCCCCGGCACTACCGGCAGTAGATTGGTTCCCTCATAGGTCTTGAGGGGCTGATGGTTTATTTTGTGAGGAAGGAAGGAACAGCTCTGCCCCAGGAAGAGGGGTTAGAGGTAGAGCGCACCCATTGTCTCCTGCGCTGTCTGCAACTGGCTGGCAGCACTGGCCACCAGTGAGATTTGGGCTTTTCTGCGGAGTAATACTTCAGGAACTCTGACACCAACGGCAGAAAGAAATGGCAGCTCTTTTTCATAAAGTAGGCACGAAAGAGTGCCGAGACCAATTTACTTATTTTCATGTAACTTCATCCTGAGGATTTTAAAGTCTCCACAAATCAAACTAACCCCTCTCTTTCTCCATTGTCTACCTTCTTTTAATTCACAAAACAACCCTTCTCTGGAATATTTTACTTACACGTACTTCATTTCTTTCCCTCCAGTACATTTGCACTTGAAGATTAAGATTTGTTGTTCTCTTTTCAAAAGGCAAAGTTACCCCTAAATTTCCACTTTAAATTCTAGGTGGCACATACATGAATATTTATTTTAACAACTTTTCTCTAACTTTTAATGTTTTCCTAATTTAAAAGGAAAGAAAAGGGTAGTAGAAGAAGTTGAATATGTTTCATATTCTGACTTTTTTCTCTTCCTTAAAGTTAGGATACAGTTAGAAAAATTACTATTTGGAAAACTAAGTTTATGTTCCTGAGCCAAGCCTCTCTCTAATGTGAGCTCTGTCTACAGAGAGTACAAGGTGTTTGGCAGGTATTTCTAGGGTAACATCATCTTTAAGAATGAAGCTGTATGGGGGCACCTGGGTGGCTCAGTCAGTTAAGTGGCTGCCTTTGGCTCAGGTCACGATCCCAGGGCCCTGGGGTTGAGCCCTGTGTAGGCCTCCTTGCTCAGCGGGGAACCTGCTTCTTCCTCTCCCCCTGCTGCTCTCCCTGCTTGTGCTCTCTCTGTCTGTCTCTCTGTCAAATAAATAAATAAAAATCTTAAAAAAAAAAAAAAAAGGATGAAGCTGAATGGACACTCCCCGTTCTGTGCATACTTGCTTCATGGATTTCCTTTTGCCCCAGTTTCTTTATAAATCATGTTTCTTTTTTTCGGTCTTTTTACCATAGCTCTATGCTGCAATTGCACATCCACATAGAAATATCTCTGTAGGAGATATATGCTCAAGTATTTAAGGGTGAAGAGTCTATAACCTACTTAAGTAGCGCAGAGGTAGATAGATAGGTCAGTAGATAGACACACATATATTTGTGTGTGTATGTGTATATGTATATATGTAGATGTACACATGGATATACATGTACATATATGTGTATATGCATAAATGTGTGTGTAATGCTATTGTATATAGAATGAAAGATAAGGTAAAATATGTAAATAATTTATTGAAACTTCATGGGAAGTATGTGGGATATTAATTCTTTCTCTTTTTCTGTATGCTGAGATTTTTCATGATTAAAAACTTAAACATGTGAATAGAAGGAAAGAAGAAAAATGGAAAGAAAGAAGCAGAGTGGGGGAAGGAAGGAAGGAAGGAAGGAAGGAAGGAAGGAAGGAAGGAAGGAAAGAAGGAAGTCTTCCTTAAGACCCTGAAAGATGTGGGTTTAGCTGGTTTGCTCATTCTGAAAACTTTAATGGTCAACAATGGCTCATAACATTTTAACCATCTCATGCCCAATTATTGTAGATTACACGATCACTTTGTGATCACCTGATACCATCTCCCCTGGACTTCTCCATGAACTTTCTCTTTGAGAGTCCTCTCAAGTTTAGCTGTAAGGCTCCCTACTGGCCATTATTCCGTGGGTCTGATTTGTAGGTAAGACGTGACTCAGCATGTACTCAGCATGAGTACTTCACACCTGCTTATTTTGTGCATTACAGGGTATCCTCTTATTGTTGACCACCTGTCTTGAGCTAGTTAAGGTAGATATTGTTGACTGGATGACCCAGTCAACACATGTGAAAATCTGCTGGGGTAGTCCTCTGGATAAGCTCTTGTTTTCTGCATGAAATGGGCCATTTCACCATTTTGCCCTTAAGCCTTTGCCTTTTACCCTTCAGCTCCTTTTTTCCTTCTTCCTGTATGGAACACAAACGTGATATCTGGAACCACAGCAGCCATCTTAAGATCCTAAGGTGACCATAATAAGAATGTGGAATGGAAAAAAGAAAAAAGTGTAGGTTCCTGATGGCATCGGTGGGCCACCATGCCAGTCTCAAAATTCCTATTGAGAAAAACAAATAACACCGTATAAGACTGAAAACTTATAGAAGGGTTTTCCATAATTTGCAGCTGAAAACATATCCAACTGTCTTGATGGATTTGCCACCTTCTAGTATATTTGGTCCTGGCATAACGAAAGTCACTCCCAGCCTCATACTAGTCACTGATAATGCCCTAATCAGAACTTGGGCTGCCCACAAGTTGCCAAATGAAAAAGTCTTTCATGTGTCACATTTCTCACACTCCACCAGGGGACAGGTCTTAGGCTCTGAGCTTGTTTCTTTTGTTTTCTTCGAATTCTTATGCTGTAAGTACAATGTGATTTTTTTCAGATTATTGGACTGGGCCCAATTCTTTCAGAGTAGGTGACCTTGCTACTTTTACCCCTAGAGAAATACCCAAATACTGAGCCGAAGAAATTGAATACAGTCTATGAGTGCTGGTAAGTGCAGGCATGAAATTTTTCAAGAAATAAATCTTCCTGTGGCCTGTAAAAACATCTGGAGGCTCTGGGAGAAGAATTCTGGTCTTCTTATTAGGCAGGAAGACAAGGAGAAAAGACATACTTTGGTTTCATAAACTTCCAAAGAACAATTTAAGTAAATAAGGCTCAGCTAGTAACTGGAGATAAAATCCCTCACCTTGGCCTCGCTGAAGTGCAAACCAAGACAGAACAACTTTCCCTTACCCTTAGTCCCTAGGCCTCAGCTTTGGACTGGGCTCCAAAATGCTTTCTGTTTTGGAAACCCCAAATCATACAAAATTCAGTAGGTCTGGGGTTTGAACATATGAATAAAACAAGCCAAGTTTCCGCCTGACCTTAGCTAACCTTGAAATCAATCATTCTTCCAGTGCTGGTCTGGCTAACAGTGAAACTTGTGGTTTCATCTTGGTTTTACCACAAAACTTTGTGATGAAACACTAAGACCCACTGAGATTTGCACTTCCATTCCTGTCCTGTTTCAAACTCTTTTTGCAGAATCTGATGGCTTCTATAGCATATGACTACGTAAATCTCTCATTTCTCTTCTGTTCCATAGAGGCTCAGAACCAGATTTCTGCCCAGCAACATTTTTGGAGAACTCAGTGATGAAAAAGCAGAGAATCCTAAAATCCATTTAGTGTAAAATCAAGAAGATTCTAAGATATGATGCAAATCTACATGATAGCACTATTAGACAAACCATAACAACAACTCAATTGGAAAGTCACATTTGAAAAACTTCCAGGGGTTGCAGATCGTGGGGTAGAATTGCTGGATGACAGAAACCCAAGCACTGATAAACATTGTCCCAGGCTAGGAGTGCAAGAAACAGAACTGGTATAGCATCCTGAGGGGTCCTGAGAAGCCAAAAATCTGGACATGCAATCATTAGCAAGGACAAAAATACCTCAATCTCATGAGCTGATCGTACCATTGTAGGTCTAAGAAATAACATCTCCATTCTGTGTTCTGGCTTGCCATTAATGTAGGTACAGACAAGAGTACTAAATGTCATGTAATCTCATATAATATAGATTCTTTTTTACTGAGATATACTCGACATATAATATATTAGTTTCAAGTGTTCAACATAATGATTCTGTAATTGTATGTGTTGCAAAAATAAGTCTCATTAACATTCGCAACACAGATTCTTGTCAAGGATCCATTATTTTCCATAAAATACTGAACTCCAACATCATCGTGTTATCATGGTCCTGAGCTGCACATAACCAGAAATAAAAACAGAAAGCTCTATCTGCCTTGAGCCCCTTCCAAATCTGAATCCTATTTTGTAGTTTTAGAAATTTTAGCCACAAAAATCCATTAACCAACTTAGGGACAAAGAAAGAGAATTTTTGCTTTAGCCCAGAAGACTCTTTTATGAATTATGCATGATGTTTTTCAGTGCTAGGGAAAGGGAACAGGGCAGGAGAAATATATGCCACCAGCTTTTGTAAAATCCTGAAAGAAGATAACTGGTCTCCTCATTTCAAGAATATACTAAAGACAATCTTTGGGTTAGTGATAACCTACGGACAACTTTTTTTCCCCCCAAGACCTCAGCTATTCTTACAGAACAGGTGTGGCCAAAAAGACCAAAGCCTGGGGCACCTGGGTGGCTCAGTTGGTTAAGCCTCTGCCTTCGGTTCAGGTCATGATCTCAGGGTCCTGGGATCAAGCCCCGAATCTAGCTCCCTGCTCAGCGGGGAGTCTGCTCCTCCCTCTGCCTGCTGCTCCCCCTGCTTGTGCGTGCTCTCTCTCTCTCAAATAAATAAATAAAATCTTAAAAAAAAAAAAAAAAAGACCAAAGCCCATGTCATCCTCAGACTCCTCTGATTCTTCTTCTTTGCTTCCGCTTTCTTCACCTCAGCTGGGGCAGCAGTGGTGGAAGGAGCAGAACCTTCTGCTGGTGCAGAACCAGCAACTGGCCTGATCCACCAGCCCCTACATAGCACATGAGGCTCCCGATGTCGATACTGGCCAGGGCCTTTGCAAACAAGCCTGGCCAGAAAGGTTCAACATTTACACCTGCTGCTTTAATGAGGGCATCGATCTTATCCCCTGTGACTGTCACCTCATCATCATGCAGGCTAGCTCCTAGACAGAGGCCGTGGGCTGGCGGGTACAGAGTGGGTGCTGTGGGGCACAGTGTTAGTCGGTGGATGAAGTGAGGGCCTCACCCCAGTGCGGCCTTAGCTTCCTCAGAAGCACAGAGCACCTTAGCGGCAGCTAAGGAAAGGCCCAACTTTAAAACTTTCTGCCAAAGCGATCCAAATTTTAAAATTTCTGCAAAAGTGATAAAAAATGACCCAAGGAGAAGAAGGCCAAATGACTGTCCCTTTCCCCCTACCTCTCCTAGGTAGCTACCACACAATCAATGTTTTGGAATTTTCATGGCCTTCCCAAGGATCAATCTGGCAGAAACTTCGTGAAGCCCTTTATAGACCAAGACATGTATTTATTTCCCTTTAAGAGTCATTTCTACCTGCTTTCCCTCAATGGAAATCACAAGTTGTCCCAATGCTACTATGAGCCCCCATTTACTGAGTCCATAATTCACAGATGAAGTTATTGTCACAGAGCTCATTAAAGTGAAACAAAGAAATACCTTTCCCCTAAGCCCCAAGCAGTGAGTATGGCACCAAAACTAAAATTGATGAGATTATGTATTTAGTATTGAAGCCAACACATGGTCATAGTCAAGGGGTCCCTAATTTCTTACCCTTCTGCAGGATATAGGTCCAGGCTGCTTAAGGTACAAAGCTACCCACCAACTGCCTATGTCACCAATATATAAAACTCAGTGAGCTCATAATATAAACAGAGAACTAGTTACTATATTCTTGGCCCTGGCAAGCTTATAAACAATGGCTCAGTGGAATATTTTTGCATTGGATTTGTTTCCTGAGTGTGTTTTTCTTATAAAATCTGCACGTTTACTCAAAGATTACATTACTTATTAGGCATTACAGTTGTCCTTGTAACCTGAAATCAAAAGGGGGGTTACCAGGGCATTTTCCTATTAAGAATTGAAACGATTGGGCCGTTCTTGGGTTGAGGTACTGAAAAGTTTTTGTGTACAGCATCCAGCAGGTGGCGCTCACACCCAAGGCTACAGGGAGTTATCCCACCGGCTGGTAAATCTTTGTTCACAAAAGATGGGTACATTACTACTCAGTAAATAGTAGAAAGACGGCTTAATAGAAGACCATGATTTTCACTCCTAGTGTCTTCTTAAATGAAGTTTTGACATTGGTTGTAAGCAACCAATTTATGTGTTTTTGTGTATGTGTAAACCGATCCAAGACTGGAGAAATTCCATACTGAATGTAGACATTATGGACTGACTGTTTATGCACCGCCCCAATATTCATATGTTAAACTCTAATGCCCCAATACGATGATATTTAGTGGTGGGGTCTTTGGGAGATACTTGGATTACAAGAATAGAGCTCTTGGGGTACCTGGCTGGCTCAGTCAGTGGAGCATGAAATTCTTGATCATGGGGTTGTGGGTTGGAGCCCCACCTTGGATGTCAAGATTACTTAAAAATAAAATCTTAAAAAAAAAAAAAAAGTAGAGCGCTCCTGAATGGGATTAGTTCCCTTATAAGAAGAGGCTAGAGAGCTAGCTTTCTGCTCTTTCTGCCAAGTGAGAACACAGCAAGAAGACAGCCCTCTGTAGAACTGGAATAGGGCACTCACCAAGAACCTGACCATGTTGGCATCCTTTTTTTTTTTTTTAAGATTTTATTTATTTATTTATTTATTTATTTGACACAGAGAGAGAGAGAGCGCACAGGGGGAGCAGCAGGCAGAGGGAAAAGGAGAAGCAGGGTCCCCACTGAGCAGAGAGCCCAACATGGGGCTCAATCCCGGGACCCTGAGATCATGACCTGAGCCTAAGGCAGACACTTCACCAACTGAGCCGCCCAGGTGCCCCTCATGTTGGCATCCTGATCATAGCCTTCCAACCTCCAGAACTGTGAGAAATAATTCTTGTTGTTTAAGCCACCCAGTCTATGATAATTTGGCCTAAATTATTTCTGTTGACCCTTTCCAGATTTGCCAATATTTGGAATAGGATTAAGGAACCACATACCACTTTGAATATTAAAAAAAGCAAGCCAAAACCATTTTGAATAAGGATGAATCAAGCTGAGGGGCACCTGGATGGCTCAGCCAGTTGACCAGCTGCCTTCGGCTGGGGTCATGATTCCAGGGTCCTGGGATTGAGTCTATATCGGGCTCCTTGCTCAGCGGAGAGCTTGCTTCTCTCTCTGCTTGTGCTCTCTCTCTCTCTGACAGCTAAATAAATAAATAAATAAATACAATCTTTTTTAAAAAAGCCTTGGGTCCCCTGGGTGGTTCAGTCGTTAAGCATCTGCCTTCAGCTCAGGTCATGATCCCTGGGTCCTGCGATTGAGCCCCACATTGGGCTCCCTGCTCAGTGGAGAGCCTGCTTCTCCCTCTCCTTCTGCTGCTCCCCCTGCTTGTGCTCTCGCTCTCTGTCAAATAAATAAATAAATAAAATCTTTTAAAAAAAAAGTCTTATTGGCTGTATAAGATTGGGTAGACTAATACAACCTAACAATGCCACTCGCTGAGCACTTATTATATGTACAATGAAAACCTGCAGCATAAAGCAATTTAATCTCTATAGCAACTTTATGAGGCAGGTAGTACGATTATCTCCACTTTGTAGGAAAGAAAAAGTTTATAAGCAAATTTCATAACCCATCTTGCCTCATCTCCTCATCTGTAAATTGAGAAAGAGTATAAGCTGTTTCTTAGGGTTGTGGGAATCAAATAAAAGAATCCATACAAAGCACTTAGCCTCTTAAGAATAAATCCTAAATATGTGGTTACTAACACTGCTGCTCTTCTACTGTGCTGCTGTGATTGCTACTGCTGCTACTATTATGTTTTAATATGATATGATGTTATATTATTTTGTTATACATATTATATAATTATATATAGTATTAATTACATTTATGTTCTGTATTATATAATTATTATTATTATTATTATTATTATTATAGAAGTTATTTGTTCAGTCACACAGACAGTCACACAGACAGGGTCAGAATTTGAACTCAGGTCTTTTTTTGACTCCAGAATTTGGGTACTTAGTATGTAGGAGGCAATGCTTTTGAATGACTAAACCAGGGTAATTCTGAAAATGAAATAACACTTCTGGAACTATGGAAATTACTCCCTTTTATGGAGAGAATATATAAAAACCATCACCAGAAAACAGCCATCTCTTCAAGTTTCTCCTTTCAGACCCAAACACACACATGAATAAGCAAATGCCTTGCCTCCCCCAACTCATCCTGTAGATCAAGATGAGCTTTTATCTTTCTGGCCGAAATATGATATCTTAATGGTCATAAAAAATTACATCCTCCTATTAAGGGAGGATGGTAAGGAACTAAAATTTAATGAAGAACCATAACTGGTGTAAGCCAGAACTACCCAGCATTGAGCCAAGGTGACCACACCACAGAAAGCAGAGCCAAGTCTTGTTCCTGGCTTATCCAGTATCAGCAACATGGCAGAGTGAGCTATAATCCAGGCATATCAATCATAGCAGATGGTGGTGCCAAACCATGGCATTAAGAGATGAGTTCTCTGGTTAGTAACATTAATAAGCTTGGCGTGGGGGCACCTAGGTGGCTAAGTCAGTTAAGCCTCCAATTCTTGATTTCGGCTGAGGTCATGATTTCAAGGTCCCAAGGTTGAGCCCCACCACCAGCTCCATGCTCAGCGGGCAGTCTGCTTGAGAATCCCTCATGCTCCCTCTGCCCTTCCCTCTGTTCATGCTCTCTTTCTCTCAAATTAAATAAATCTCTCTTTTTTTTTCTTAAGATTTTATTTATTCATTTGAAGAGACACAGAGAGAGAGGGAACACAAGCAAGGGGAGTGTGAGAGGGAGAAGCAGGCTTCCTGCCACCGAGCAGGGAGCCCAATGCGGGGCTTGATCCCAGGAGCCTGGGATCATGACCTAAGCTGAAGGCAGACGCCTAATGGCTGAGCCACCCGGGCGCCCCAAAATAAATAAATCTTTTAAAAGATATAAGCTTGGTGTGATTTTGAATATTTCTTGATATGGTTCTAGTCCATCCACCAAATTAATTTCACTCATTTGCCATTCTTCTTTTTTTTTAAGTTTTTATTTATTTATTTGTCAGAGAGAGAGAGCACAAGCAGGTAGAGTGGGCAGGCAGAGGGAGAAGCAGGCTCCCAGCTGAGCAAGGAGCCTGATGCAGGTCTCCATCCCAGGAATCTGGGATCATAACCTGGGCTGAAGGCAGATGCTTAACAGACTGAGCCACCCAGACGTCCCTCATTTGCCATTCTTCTAACTGCCTTGAACGTATATGTGAAATTGTTTGGGAGTAGTATATTTTAATATATTGCACTGAAACCACATCCCTAGTTTATAAGGATAAAATGAAGCGATTTAAATTATATTATTTTGGGTTTTGTATTCCCAAGATTTCTGTGTATGTCTGTGTTTTAAGCTATCATTTCTTCAACATCTATCATGTACTAGGTATTATGCTTAGCACTTTAAATAAATTACTATGTCATTTAATCTTCAAGTGATTAGGCCAGGAGTTCGTTCCCCCTGCCCCTCCCCCCACTCAACAGCTCTTGCAGATATTTCAAAATAAATAAATCTTTAAAAAAAAGAAATCACAGCTATCTCAAAACATCACTTATACTAGACACTTGAAGGGGTCTGTGGGTGTCACAAAACTGACCCAGGTATACTTGGTACAGAATGGAATAAGAACCCCCGGTCAAGGGGTGCTTGGATGGCTCCGTTGGTTAAGCGTCTGCCTTCCGCTCAGGTCTTGATGGAGTCCCCCATTGGGCTCCTTGCTCAGTGGGGAGCCTGCTTCTCCCTCTCCCTCTGCCTGCTGCTCCCCCTGTTTGTGCTTTCTCCCTCTTTCTCTCTCTGACAAATAACTAAATAAAATCTTAAAAAAAAAAGAAAGAAAGAAAAAGAACCTCTGCTCAAAGTTAATCACAATAATCCCACTTCCCCCCACCAGTGATTGGTTTATAAATTAGCATATAACCCAATTTTGGCCAATGAGACAAAGAAAAATCTGTTAGGGAGAGGCTTCCTCCTTCCCAAGGGCTCAAAGAGCAGGAAGTTGCCCTAGCCCCTCTGCTTGCCGCTGTGCCTAGATGAGATGGCTAGAAATGCTGGAACCATCTTGCAACCAATCTCGGGATGGGTGACACTGACCCAGAGAAGATGGTCTACCCAGGAGGACTGCTGTGAGCAGACTGCCTGGAGGGTTCCGCCTGGAGCCTGCCCTACTGTTTTAGCCAGTGTGGGTTGTGGTTTTCTGACATTTGCAGCCATATGTACCTTAATTCTGCTGCCATACTTAGAGAAAAGAACTCTCAGAGAAGGTAACACTCAAGTGGCAGGAAGGATTAAGCAGAAGAGGGGCGATCCTAATGGTTAGAGGAAAGAATGTCTGCAAAGTCTTTGAAGAGTGAATGACTTTGGCTTGTTTGAGACACTAAAAGTTCATAGGACTGAAGTATGGTGACTGAAGGGGAGTGTGAAATGAGCTGAGATTAACAAAAAAGATCATGCAGGGCTTCCGAGGCCACAGTGAGAAATTCAGACTTAATTTTTTTAAAGATTTTATTTATTTATTTACTTGAGAGAGTGAGACAGAACAAGAGAGAGAGCATAAATGGTGGAGAGGGGTAGAGGAAGAAACAGACTCCCCACTGAGCAGGGAGCCTGACATGGGGCTCGGGGCTCAGGGCTTGATCCCAGGACCCTGAGATCATGACGTGGGCCGAAGGCAGATGCTTAGCCAACTGAGCCACCCAGGCGCCCCTAGACTTAATTTTAGTGTAATGGAGTCATTGAAGGACTTAAAGCAGAGAAGTAACATGATTCGAGCTCATTCTGGCTGCTCCTGTTTGAAGAATATACTGGAGAGGGAGTATAGCTGTGGGGAGATGTAGGGCTATTGTAGGAATCCAGTTAAGAGATGATGATGGCCTGGGCTCTTGAGATTAATTGGAACCATTAATCTCAAAGTTTGTGAAAGAATCACTCCTGTATTTGTTTAAAATGCAAGGAAGCACACCAGTGGATTTTGATGCAAGTGGTCTACAGTCCACACCTGTGAAACACCAATACAGAAACATTGGTTAGGACCTTTGACTCTCTGGATAAGACCACTTTCCAAAAATAACCATCTTCCATTCTTTAAATGATCCCAACATAGGCGCTTAGAGCTTTCCCAAATAAAATGTTCTTAAGTCTCATACTCCTTGAAGTCACATGTTTTTTCCTGTAGTCTCACCTCAGTCTTGCCCAGCAGAGCCTATCTGTTCTCTCTTGTGCTATACATAGAAATGTTCCTATCATTCATTGTCCCTTACATTCCTGAACATTATTCTTTCATCCACTTGAAAAGCATCTATTAAGCATCATCTAGGTGCTTGGCACTGACCTGGGCACTGGTCATACCAAAATAAATAAAACACACCCTCTCATATGAGAGATGTTCATCATTTTCCCTGTCTTCTCTTGGATGCCATTCGTGCTATAAAACTTAGCATTATGAAGGAGGAAAGAAAGAACACAAAGGGAAATTAGATTCAGTAGAAAGTAGGGGCAGGGGAATAGTCAAGAACAAGACTTTGGAAAAACACAGACTGATGAGACCGTCCTCAGATCCTGCATGTGGACCAGGTCTTATTATGAATATCTTACCTGAACCTTAAACAAAGAACAGGCAGCCTCTAATATCAGGACAGCATCTGACAACCTGAGAGCACTCTAGAGACATGGACTGAACGCTCAGAAGAGAAAACAATGTGTCTAGATTGTTTTCTAATCACTAGGGTCAAGATTTTCTTGTCAAGGGGAGGAAGAAACAAAAAGGAATTCTCATGCCATCTTCTGAAGTTGTCCAAGACAAAGTCCTCAAATCACTGCATGCTGATCCCATCTGAAAGGAGGACAATTTGAGAATCCATGAGATATACCCGGATTTTTAGCCCCAGTCCTAGACCCTTTGATGTCTAATATACTAGGCTCTCTAACCCTCTTCTGAATAAGACTAAAAGGGGTTTATTGAGAGCATAATTACTGCTTCTAGAAATAATACCAGGAATTCTTTTCTAAAGGATAAATATTGAGTTGTTTGGAGTAGGCATCAAAGGTGACATAAAACTTTAAACACCTAGAGGTTAAAAGCAGCAATCATTCAGTAAGTAACAGCCTGTTCTCATGAGTTATCTAGAACCTTATATTTTTTTCCTGGCCACTCTGAACTCTTAACAAGGTGACAAACAATAGGTTAGACAATTGCAATAAAGGAAATTATGTATTGTATACAAGTTACACTCTCAATAAATTGACTTTGCCAATATGCTGGGCACAGTAAGGCTTTTGGGGGGCTGGCATATCTCTTTAAAATATAGAAAGCAATTTAAAAGTATAAAAATATGGGGGCACCTGGCTGGCTCAGTCCAGAGTTAGAGCGCCACTTGGGGTTAGAGTTTATTTAAAAAAAAAGAAAGTTTTTTAAGATAAAAATAAGGGGCCCCTGGGTGGCTCAGTTGGTTAAGCCTTTGCCTTTAGCTCAGGTCATGATCCCAGGGTCCTGGGATGGAGGCCCTCATCGGGCTGCCTGCTCAGCAGAGAGACTGCTTCTCCCTCTCCTGTTTCCCCTGCTTGTGCTCTCTCTCTCTCTCTCTCTCTCTGTGTCAAATAAATAAAATCTCTTAAAAAAATAAAAGTATAAAAATAGAGAAATGGAACTCTGGTAGCGTACAAGCTTTATTGTACTTTAACAGACCTATGGCTTACTGAGGGGTGGGGGAAAGAGGGTGAGGAAACTGCCTGCCTAATTCAAATTACAAACTATTTATAAAATTGGAGCATTCAGTTTAATAAGTATTTTGCTTTCAAGCCTGCCAAATGGCCAGTTTCACTGGGTTGGGGGTAGTTATTGTAAGGGTTTTTTTGTTTGTTTTTTGTTTTGTTTTGTTACAGAATTGTGATGCTAATTTTATGTAGACATAATCTTAGGCACTTGGAAGAATCTGGTTTTAAAAGTGTAACTGTAGCTCATACGCATGCTTATACTTGCTAACCCATACAACTACAATTGTTCCCTAGAGCTACTCTGTTTACATTAGATTTATTTTCCTGGTTTAATACACAGTTAAACACCAATAAATTCACCAAATCTAGTTTGATAAAAATCTTTCTCTCGTTACTTTATGAATATTTACTATGGTTAACACCTTCCTGGGGTTCCCTGGGAGCACTTTTGTTTGGGGTTTTTTTTTTTAAGATTTTATTTATTTATTCGACAGAGACAGAGACAGCCATCGAGAGAGGGAGGGAACACAAGCAGGGGGAGTGTGAGAGGGAGAAGCAGGCTCATAGCGGAGGAGCCTGATGTGGGGCTTGATCCCATAACACCGGGATCACACCCTGAGCCGAAGGCAGACGCTTAACCGCTGTGCCACCCATATGCCCCTGTTTGGGGGTTTTTTAATGAAAACCATTCCTAGAAAAAATCTAGAGTCACATCTAAAGACAAAGATCCTCTCTTTAAATTTTTTGGAATAAAAATGTTTATCCTCCAAACATGAGGGCTAATGTAGGTTATATGCAACTCAGTGAAACCAGTCTATACTTTTGTTATAAAATATGTGACACTACCATGATGTTTTCTATGTGATTATGCTTCCCATTTCTCAGGGACAAGCTCTCTCAAGGGCAGTCATTCAGCTACCTGAACAGTTTTCGGTTTCTACCAGCACAATCTCATCGGGAGAGATTGGGCAGGGAGATAAGGCTGTCCTATATAGAGTTGCATCTGGAGTCCAAGGCCAAATCCCACCGTTAGTCGCACATTTGACTCAAGAATCATTTTGTGGATTGCTCATGAGTAACAATTTTTAACCGTAATTCTGCATTCATTGTTAGAAAGAAAAGCTTTCTTTGTATTTAACTGGTCAACTCTTTTAAGTAAATGTGACCTCAATTCTATGAATTAGCTAGTGGCCGTGGGCAGATTCTTTCTGAGACAGCCACTTTAAATCATACTACTAGCAGGAGAGAGACCTTTCTCAATGGTGGTTTTCTAACTACTGCTCAAATTCTCAAGGTAGAAAATCTTTCCTATAAGAGCTAAAGCGACATCCCTTCACCCCTTTACCAAGCATCCATCATAAACAAAGACAGTACTGAGTTAAGAAATTTCGTGAGAAGTTTATTGTTTTAAACCTTACTTTTATTATCATTTCTTGTATATACATGGCTACAAATTTCACTTTTTCTAAGATTTCATTCTAGGCAAATTTTCTAATCTAATTGTAACACTGAGAGCATATCTAAATATTTGGATTCATTTCTGGTGAAAGCAAAGGGGCCAGACGTTTAGCAGAGATCACGTGCTGACATGTCTGCTTCCTATATGCAAAGCGATTGGCTCAACCAAGCCGCACAAGCCCAGAAAAGTTCACTCAATCATCTAATCCCTTCTAGCATTACCTTTTTCCGTTTTAAAATCTTTGGCTAATTAGAGGCACAACCTTATCATGAAAGAAGAGAAAATATTTCCTCTTATCCCTTTTAATCCACCTTCATTATGAATTGCAATGTCCTCTCCCACCAGCCTTAATTAACTACCCACTGTTGATGAACGAATCAATCATTCAATAAAGATAGTGCTTATTTCCATTTGTAAAGGCAAGTGCATCAAATCTACCTGGCTGGAATGTTTACGAAGATGTGTGCAAAAGGAAGAGATAATGAAAAGGATACAAGTTTTAAGAGATAACTACATAAGTCGAATTGCTGGGAAAATAAAAAAGTTGCTGTGATCTCTCACTTCCCATGCGTTACCACTAGAAATTCACAGCTGGTGTTGTTTATTTTCTCTAAATAGCTGATTAAACGTAAGACCTTTTTTGACACTGAGTTGAGACATGGATGTACTTTATCTGAGATGGTACTTCATTGATCCTAATGATCCATTGATTTCTATAAAATCCGATGACTGATATTTTCCTTACCAAAAAATTTACTAGCCTGGTAGCACATATAGATATACATATGTGCATGTAGCCATTAATATCATAGTCTCAATAATTTACCAAACATTTGGAAGTTTTTGTATTTTTCTCCCATAAAAAGAATTTGTAGTTATTTTAATTATTTGTTCAGTCTTAAGAGGTTAAATCAATTAAAATATGCCTAAATAGAATGTCTTCAAAGCTTCCTCAGCCATCAGCTTAACAGCCATCCACAAAAAAAAAAAAAAAACAAAACAAAAAAAAAAAAACCAAAAAAACAAAAAAAAAAACCCACACTGAAGTCTAGAACAGGAAGTAAAGAATAAATACCACTTCCAGTTATGGCTGGAACATAAACGAGCATGGGGAGGTCTTAAACTTGAATTTCAGCCAGGATACCAGGATTGTTGATACCATTTCCAAGAGAACTAAAGAATATTAAGGCGAATTATGTGGTCAGGACTTGAGGTTTTCTTTCTCAGCTAAGAAATATGGCATGTTAGAACTCCCTTCTCTTAATGGATGAAAGATAGAATTTCAACTTTTAACCAGTTGGTATGTTTAGTCAAAGAAGGCCAATGCTGGAATTACAAATAATAATCTGCATCAAATTAGTCTTCACGATATAGACTGGCCTGTGAACTGACAAGGAGCTATAGATTAGGCTCTGGATCTTCTACCTCTTTACCCACTATTTAGAAGAATTTCCCATGGGAAGTCACAAACCCCAAATCCTCTGGTACCACCTGTCCTTTTGCACAGGGTTGGCCCACTCCAACTTTGTTTAATTCTTGAGAGCCAATGGGTATACAACTGTACCAAAAAACACTGAATTTCACAACAAACCTTGAGACAAACTGAATCTGAATGGCTATTTTATGGGTATTTTGCCTCCACTCCTACAGGTAATACAATCCACGGTACCCTCAATGGCTACAAGTATTTGACTCTCCTAATCCTCATTACCATACTTCCGTTGGTATACTTCTCAAGGGAAGTATGGCTGAGAGTACCGGCAAAGAAAATAAGTCTTTCTTAATCATTTGTGCTGGGTCGGTTAAGCGTCTGCCTTTGGCTCAGGGCGTGATCCCGGCGTTATGGGATCGAGCCCCACATCAGGCTCCTCCGCTATGAGCCTGCTTCTTCCTCTCCCACTCCCCCTGCTTGTGTTCCCTCTCTCGCTGGCTGTCTCTATCGCTGTCAAATAAATAAATAAAATCTTTTTTTAAAAAATCATTTGTGCTGTTCATAAGAAGTGTAATGGGAGATTAGAATCAACCTTGAGTCTTGTTGGTGAGATTGTTCGTATCCTCACAAAATTTTGGTACTTTTGTTTTACTATACTTTATCCATCTATTTTAGGTAATCGTTCAAATTCAAGACTTTATAAGTCCAAAGTCATGCA
Source organism: Ursus arctos (assembly GCF_023065955.2). Lineage (NCBI taxonomy): Eukaryota > Metazoa > Chordata > Mammalia > Carnivora > Ursidae > Ursus > Ursus arctos. The sequence goes on along the minus strand of NW_026622930.1, from coordinate 38,140,049 downwards.
TGATTTGGTTTTTAAAAAGGGAAGATGATCACAAATTATAACATTTGTCATATGCATGTTTTTACAGTAAATTTACCATCATATAATGCTAAAAACTTAAACTTTGAAAAATAAAGTATTTGTATTTCATTTCATTCCTTGTTTAGCTCAGCTAACTAATGCTGAAATCTTCAAATTTTACAAGAGATTTACTTATTTTTCCATTGTTTTTGACCTTAATCAAAAGGAAAAATAATGCTTTCAACAGTTAAAGGACCAGTCAGGTATTTTAAATTGACCTATAATTAAAATCATAAAATGGCATGCATCGGGGCGCCTGGGTGGCACAGCGGTTAAGCGTCTGCTTTCGGCTCAGGGCGTGATCCCGGCGTTATGGGATTGAGCCCCACATCAGGCTCCTCCGCTATGAGCCTGCTTCTTCCTCTCCCACTCCCCCTGCTTGTGTTCCCTCTCTCTCTGGCTGTCTCTATCTCTGTCAAATAAATAAATAAATAAATAAATCTTTTAAAAAAATAAAAAATAAAAATAAATAAAATGGCATGCATCATGAAATATAGTTGAAAACATCCAGCATGTTATCTTCTGAGTACGCCATGCAGGCTAATTCATTTTAGCTAGAACTAATTTCCAGTGGAAAGAAAGTTAACTATACTTCTGAGCATATTGACAAATAAGTCTTCCAGCTTCGTGGAGGTTAAGTGGTTGAACAGGAAGTACTGCCTCAGCACATATATATATATCAATCCTTTAGAGAAATTCTAAAATCTAGGGGCCTGGATTTCCACACTTACTTTATTCCACTATGACACATCTGTAAAGCAGAAATAAGACTCCCCTCTTTATCCAGCCTTCAAGTTCAGTCATATATTTCTTTATTTGAAATGAACTAAAGCTGATTGAGAGCCGACATGCCTTTTGGAATGCCCTGAGGCCTTTCATTTCTTGAACGATATGCTAAAGCTTGGAATCTACCCAAACCTCCTTGAAGCACCCTCTGCGAAGTTTAATCTAATTTAAATTAACTTATTCCTCAGCATAAAATGCTCTTACTTATTTCTCTTTATTTTTTGAGTGAGCACATGGACATATTTTTGTTTCTAAACATGTAGATGCTGAAACAATTTAGAAAGAAAAAACCCTACATATTTCTTTCTTTCAGTCATGTTAAAAGTAGTGACAGAAAGCATAATTCTGAGAACTCCTGGCCCTGGCCCTATGCAAATCATTTCATAATAAGCAAATGATCTAGCACCAATATAGTTATAGTTCCTACCAAATGTTTTCTGATTATGGGACACATTCTTTAAAATCATGGGCCTGAACTCTCACTTTTTCTATTCATTTCTGTCTGTGTACTGCTTACATCCAAATCTTTACTTTGCAAATAAAAGTTATGTTAGAACATGTGTTTGCCAAAAATAAGCATTTTTGTGGACAAGTGCAATTCTGCAGGCATAAGGTAGAAGACATGTATATAACAGACATTTTGGTAAATTACCAAACAGTCATCTACTCCCTCCACGTCTACCTCATGGGATTATGAGTGTAATATAGGGTTTACTAAACAAACAAACAAAATTGTTGAACTCTTCCTGAGTGGGTATAGTAATTGACTATAAATAGATCAACTTCCCTAAACTAAAAACTTAAATATGTACAGTTTTTAGTTGGCCAGGATACTTGAAAAAAATGAAAATGCTGGAGGAAAAAGTAGTGTTAAAAATTGAATACAAAATGCTTTTTCCAATAACGACAATGAAATCATTGTGAAGGGATTTCGGTATGTGAGGATCCATCCTTAAAGACATCTGCCACGTGTATGCTTCACCTACTCTCTGGGCTTTATTTTTATTTTTGCTGGACTTGTTCCGTCTATCAGCAAAAGTAAATCTCAACATAATCCCAGAAGAAATTTCTCTCTCTCTCTTTCTCTTTTACCCATGCAAATTTTAGCTATGCACTTTGCTTTCAATAATACCTGAATGAGAAAGTCCTTGAAATCAGAGAAGGATGTGCAATATGTCAAAATGAGCTATTTATCCCTGGTGATTATTAGAGAGTGTCACAAGAGAAGAAATGTACCCAAGAGGGTCCTGCACGATTCCAACTCTGGGAATTGTGTTCTATCTAAAGACTCTCTGTCATTTCAGCAGCCCATTCATTTACTCAAAAAATATTTATCAGGTGCTATTATATCCAGCACTGTGTTAACATCAGCAAAGCATTAAATCTTCAAAGTAGTTTCTTACTCTACACTTATGTTGACACATTTAGGTGGGGCCTTAAATTCTCTACTCAGCTGAATGCTTTAGTTCCCTTCTAAGTAATTTGTCATTTTCAGGCACATTTAAGTGGGTTTTATTTTTCATCAATGGAATTCTTCCGTATATGATGGCATTTACATAAGTGTTCAAATCATGAAGAATAGACATGACAAAATCCAAGCATTGTAGATATAAATACCATTCCAGAATTAAATTACTGGAGTTAAAATGGAAGATTCTAGACTCAGAGCTTCAAGAAATAGGTTTCAATTTTGACTACCCCCAAAAGCTAATTAGACCTTAGGTCTCTATTACAGTAACTTGTGCCTCTTTCAGTGTTTCAGGCAAAAGGAGGAAATGGCCATAATCTTCCCTCACCGGAAAGGCTAGCATCATGGGAATTTTCCCAGGCAGCTTTGTGCAAGTCTAAGGAGGCTACAAGCATGTTATAATTATAGCTACTATTCATTAAATGTCTATTGTGCCAAGCACTTCACATTTAATACTTCTGCTCATTTAAGCTTCACAGCACCCCTGCAGGGTAAGGATCATAGTTCTTATTTTCCCTGTTGAGGATCAGAGAAGTTAGGTAACTGGTGCAGTCACACAGTTTGCAAGTGTGTCTCAGGGATGGATCAGTGACAATGCATCATTCTGATTCCCACTTCAGTTCTCTCTGTAATGTTTTTCTACTTTAAAAAACAAAAACAAAACCACCTGCCTAGACTCCATGAAGGTTGGGGAGAGAGATGGGGACTGATAATGCTGTCTGAACTCATAGAGAAAAGAAAATTCTGTAAGAGAATAAGCATACGCAGCTGTCTAGGTTAAGGAGAAAAATGCCTCTTTAGGGGCCTTGGTTTTACTACCTTCTACCAACCGTGAGGTTGCGCGGGCACGGGGCGCTGTGGTTGGTAGGAGAGTACGACCCAAGGATGGCTGGCCGCGTGGGAATCTGAGCGTCAACTTCTCCGCTCCCTTTTCTCTCATTACCCCCACCCTACACCATCTCCCAGCCGAGGCCGGGAAGCTTCCACTGCCAGTGCGGGTGAGGCCGGGAGGCAGATGGATGCTGCTGACTGATGGGGGCGGCCGAGCGCGAGGGCGCTGAGTGAAGCCCGCGCCCTGTCGCTGCCCGGCCTCAGGATCCCGGCAGCTCACCCTGTCCGGGCCCCGGGTGCGGTCAGAAGGGACACCTCTGCCCAAGAGCTGACGCGGGGTGCCAGAGTGTTCGCCCAGGCAAGCCTGGGCCCAAAGGTTGGGCAGGGCCTGCGCTGCCGCCAGCGGGAGGCTCTAGGCCCCGATGCAGAGGCCGCGCTACAAGGCAGGGGTCTGTGCTGGGCCTGAGGCCGCGAGTTTCTCTTCTCACTCAGAGTTGACCCTAAAGACAGATGTGACCGCGGCGGCAGCGGCGGCCCACGCGATCTGGAGGCACAGGGCGCTTGGGACGCGGCGTGGAAGTCGTCCCCGAGAGGCGCCCGGGCCCCTTGCGCCCAGGTCTCTCCCGGCTCTGCTCTCCTTCCCCAGCTCAGAAAGTCTGCCAGCCGCCGCCCCAACCCTCTCCTCTCTCCTCTCTCCTCCCCCAACCTCGCGCCGGGCTCCGCTTTCCCTCCATCAACTCTAGGCCGAATTCAATCCGAGAAGGCTCCTTTGAGCTTTTGTGTTTGCTGGGGGAGATGTGGGCGCAGGAGGGATCGCGTTACAACTTTCATTTCCTGAAATGTTTGAGGGAACATCCAGGGTTTTTATCCCCCCATCAGGCCGGGCGATGGGCTCGGGTTTCAGGCCTTGTCACTCAGCTGTCACCAAACAAACGAAGCTCTCAGAGCCCTGGAGAGGGAGTGCTACCTGCTATTCATGACCCCTGGAGCAGGTGATCGCTCATGGGAAAAACAGGTAGAATTAATCATAGGGCTGTTCTCTGTTTCCTCTCCTTTTTGGCAGACCTGCCCACAGTGTGAAACCTGTCAGAAAACAAATTAACTCTTTCTTGTCCCCCAGGGGAACTAAAAATAAATTTTCAGAAAACCCAACACACATTCACATCAAATGACCCAAATGAGAATTGGAGGGAACATCTTTACCTCTGCTTAACTTGGCAATTTCTTAGTTTGCGGGGTTCCCATCTTAGTGGGACTTGGAACATGAAGGAACCAGGAGAGAATGGGGCATATTCCTGTCTCCTGGTTCTACCTACTGAAAGGAGCCCCAGGTGTGGTCTCTGAACTTAGGCAGATTCATCTCCTTCCTTCCTGGTGTCAGTGCAGTTGGGCTTAATCCTATTTACAAGAAAATCTTTACCTATCACAAGTTACTAAGAAACGTCTGTAGATGGGTGTTTTCCCTCCCCCAGACTCTTCCGTCAGTCCACCTTGTTGAGCATCCATGTTGGGCTCTGTATTAGAAAATCCAAATTAGTTCTTTTTTCCTTTTTTTTTTAAGATTTTTTTATTTATTTGAGAGAGAGAGCACAAGCAGGGGGAGGGAGGAAAGGGAAAGGAGACTCCCCACTGAGCAGGGAGCCTCTTGTGGGGCTTGATCCCAGGACCCTGGGATCACTACACAAGCCGAAGGCAGCTGCTTAACCAACTGAGCCACCCAGGCACCCCAGAAAATCCAAATTATTTCAAAATTTCCCCCATTTATTTTATTCCTAACTTAATTCAGAAGTAATTTTTTAAAAATTACTTCTTGCCTTAGTTGCTCAAAAACAGAAAGTTAGGATGCTAGTGTTCTTCATTGTGTGGGTACTGTTTAACTGTTACTTATTAAATATTCAAATACAAATTTTAAATTATACCTTTATTTTCTATTTTGTTCTACTTTTCTTTGTCCTATATCTCTTTCCCTCCCTGGGAAAAAAATTTAATTAGAAGGAAAGAGGAAATACATACAGATTTGCTTCTAAGATACATTAATGTTGGAAAAGTTAACAAGGACAGCTTTGGAGCCTTAAAACAGACTGATTTTTTAAAACAGAAGTATGGTAAGGGGACTGCATTGTCATTCAGCCTTTTAGTTTTTCCATAAAAGATTTTTTTGTGTGAGAAATCAGGAGATATATTGTATGTAAAAATAATCCTTCTGGCTTTCTTTATGAAGATTCTGTATGTTTATTTTGAAATCAACCATTGGTTCCAGATTCCCAGAACTGATTTTCTTAGATTAGCTATTTGTACTCAGAGGTAGAGCCCTGAGCAATATTATTCTTCAATTAAAATCAAGAACTTGACTTTAGGAGGAAGCATGTTATGTTTATATAGCATCAGCAACGCATAGAAAATATTCACCACATATCTGCAGACAGACAAGGCTTCAATTGTTTAAATGTTCTTTTCACTTCATAGATACTAAGGCACATTGACTTTCTATCTGGCTTAATTTTTTAGCTTGTTACCTACTTTCACATTCATGGCATTCTAAATAAATACAGAGCTAGCGCTTCTTCCATGTAACTACCCCCTTGACTTAGAGGTAAAGTTGCCTTTAGCAAGGTATGGCGGACTATGTCACCTCCCCCTCAAAAATGGGCATTTTCTGTACAAGCACTGTAAGTTTTTGCTCCCCTCCACCAACCACATCTGTCCCCACCACTACCCCCCACCCCCACAACACACACAAGCTGCAAACGTTAAGGGAGCATTACTGCATACTGATACTTCCAGTTTAAATGTAATATCTGTGTGAGGGCTAACTAAAGATGTCACAGCTATGTGGGTATGGTTTTTTTTTTTTTTTTCACAGTCCCATTGCCTTTTCCTGGTATTTAGATTATTTGGATAAGTGGCAACTCAAATTAGAATTGAAGTGTCGCAAAGTAGCTCAAGTCATGCCTGGGGTAGGGGAGCAAAAGAGAGAGTAGTTGGGTTTGTAAAAAAACAAAACGAAACAAAAAACATTTAACATAAAGTAAAAAGAACATCGAGAAAGTTGGTTTTGCAGGCTTGCTGACAAGAACCTGCAGATTTTGTATCAGGGATGCTGACTGACCAGCTCTGTGAAATGTTAAAGAAGGTTTCAATGTTCTTTAAGAATCCTAAAACAGTTTAATGCCCTATGTTTAGTAAAAATATGTAGTCTAGGGCTGTTCTTTCCTTTAAGATCCCACATGCATATCAGCTCATGTCCTGAACCACCACTCCCCCATAAACGCATGTATCTATTATAAACAAACCATAATATTTTAAAAGCCATAATCAATTTTAAATCCTAAATTAAAATAAATTATATAGCAAATTAAAATAAATTGTCTTGTGTTAACTCCTGAGTGCTTCTATTTGGGTCCACCTATGTCAGCCTATAAAAGATTTATCTGTAAGTTAGAGTAGGAAGAACAGGGGACCAGATGGAGGGAGCTAGTATGCATTTCCATGCCTCCTTGCTAGAGTAAAGGGCCAGAATCTTTCTATTTACCTGTCCTTTTAATGACAACCACTAATGGCAGTGAAGAAAGGAGAGCAGCCAATATCACCTAGTAGTATTTCAATTACGATTGGGTAGCCACTTCAGGTAAGCTTAAGCATGTGTTAAATCTGAAGTTAACCTTTTTTTCTCAGAAAGATAAGATTGTTTGAGGTTTGGTTTTCAGTTTTTTGGCTTTGTTTTTCTTTCTACATTTTCCTGTTGGACCCAGGGGGAGAAATGGGATTTTAAGAGTATTTTAACGTTATGGCAAAGGAAAACAATAAATGAGGACTTTCCCAAAAGGAGAGGGAGAAAAAAAGACTTCCATGTAGCAAAGAAAAAGAGGGGAGCAACTTCTGGTTGGTTGTGCTCTACCTGCTGAGAACCGGGTCTCAGATGTCCATTAACAAATTAAAAGGAGAGAAGCTGAAACTCTTACTGGAGAGCCCGGCGTCCACGCGCCTCAAGCAGTCTCTTTCTCTTTGTTTTTAAACGCTACTGTAGTGTTGTTTTTCGCTGTCTGAAAGGACCACAGCGTCTAAAACACTGATTGTCATCCTCAGTGGGAGAACAGGTTTCCAATTTCATCAGCTGGAATGAAATTGTGTGTGTATATACTTGGCTTAAAACACTAGAAAAAACGCGGCCTTCCCAGGGCAGCGCTTTTTCTGGGTGGACGGTAAGCCAACAATTCGCCCAAAATTTTGACTCTTTTTGTTCCTGGCTGGCTCATCCATCTCTTTCGGGAATCTTCAGGTGGAGCTACTGGAGTCAATCAGACTGGGGGGGGTTCACTATGATCTTGAGGGGCTCAGAAGTCCCCACCTAAGGTCGCAGAGCATACCTGCTGGCTAAGGGACTGAGCCCTGGGGCAGCTTCAGTGCTAATTGCCCTTTGGGGGCGAAATGGGCACAGGCACTGGTTCCGCTGGCTTCCGGCAGCTGGAGGAGGTAGTTTGGGAGAGTTTTTAGCGTTCCCGCCCTGGGAAAAGCTCAGAAAAAGGAGAAATAGCTCAGAGAGAGCACGTGGGCCACCAGCGACTCTCCTCACCTTAACCCTGCCCTCCCCTCACCCCGCGTCCCTGTCAGCGCCGCCTACCCTACCAGAGCAGGGCAGAACGCTCGTGGCGGCAGCCCGGCCCGAAGCGCACCGCAGGCCTCAGCTGGTGCCTTCCCTACTGGGGCCCCGGGCCGTGCGTGGGGAAGAGGCTGCTGCCCGGCCCAGGATCACCCGCCAAGGGAAAAACGTCCGACCAGGTCCCGCCGAACAGGAGGAGCTGCCGGCCCGGCCGGCCCGAGTCTCTAGAAACCAGGTGCGCTCTCCTCGCCAGTCGCCGTTCCAGCGACAGGCCGGAGACACCTGGCTGGCACTCCTCCGCCAACCGCGCGGGTGAAAAGATCCCAAAGCCGAGGCCGAGGCCTCAGGAAGCGAAGGAGACGGGACCTATCTGAAGCAGGAAAGGCAGTACGGAACAGGCGGCGGGGCCTAGGCCGCCTCCCGACTAGGCTCTGAGGCCAGAGGCAGGCCCTGGACCCAAAGCGCGGTGTCGGAGCACCAGAGAACGTTCACACCTGCGGCTCGGCCCGGTTCAGCAAGGGGCCAGGGCGCCTTCATCCCGCCGCCGCCCGGCCTGCTCCAAGCCCTCAGTCGTGCGTCCGGGGCCACCTACGTGCCTCGCCCAGAATTTAGCTCTGCTCCACGACTCCAAGCGGGAGACCCGGACTTGGGCCGGGGAGGTGGCTCCGGGGTACACAAGACGAGGGCTGCTCCTTGCCCAGCGAAGCTCAGGCTCCCGCCTCTTTGTCTTGCCCTTCGAGGCCTCTGTTCTCAAGGTGTCCGCGGGCCCGACCAGCCTGGAGCTGAGCTGGGATGCGGGACCCGCGCGCGATTCTCTGTGAACTGGAGGAGAAGAGGCCCAGCCAAGGCTGGAAGGAGAGAGCAGCGGCACCCGGACTCGCCGCGCTTCGGGACCGCAGAGCGGCAAGGACGGCGTCTGGAGTCTGCGGGTGGCGGGAGGGGCTCCCCCGGTTTTCTGTAGCCCGAGTCGCGCGGCATGGATGTCTCGGGATTGCCAGGACCTGGAGTTCTGCCTGCAGACTTTACCAAAGGCCTCCAGGCGGGGAAGGCGGTAGGAGTGAAGCCCCCTTCGGCCGCAGCCGCTGCGGGAGTCGCGGCGGCGGCGAAGCAGAGGAAGGGCGGCTCTGCGTCGGTTCAGTGCCAGGTGCTGGCCCTCAAGGTGCGGGGGAGAGAGGCGTTAACGAGGGTTACCGCTCAGCAAACAGACTTCGCCCATAAACGCCAATGCCAATGCCTCTTCCTGGAAGTTTCCACTTCAGCTCGGGGTCAAGACCAAGCTGTCCTTGCCTGGCGAATTGGTTCAAGACCCGCAGCGCCCGGCCGCGGCGGCGCCAGTCTCCTTGCCTGCAGCTCGTGGGGCTTTGAGGGCTAACCGCCGGCCAAGTCCCTTTGCCTCCGAATATTTAGGAAGCTTCGTTCTCAGCCAAGGGGTCAAGGCGAGCTGGCAGCTGGGATCCGAACAATTGTGCGTTCAGATTTAAAACGTCAGGGGGGAAAATTGCCATATTTTTAAAATTTTACTTGGCAAAAGGCTGTAAAGTTTCGTCCTAAAAACACTACTTATAAGCCGTTGTTCATTACTTTTGGCTATCATTAAGAAACCTGCAGAGGAGAAACGAAAAGTGGCTTTTGATTCAGTTAAACTGAGACGCCGAGAAGATAAATTGGAGGTTCCTTAACAGCTGGTCCTCGAAGATTTCCTCAAGGAAAAAAAATGTGGTTAGTTCCCCCAATGATCGCTCTAAAATGATTGCCAAGAAAACTCACAGCAATATCCAGCTTTCTCACCTCCTCCTGCTTGTCCCTAGTTTAGCCAGACTGAGCCAGCGATGGCGGAAGACGGCATATTGTGCAATTTCTTATTAAACACATCTGGAATATGCACACTCTGAACCGAGTGCCAGGGATTTTACAAAGAGTTTATGACTGTGACAGAAAATTGTCCTTTTAACGAGTTTACAAGCAGTAATCACAGGGGTTTTTACGGGACTGGCCCGCTCTGCTCCTTGACCGATCTGCAGACATTTCTTTCCAAGATTCACCAACCAAGGGAGCAGGAAGTGGGCCGGGGCGCCCAGGGAGACAGATCTTCCACGAGTCTAAAATTATACCAAGCAGAGCTGGAAGAGTGGGGGGTAGTCATCGGAGTAGGAAGAGAGGGCATGTAAGAAATTAAAGTAATTGGCCCTTCCTTATTTTCCAGGGAGATTTCCGCGGTGTCCTTTGAAGCCTGTCAGGGTCATTGAAAGCTATCTTTGTGCAGGGTGTTTGTTTTGGGGAGTGAATGTGAAGAATGTGCAGAGATCCCCTGTGAGAGCCCCTCCTGCAGAGGGTGGCATTTCTCCGTGGCCCAAGACATGGAGAATAAACACCCTAGTGACTTAAATAAACACCAACTTAATGATCCAAAACACTAACAAGGGAGATTGGGACCCTGAGCTCCCAATTCAAATGATGGTCTCCCAGCGGCTGTGTGCACATCTGTCCATCACTGAGGGGGGAAAAATGACTTCATAAGTAAAAGTGACTACAGTTAAGTACAGTGATCCTTTCTCCTTTGAACTCAGTCAAAGCTATTTGACATTAAAAAAAAAAAAAACCCTCATAATAAGAAGGCCAAAATTCCACTCCCCACCCCATACACACACCTCACTCTCCTGGATCAGGACAGGAAAGATAGGAAAGAGTAATAAAGAAATGAATATATTAATAGTGATACAGATGGGGGGAAAAATCAAAATTATGAAACTGTCATGTCAGAAAATAAATAGACTCTCTCTGGGGACCAATATTTTTACAAAGCACAAGCAAGCCAATCCTGTTATCCTGAGTAGAATTTTAATAAATAATGCCATTTGTTTCACTAATTTTAAAAGCTAAATACAAAGATACATCATTTTTGCCCCAGGCAAAAATAATATGGAGCCTACATGATTACTGGGATTTTCCTGGACACTATCCGGCAGCAGTGCAAAAAGCTCCTGTCCTACTGGTCTGCATTCTATTTATACAGATTAATTCACAATGTTGTTATCCTCGTTCGAGTGCCCCCCTTTTCTTTCCAAGCAGATAAATTATTTTACTTTCACAGTCTTGTCATAAACTCGTTAATACAAAAGAGCTGAGTTAACATATGAACGCTGTGGAGAAGAGCTAGTGGTAAACAAAACTGCATATCTAATAAAAAAATAAATAAATACCCCAAAGCTAACTTCACTCTTTTTCTGTCACAGAATCAACTCAGTCACCACTCTTGGTTCAGGTAGTGGCCTTCAAAGTACCCTGCAATTCACAACCACCATTAAGAAAGCAAGAAAACTTCAAAAAAATAAAATAAAATAAAAAGGGCCCAATGACAGCAATACACAACTCACCTTTCAGAAACAGAACCGTACTCCTGGTGTTCTACTAAGTTTTAATTTAGACTGGTTTAGGTACAATAGAAAAGAAACCTGAAAACACATGCTGTTTTAGTAACAAATACCAGGTTGTCAGATTTGTTGTATATTTTTGCAGGCTAGAAACTAGGAACAAGAGAAACCCTTAACAGGAGTAGGCTACAGATATGAAAGCTTCAAGGGCACGAGAAGTAATGGCATTCAGGAAAGTGTTTTTTTCACATTGGTACATTTTTAAAGTTTGCCATTAAAAAAACCCAAGAAAACAAACAACAACCAAAACCCCACTAAATTTGACAAAAATAGTTGTATTACTAATGGTCACTGCTATTTCTAACTGCCTTATACAGAGAGCATTAAGACATTTAGGCACTTGTTTTTTTTTTCCCCCTAATACTGTTCTTTCATTTTAATCTACATAAAAGTGTTTAACACTAAATAATGAAAAATGTAAACTTAATTTTCCCCATCAAAAAGTTATAAGATCATATTTTTTTTCTATTCACCTTAAGAATGCAACCAGTTCCTCCTGGCTGGAGGCTCTTATTTTCACTATTTAGACTTCTCTCTCTCTTTCTCCAATTCCTTTTCCTCTTCCCAAAAAGACTTTTCCATAAATAAATTAAAAGGAAATATTTAAAATCCGGTTGATTTGTAATTCCCATTCACTGAAGAAAAAGAAGAAAGAAAGAAAGAAAGAAAGAAAGAAAGAAAGAAAGAGAAAGAAAGAAAGAAAGAAAGAAAGAAAGAAAGAAAGAAAGAGAGAAAGAAGGAAAGAAAGACTACTGAAGCTGGTACATGGATTGCCCAGAATCAAGACTGGGTGACTGGGTGCTTTTGTTTGTTTGGGTTTTTTTTTTTCCCTGATCTCTGCACTGGGATGGGAAATGCAAGAGTCGGAGAGAAGAAGGTGACTAAGCTTGAGACTGCTGTTGGTTTTGAGTTTTAAAAAGATATTTGTGAAAGTCCACCATTCCTTTATGCGCAGAGAACCCCAGAAACAAGCTGCAAAAATGTTCCTGATTTCTATTTACAGGTGTCCCTAGTCACTGCTTCAAGGCCCAGTCCCTCCCCACTTAAGACCCCAAGTCCACCAGACTGGAGGTGAGGGGGCCCAGCAGGGAGTCCTGGAGCTGATGCTGGTGGGCTTGCAGGCCGTGGCTGGGCTGCGAGGTGGTTAAGCCAGGGAGAGAATAGTTTGAGCTCCTGGCGTGGCCCATATTGCCCTGCAGCAGAAGTACCGAGTTCTGGTCTGGACTTTGGGGAGGTGAGAATTCTTCTTCTGAGCTGGACATGAGCGGCTTGCCCCCTTCCAGAGGAGAGAGTTGATTCTGCTTGTTGGAGGAGGAGTTATTGTTTTCGGTGTTCTCCCTAAGAAATAGAGGACAACACCATATGGTTAAAAAAAAAAAAAAAGTAGGTTAAAAAAAGTGTGAGTGGAGGGAGGGGAGCTGGAAGGAGGAAAGGGCCATTGTGCAATCAGTCATATACCCAAATGGAGGAGCTGTGCCCTCCCACCCATCCCCAAGGGTCCTGGGGGAAGTAAGGAGGCAGAGGAGTCTGGAGAAATGGGAAACTACAGACAGAGCTTGTGGGGAGCCAGGTCTTTTCCTCTTCCAGATTTTAGAAAGCCTGATCAGTAGGACTTACTTGAAACAAAAATTATTTTCAAAATTTTGTTCAAGCAGTTATTTTAAAATACCTCTCAACTAGCACCACATTTAGAAGTAATTGAATTTGAAAGTCTTTCAACAAATGGTTGTGAGTGATAAAGAAAATGATCAGAGGACAAACAGAGCCCCACGCGCAGATGTCTAGGGTGAATCAAGTCAATTGTCCTGTTCCCATCTGAGGAAACAATTAAACGTCGAGTTTCCCTGCCCCTGCCCGGAGGTTGTGGTTTCAGAGGCACAGGACAGGTCATGGGAAGTGGTGTCCGGAGCGGCCCAGTGACCTGAGTAAACACAGGGAGCGCAGCCAGTCTCTCCGATTTCATCAGGGAGTGGGCCCTCAGGCCTGGCTTATAGGACGGCCGTTTTGTAACTGAAGTCTAACTGGAACCCTATTGTCCCCGTCCCCGTGTTAGTCGCTCAGTCCTGAGTCGCTCACAGCCCCCTCTCAAGCCCCTGTCGGACATCCACAACAGCGCACTGTTTCCCAGCAGAGGCGACCTCGAGCCTCCGCACAGCCCGCGAGCCGGCGCGGCGTGCCCGGGCGTCGGTCCGGATGCTCGGTGCCGGTAAACGGCAGCATTTCGAAGCCCTGGCCGCTTCCGCCTTCATGCCGGCCCATCCACCGCGGCCCCAGCGCCTGCTGGTCTCCCCCTCTCTCTCCCCTGCCCTCACAGGCTCGCGCCCACTGCAGCCGAGAGGATCCAGGCTCCAGAGGGGAACACGGAGGCGACATCTGCTGCCCCCAGGCTCGGAAGCGAACAAAGGAAACCCAGACCTCCCGGGCGCTCAGGTTTCCCCCAAACTCCTCGGCTTCCCGGAGCGCCCTCGCCGCCGCCGCCGCCGCCTCCCCGCGCTCTTCCGAATCTCCCTCGGAAACTCCACAGCAAACGGATGGAGCCGGGCCAGGTGGACAGGGGGTGTTCGCGCGAGGAGGGCGGAGGCAGAGACAGGTTAAAATAAGATTGCCTTCTGAGCTCCAGAGAGAAGTCTGCGACTGGAGACCCCTTCCTCACGCGGGGCGGCGGCGCCGACCGCCAGATGCACCCGCCGAGGCACCGGGACACGCGCGAGGCAGCCCCGAGAGGAGCAATCCTTTCTGGGCTTGCGGCGCCAGATAATGCAGCGCCAACTCTTCCAAAGCCCTCTTTTCTGTGGAATTCTTTTCAAGACTCCTCCCTTTATACAGTTAATGCGGAATGAAGCGGCGACCTCTCGCCCAAAAGCCTACCAGGAGAGAGCGAGCAAGGAACGCGGCGGGAGTGGGGCAGAGCAGATGTCTCAGGCCAGCTCCACCCCTCTGGGGAGCAAGAGGAGAGAGGTTCGCTACCCTCAGCCCCCACCGAACCCCCTTCCTCGAGACACCAATCAACACTTCCCTTGTACTGGATCCCAAAACTCACTCTGCACCCCCCACCCCCACTCGTCGCCCCAGCCAACCAGGGAGGCATGAAAAACAAACCGAGCGCCAATATTTCCTGACACACCCCAAGAAACCCACGCGCGGGCGCTCAAATGAAATGACTCCCCATCCCTAGCAAGCGATCTCGGAGTTCATGAACTTTCGCTGCAGTACCGCGAAGGCCTGGGCGCCGCCCCGCGGACGGGCTCCAGCCGGCCGGGAGGACGCGGTGGCGGGTGCCAGCTGGGGCGAGAAGGGGCGGAGGGGAAAGGGAGGCTTCCCGGGGTCGCCCGAGCTGCGGGAAGCACGCCGCGTACCTTTCCTTGGCCTCGGCGGCCCGGTCTCTTTGCCTCCGGTTCTTAAACCAGTTGCTGACCTGGGTGGTGGTGAGCCCAGTGGCCTCGGCCAGCTCCCGCTTCTCACGAGGCGAGGGGTACGGGTTGTGCGCGTACCACTCCCGCAGCACGCCCCGCGACTTCTCCTTGAAGCAGTAGCTGGTCTCCTCGCCGTCCCAGATGGTGCGCGGCAGCGGGAATTTTCGGCGCACCCGATATTTGCCCACCGCGCCCAGGGGCCGGCCGCGCAGCTTCTCAGCCTCCACGTAGTGCGCCTTCAGCCACAGTTGCTGGAGCTTGGGATGGTTGTGAGGCGAGAACTGGTGGCTCTCCAGGATCTTGTAGAGCTCGCGGAAGTTCCCGCGGTGGAAGGCAACCACGGCCTTGGCCTTGAGCACGCTTTCGTTCTTGTGCAGGTGGTCGCAGGCGGGGAGCGACCACAGGAACCTGCCCAGACGCTCCAGGTTCCCGCCTTGCTGCAGAACTTCGCACACGCATGCCACTTGCTCCTGCGTGAAGCCGAACGACGGCAGCATCGACATGGCTGGGGCCTGCCGAGGTGCACTGCCCGGGCGCACGCGGCAGGGAGCAGCGCGGAAAAAGCAGGGGCGGCAGCCGCGGGGGGAGGGGGGCGCAGCTGCTCCTAACCCCCTCCCTAGGATTTCCGTAGACGAAAAAGCTGGTCGAAATTTAGGGCTGGGCGGCTGAGGAAGGAGGAGGAGGGGGCGCGCTGGACACCGAGCAGTCGGCTCACTCCGCAGCCTTTTGGGCCTCTCTGGCTCCGGCCTCCCGCCGGGTTGATGCTGCTCGTTGCCGGGGAACTTGGTTTCTGTTCTCCCCGCAGCGGCCTTAAAGCGCGCAGCGTCCCCGGCGCGCTGATTGGCTGCGGGCGGCGCCTATCCGGGGCTGGCCAGCCCGCGCGCCGCCGGGCCAGGCAGCCAGGCCGCGCCGCCCAGAGCGGGGAGGGCGCGGCAGTGGAGCCCGGGATAGGGAGTGGTGGGAGGAGAAGGACCCTGAGAGGTGGGAAGCGGGGTAAGAGGGAGGAGGAGGGAGACGCGCTGCCCAGAGGCGGGGGGTGTGAGTGGGTGAGCGCGTCAGGACCCTGCAACGTGAGCCCCCTCTCCAGTGTCATCTAAGGGCAGCCGTGCACATCTCTGCACAAATCAATGACTCCAGACCTTATAATTCCTCTCTTCTCCCTCCGTACCCCTGTCCCTGTCCCTTGCAGACTTGCCCTTTCCCGGTGAGCTCATATTTAATTACCTTAATGTTGGAATGAATAAATAATGGATTGATGAATAGCTTAGGGAACGCGATAAATAATACAAGATCAGAGCTGGGCTCCGGGCTGCAGCCTCTGGAAGAGTGGCTTCTCCCAGGCTGACTTCAGCTTCAGGAGCCTAATTTCCTCTGCCTTTCTCCCTTCGCCCCCACCGCCCTCCAAAGGGCACAAGTATTCCCAGCTGGATAGGGCTTCTCTCATTTTCAAGAGGCCACGACTATTTGGGACCCAGCGAAGAGCTGTTTAGAGCATTGTTGCTGAGCAAATAAAGATTCTGAGGGTTCATTTGTGATTTGGTATCTTAACGTTCTGCCCAAAAGCGGGCAGCCTTTTGGACTCAGTTTCCCCATCTGCACGTTTGCGTTTTCCAAGGCCACCTCTGCTACTGAGGAATGCCGAGAAGCTTTACTTGCTATTAGCAAAAATGCTTCGGGAACCTCGTACGAAAGGCGCTGGATGGGGTGTAAATTAAATAAAACTGTGTCCGGCTCCAATAGCCATCTGATTGTAACCTAATCCTTGCCCTGCTCTGAGAGGGACACTGCGCTCAAAGCCAGGATGACAGCGGCTCCAAGAAGATTAAATAAAGAGGGGTGTGTGTGTGTGTGTGTGTGTGTGTGTGTGTGTAGGTTGCAATGCTGGCCTATTTTACTGCCAGGGAATGAGAGATGTCCTGAGATTTCAGTCCCATCATCTGTTATTTTGTGTATATGTGGAGAATGTTTAGTAAAACTGTACAAACAAATGTAGCTGTAATTATCTTAAGCCTCATTTGCACACCTTGTTCCAAAGCAATTATTAAAAAGATTTTGAAAACAATTAGCATCTCTAAACAAAGATAATCTATTGTCAGTAGCTGAGACTGGCAGCAGATAAGAACAATGCGGGAAGATAAGGGGAGCAGAATGGTAGAAGGAGAGTGACTTTATAACTATACTTATCTCTGATTAGATAAGTTCAAAACAGAATTTTAAGTACACTTCAAAAATGCTTTTGATTTAAATGCACCCTCTTAGTGAATGCGAAGAACAAACTCTTGGCTCTTTAAACTTGCTTGTCTTCTTCAAATATGTTTTGATTACATGAGCCAGAGCCCAGCTCCACAGAACCATTTATATATTAATACATAAGTGGAGGAGCACTGGGTAAATTTCCTCTTGTATTATTTATATGGTTTCAAAAATAATGTGCCTAGTTCAGTGCACACTGCAATGTACATTTTAAACTCATGAAGAGTTTCACCCCCCTGGCTGTCTCTCCAGAGATTCCAAGTAGAGAGTGCTGCTTCTCCCCTGAACTCCCACACAATGCATTTTTGCATCCTTAAAATTCTGCAGTATCCCATGCAATTAGACCTTGGAGATAAATGCTGATATTTCATTACCTTTAGAGTTATTTTTAAAATGCATTTAATGGGTGCATAGAATTTCTTTTCTTTCTTCTTTTTCTTCTCTTTTTCTTTTCTTTTCTTTCTTTCTTTCTTTCTTTCTTTCTTTCTTTCTCTTTCTTTTTTTGTGTGTGCACATTATTTCAAAAGAGCCCCTACCATATGGTGTGCCCAATGACTTACTTTCTAAACTGGAAGCCTGGCACCGCTGAGCTGAAGCCCATGTGTCCGGTAATTTTCCCTCGCCGTCTTATTTTAGTGCTCATGATGTTTCAGATGAAGTCTTAAGGAGCTGCAGTGTCCTGCCAGAAGGAACGTCTCTGCTTGGAATAGTCCTTATTGACATGGCAGCTGTGTGAAGACCGGAACGGAGGCTTACACTCCGCTCTAAAAATCAGTTAATACCCTCAAGTCTGGAGCAAGTGAGCAGAATTAAAATGTGTGTGTAGGGGTAGAGGGTCTGTAAGTATAGCCACGTCTCTTAAAAGACAAACGGTAAGTTGAGTATGGGGTGTACTTTATAATTAACAATTTTGTATGAGGAAATGAGGCGTAGCTTGGACAAATAAGGGCAGGTATAAATTTACAGGAGATGACAAGGAGCAGAAAGATGGCAATTAGACACCAATATGACCACCTTTTTTCTGCTTCCTCTGGACCTCTCTGCCCACTTCTTTTCATCTTTCTTCAAAAGGAACAAGGACCTGAGAGACGTTGGCGACAATTGGGGAGATGACTGCGTGGGTGCCGGGACTGCGGGCATTGCGTTGATGAGATGTGGTCCTAGTCCTCAGAGGCCGTGCCGGGGCCCGCCGGCCTTTCTCCTTGCGTTTAATCCAGTAGATCACGGAACTAGAAAGTAGAAGTGCTATTCGCTTTGTACCAATGAGCCTACCTACTATTTCGATCCCTTGGTTAGGGAAACCAATTGTTATAAATGTTAATTGTTGGCTCGGATATATAAGGTTTCCCAAAATGGAGCCTTTCAGTGAAAACCACTAAAAGAGGTAAAATGACATGAATTTACAAACCACATAAACCAAATGATCCATTTTAAATCGCACACAGAAAGGTTTGAGTTGTTCTAGTAACTTAAAACCTTTGCTGTCAATGCAAATCACACGAAAAACAGAGATGCGTCGGAGATTTAAAGGGAACGAGCAACTAAAGCTGCTGTGCTTGCTGCTTCTCGGCGGTTCCCGAGGGTAACGCGGCGGGCGACTGGCGCCCGACGCCAGGTTTCGGCTCTTCGGTGCCTCCTCTGCGCAGGTAACCTCCGGGTGCGCACAACTGTTCATGGAAAAGACCAATGAACTAGTTGCTGGTGGGGTTTCTCGGCTGGGTCGATATAAGGCCTTAGTTTAAAAACCTCTGTGTGGAACCCACTTGCTTCCCTTCTGGCTTGGAGAGAGATGCTTTGGGGCTCCCGGCCCGCTTTCTTGGCATTCCTTCGCCATCAAGAACTACAGCGGAGATCCTACTCTACCTACAGATATTTGGAAAGGAAGAGCATCGGAAGGTGATTCTTCAATAAATTAGCGTCGTCGCTCTAGGGCAGTGCGGAGACTCCCCAAGTCTTGGCTGCAGTGACAACATTCACCTTTTTCCTCTGCTTGGTTGGAAACTCCGGGTGCCCTCGACCCTTGGGATCCCGGGCTCCGACGGCCAGCGCGGCGCCGGAGCAGCCGCCCACCTGCCTCCTGGGGGACAGTGCTCCCCGCGAGGTTTGAAAAGGCCGAGGACTCAGGCAGGGAGATTTGCGGACCCCGAGAAGAGAAACTTAAAACCAGTCCATTAGTAAATGAGTTTTGTGTTGTCAAGGTTCTTTCCCATCCACTTGCTGTTCTGAAAAATAGATCACGTTTCGTTATCTTTAGTGGGAATCTGCAACGTGACACCGGATCCGCGCGGCCCCCGCCTCTCTCCCTCCCTCCTTTCCAGCCTCGTTCGGCAGGGCCAAGGGGAGCCGGCCGGCCTTCTCGGCTTATTTCTGAACAATGACGATTTGTCTGTTCCCCTAATATATTTATATATGTATGGAAGGAGGGCGTTTTCTCCTGGAAGCGGGAAGCTGCGAGTATTGCCTCCCGCTTCCTTGGTGAGAAAATCCAGCGCCAGCCCAAGACGCCAGGAGACGCCGCCCCCCGCCCACACCTGGACAAACAGCGGGCTACTAGCCCTGCTTGCTGCTAAAAACCCTGCCGCCCCGCGCGGCTCCTGAAAATACGGGCTCCACATTATCCCAGGGACGAGGAAGGGAGAGGAAGAGCCGTCCTGAGAGACGACGCTTCCGAGGGAACTCAGATTGGAGGGCAGGGCTGGGGTGTGTGTGTGGAGAGCGTATCTCCCGTGTGTGTGCCCTCCCACGTCTGGTCTTTATGTGTCCCTCTAACTTCTTTCTTTTCATTCTGAAAGAGGAAACTCGTTTATTTTGTGTGCGAACCTCATTTCTCATTTCTCGTTCATACTCCCTTATCTCTCTCACCCTCTCTCCACATTTCCCTCACTGTCTCAATCTCATAGTTCGGTCTCTCTCTCTCTCTCTCTCTCTCTCTCTCTCTCTCCTGCACACACCCCCCCTCCGGATCTCTGTATTTCTCTCTTTCTCGGTCCCCTCCCTTCAGCAAGGCTCTGGGCGCCTGCGCCTGCTTCTTTCTGCGGCCGACCTGAGGTTTCACAGACAGAGGGTGCTGGCGCGGGGCAAGTAAACTCTGAAGTCCCGGCAGGACCGTCGGGCTCAGCCTGGAGACCAGCTAGGCTGAGCGGTGGCGTCGTCAAAACGTGGGGGAGCCCGTGGGTAGGGCGGAAGAAGGTGGGCTGGCCACCTGGAGGAAAAGGGCCGCCTTTAGCTGCGTTCTGAGAAGGCTGTGTGGCTCAGGGACTCGCCAATGACCATATTTGAGCCAGAAGATGCCACTCAACATCAGATGCCAAGCACCTTTCTAGAAAATAAAGGGGAGTGTTCTAAGAATCCATTCTTAAGAATTTAAGACACTCTTGTCACCTCTCTATTAATATCGTCTTAGGCAAGTTTACAAGAAATACTCAAGAGTCCTTACCTTCCATTGAATTTCCAATCAACTTTTTTCTAAACTGATGTACATCCTGAATACCCCATCTGTCTAAGCTAAGAAGAATTTCCTTTCGGGAGGTGAAAGCCTGCAGCTCCTCCTGTTCAGAGGAAAGTGCTAGTGACGGTAATGCAGGGTGACACTAAATAAACAGTTAGGGTGGACTGGAAAGATGGAGTTAATTATCCAGTGAGCTGCGTTTCAGCCCAGACCATCAGGGGCTGATTTGTTTTGGCTCATAGTCCGAGGAAGGAGACAAACCACTCTCTTCTCTACATCTCTTAGGGGTCCTGATCGCTGGTGTCTCAAACAAAACAAAAAACAAAAGCCACTACTTAGGTATCACTATTTCAGTTAAAATTTGCAGAAACTCTGCAGAGAAGACTGCAGAAAATGTCCACTCCACTAGCCCCTAGCCCTGGAGAGAAGACCCAAAGTGACCCAAAATTGCACTCCCCAAATCCTTTCTTTCTTTCTTAGACCCGCTGGTAAGGAAAGTGGACATCCAGCACCCCCCCATCTCTTCACTTAGATTCTCACAATTTTATATAACCACATGTTTATAAAAACTAAGATGTTGGCCTGGTTTTCACGATGGTTTTACTCCTCCCCCTCCCAAAAAAAATCAGGCTTGGTGAAATTTAAGATGCAATTAGATTTATTGTTTATGTGATTCACTGACTATCTGGTTTCTTCAGGTAAGCCTGCACTTATATATAAATCCTAGTAACTTAAAACTTCTCCCTCCCCACTTTACTCTCCCCTCCCTCCCCTCAGTCCTCCTCCCACCTCCCCCGGCACATTCTGATATTAATAATCCCCGGCTGCCCCTCTTTCCGGGTCATTACGGTACTGCTGGTCTCTAATCAATCCTAATGCGATGGCAATTGGAGTCCCTGATGACTGCGGCTCGGGTTTCTTGTAATGGCTCTACCACATTTTCCTGGACCTCCTCCTTTAACCTGAGATGCCAGGGGGACGAGTCCCTTCTCGGCTGCTGATTACTTCAAGATGTGGGGGCTGGTTTGAGCAGAACGAGAAAGAGACACGCGCACAGCGTGGCTACCACTGTGGGCTGGGCGGCTGGGGCGAGCAAGGGCGTCTGCACACCCGGCGCCGGCACCCGAACGCGTTTTGCTACTTTCTTTTTTCTTTTCTCCCCATTTTCCAGGCCCAAACTCACCCTGGCAGACAAAGACGAAGATTCTTAAAAAATTTTTTTTTCTTTTTTCCCCCTTCTCCTGATATGACGATGCTTCGTGGTCTCTGGGCCTCTACAGTTCCCGCGGGGTTCCCAAAATGCAGCGTCTGTCTGGGCTCCCAGCCCAGGCCTGACCCTCGCTCAGGAGTGAAAGCCTCTCCCCTTTCTTCAGAGCCGACTCTCTTTTCTCGTAGTAATTTTCTCCCAGGGCAATTCCCTCCTCCCCAATTTTAGTGTACTTGTCTCTGAGAGGAACAGGAGTCTTACCCATCTTTCTCGCTGACCCTCGACGTCTCTTCCCTTCCTTGCTCCAGCAGTGCCTGAAACTCTCAACTGGTTGCTGACCCACAGCCGAGGCCCGGTCATGCCAGGATATGACCCTCTTCTCTCTCAACCTCTGAGGGTCCATCGCTCAGAATCTTTAACCTCTAGGGACAAAGGCCCGACACTTCTTTCTGGCTGATGCCATTGGGAGAGACAACCAAGAGTTGGAACTTGCGCCGGACCTTCATCTCCCCCTACGGAATCGAGCTAGCTTCCCCTACCCTGGTACAGGTCCCGCAGCGAGGAGATCAGCACGTTCGCGGCATTTGTATTCTTCCATTTCTCAGCCTAAAGCCATTTAGCGTAACCCGAGCCCAGGATAATTGCCACGTTTCTGCCGCGATACTTCTAAAAACAAGATAATGCTTCTGAATTGCGGAAGAAAGTGCTGTGGACAAATTGGGCGCTGAGCTGCCGAGATGGATCGCTTTGTTAGGGCGGCCGGTGGTTTGCGACTCAATTAGTGCATTTCTGAGAGCTGCTTGCGCTCTGGAGGCGGGTCAGCTCGAGGGGAACTACCCCTGTGGCTCCCGGGCGCAGGGAGAATTTGGGGCGGTGAAAGTACTTCAGGCCTGTACGTGTGTCGGTGCAAATCCACGCCATAGGAAATGTTTTTGCAGTCCCACACGAGTACGTTGTTTGGGTTCTGAAGGATCCAGATTTTTACGGACAGAAGCTTGACTGCCTCTGCTCCCGAATGGGCCGAGCGGCATTTATATGAAGCATTAGTCCTCTGAGCCGTGTGGAAATACTGGGTGGAGGGTGCTGGAAAGGTGCTTACTCACTCATGCCCCTCCGCGCGTCTCGCCCACCTGCCTGGGTTTGGATTTTCCAACAACTTTTCTAACACTGGGGCTGTGCCCTTCTGCAAGCCCGCAGAGTGAGGCTTCCAGAGCCGGCAGACAGCGAGGGACGTGTTTAGGGCTTTGGAACAAGGCTGTAAGAACTTTGCTTGCCTCCACTCAAGTTCACTCGCCACCTTCCCGTCACCCGGTTTGCAGGCCCTGGTCCACCTTTGGCTGGCCTATCTTGCGGACCCGGACAAGCCGCTCTGCCAGGTGCGCGCGCGCGCCCAAGTCGCCGCTCGCGCGCGCGGAGGAGAGCTCGCAGCCCCGCCCGCCAGCGGGCAGTGCCTAGGCTGGGTAGCCAGGCCTCCCTCAGGTCCCGCCGCCTGCGCCAGAACCCCCCGCCCCCTCCACCCCGGCCAGGGCCACGCGAGAGCTCTCGGACGCCGCGTCTGCGCCGGGGACAGCTCCGCCCAGTCCTGCAGCCAGAGGTCTGGCGTTCCTGCCCCGCCAAGCACAGGCCTCGGACCGCGCCGCTGTCTTGGGTTGTTCCCCGAGGCGATTATTGGGACAGAGAGGCGCAGGGGCGTGAAGGAGGGGACCGCGCTGAGGAGGGCAGGGGCAAAATGCAGGCGCGGGGAGGTCAGAGGAGCGGGGAGGAGGTGCGGGCGGGCGGCGGGCGCGGGCGCAGGAGAGAGAGGGCGCTGTCTTCCTGGCAAAGGATCCCCGGGCTGCCGGCAGGAACTGAAACAAAAAAGAAAAGAAAATCTGCGGGCTGAGTCCCCGGGGTGAGGGGCGCGCGGCGGGGAGAGGCTAGGTTGGCAGGGCGAATTCTCGGCCCACCGCCCGGGAACCGCCCGGCCTGAAGTGGCCTCGCCAGCGCCGAGTAGCCCCGAGCCGGACTCGCAGGAAAGGGATCTTTCTTGGGTTCCTTTAGCTTTCCCCACAGTTGCCTTACTTCAGGGCCATCCTTCCCTCGCTTTTTTCCTCGGAGAACTGGAGGTGTTGGGTAGGGTCGGTCACGCTTCTTTGACGATTGAGGTTTCCCTGAGGCGAGCAGGGAGCAGAGCGAATCCGGATCCCCTTGCCCGGAGCGGGGCCTGCTTTTCGGTTTCGTGAGATCCCTGCCCGGATCGGGGCCGGCTTTTTGGTTTCGTGAGTTCTGCAGAAGGAAGCCCGGACGCCAACCAATCTTCGTAAGGAAGCGCCGCAGCAAGTGGCCTCACCTGGTTTGGCCGCGCCTTGCCCAAGAACAACGAAGAGAAGACCCTCTTATTTACTGTCACCAATTAGCCGCGGCGCACACTCAGACCAGAGGGTTCCGAAGACAACTGCTATCAACCCTTCCCCACCCAAACCCACAAATCTAAAAACTGAAAGTATATGAAATCAGGAGAAACTGCTATCCCTCCATTCCCAAAGTACATACTTCTCCTCTGTCATCTACAAAGGATAATGTGTTCTTGTCTTTCCGTGCTCGTAGTAAAAGAAGGCAAAGCAAACCAAAAGAATCCCAAATTCCCTCATCTTCTGTCTTGAGAGGTCCCTCTGTATTAACAGATGTAGTAGTTAGAAGGCCCTCCTGGTTTTTAAATAGATGACCAGAACAGAACCTCTCCTTACACATCCGCCACCAGAGTCTCAAGCTCCAGTCTCCCTGTGAATTTCTTGGGGAGTAGCTACTCTTCTATAGCCTTTCCTGCAAAATTTAGGTGGCCCTGTAGTTTCGCCTTTGGCAAGAGAGCAATTTCCTAGGAGTAACTGGGTGGGCTGGCTGCAGTCCGCCTGCCTCTTCACATTGAGAAACGCTCCTCTTGTGGGAACGTCTGTTTCTATTCATCCGATTTTCTAATTTCTTTGATCAGCTTAAATATTTTCTTGGCAAACGGAAATTGATCATGCCATGAATATGATAACAACCTGCTTGGGAAAAAAAAGCTATTTTGTTTCCAAGCAGCAGGGAAAAAGGGGGCTGGGGGGAGGAGCTGGCTGGTTAGGAATGCCTGTAACAGATTTCTGCACACACATCTTTGCAGTCTGAAACAGCTTTGTGAAGCTGCCTTTTTCCTCAATATAGTTTCTCTTCCCTTTCTCTCCTCCCCTCAGATAAACACACACCTGGCCTCCTAAAAGTCTTTGATAGTCTTTATAAAAAAAAAATAAAGCTTCAGTAGACGCCTCTGGAGAATTTCCCTTTAAAACATAGATGAAAGGCAAGGTTAATACAATGTTCTCTTAATCCTTTTGCCTTCTGAGTCAAAATAAATATTTTCTTCTGCATATGATTGTACATCCTGCCATTTGGCTGTGGCTATAAGCAAATCGACCGGTAATAAAAGTGTTTTGAGGCTGTGTATTAAATGCAGCTCCCTTGAAATCAAGGGGATGGTGAGGGAGAGAGGGAGGAGTCTTACTTCACAGGCAAGAGTTGGTGGGTTTCTGAAAAAGCTGCAAGAAAAGGACCTTTCACCTCTCATTAGTGATGGCATCAGTGCTCGGGCAGAGTGGAGCTGAGGTCATGTTACATATGGCACACAGTCTGCTCTGCACTTGAAACGTCAGCTTTGAAATTTTAGAGAGGGGAAAGGTCATCTTTAATAAGCTAAAGTCTGGGGCTCCCATCGCCCTCCTCACAAACTGGGTGGGTGTCCATATGCTTCAAACCTTCTGCACAAGTTTTCTTTTTTTTTTTTTAATTTGTAGTTTTAAGCTGATTTTTGTTTCATATCTTCATTTAAGTCATGTTTTCAGCTGTTAATACTCCAAAAGGACTCTCATTTTTATAGCAACTCTGTCATCTTTCCTTTTCTTTTTATGTAACCATAAAACCGTCTGTTCTGAGTGATAGCTTTTAGAACTCAACTTCCCAGGAGAAATGAAGTGTGTCTGTCCATCTGCATACATGGATCCAGACATGTGTGCTATAGGGTTACCCTTCCGAGTGGGTAATTTAGACTTCACTCTTATACACTACATAATTTACTGAACCTTCAAAACATTAAAACTTCCATATTATGTAAAAGCTCTAGTTTCTGAAAACTTCCTAGGTACTACCAATATTTTTCATGCCAGTTACTGAAATTTCACATTTTATTTTTACCATGTGGGGGAAACTCTCAAATCAGAATGTATCGATTCTTCCATAAGGCTTAAAGTTAAGGCTAACTGACAGATGCTATAATGGTAGATACAGCACTGACAAAAGAGTGCTAATATCTCACTTCCTTGTTCAGAAAATATTAGGAACATTTGTGAATCTTTAATCCTCAAATTTGTTCAAGAAGTGAAGTCAACCAAACCCAAGCCACTGAACTATACCGAGATCTCTTTGTGCCACTGTCAAGATGGATATAAATATTTTTCTTCCATGTAACTCCGCAAGGAACTTCTCAATAGTGACTCAGTTCCAGAAATTTTTACTCCATAGGGGCCCACTGTCCCAGAGGGGCAGGCTTACCATACCATCACATGCATTCCTCGCTTAATTTTCTTTATTTCTGTCAATCCGTTTAGTCTGTTTATCATAGATCCCAGATTTGGGTTGTTTTTCAGTTTTTTTCTCCCTTTGCATAAAACTTATATATTTTATCCTTTTAAAATGAACTTTTTTTAAAAAAAAAGTAAGCTCTGGGGCACCTGGGTGGCTCAGTCGTTAAGCGTCTGCCTTCGGCTCAGGGCGTGATCCCGGCGTTATGGGATCAAGCCCCACATCAGGCTCCTCCGCTATGAGCCTGCTTCTTCCTCTCCCACTCCCCCTGCTTGTGTTCCCTCTCTCTCTGGCTGTCTCTATCTCTATCAAATAAATAAATAAAATCTTAAAAAAAAAAAAAAAGTAAGCTCTACAACCAAGGTGGGGCTCAAACTCAGGACCCTTGGGATCAAGAGTTGTGTGCTCTGAGCCAGCCTTCCCGGCACCACTTATCCTTATAAAATAAACTTTAAAATATAAGACAACGATGTGTGATAATCAGGATCAAATAATAGATGCAATTGTTAGAAATTTCTTCTCCCACTCTGCAAATCGAAAACATCAGAACAATTTTCAAACGTCCTCTTGATCCAAATAAGGATTCCTCATTGCTAAAGAATTTAATGACTGTGATATGCAGGTAAGCGTTAGTTTTGCTTTGTTTCTAGTTAGATTCTCAAAAATCCTTAATTTTGGATGAGCAAAAATTTAAAAGAACAATCCGCAAACTAGCAACTGAAACTATAGATGCGTAGAATGATTTCACAACCAAGAATGACATCAAGTAAATAATTTATTTCTAATCACTTTCCTACATTAGGGTTTACTGCTAATAAGCTAGTGGACTTTGTAGTACTTCAGCTAACCGAAAGCACTTGAGACTTTGATGGCCCAAATGGTTTATTAAGTTCAATCAATCTAGTCGATAGAAAGTCAAGATAAAGATGTAAACACTATAGTCTTAGGGAATGCATATGTGTTTGGGAGGGAGGTAATGTTGCTTTTTCTGTTTGGGGTTTTTCTGACTAAATTTTAAAGCTTCTAAAAGTACTCCAGGAAAATGTAAGAGCTCATTACGTCACCCAATAAGTGTGAAAAACAAGAAATGAAATCTTTCAAGAGGCAGTTTCATCATTGACAGGTCGATAACAAATTAACGGCCTATAAAAGGAATAGTAATAATTTACACTTTTTATGGGATCCCTCACTCAAGAAATGTTAACGTTTTACAAGCCTGATCTCACTCATGTTCTCAGAACTTTGGGAGATATTATCCTTATTGCCAAGAGTAATTATCTCTACTACAAAAATATGGCAGACAGGTTGTATAATTTGCCCATGGAATTATAATTCAGAGGCAGTGTGAGGATAAGAGCTATGAATCTCAGTTCTTTCCCAGTTTATTTAAAAAGCAATTTTCCAAAAAGAGCTCAGTGATTGAAGTGATTTAGATTTAGTGAGTCCCTGTAAAATATTATTCTCCTTAAGTTAGACTCTAAAATTCAGGTTCCAGACTTGAGAGAAATTTCACAAATGTGTTTTAAGTTATCAATAAAAAGAAAATGCAGCATGAAGTGGCATCAGTCCACATAGGCCTGGTAGTTCTTCCATCCTGTCTGGAAATAAGCAAGTCTTGGTTAGTACAAATGTCATGTGGGAGGAGGCATACAGATTACAGAACCATGAGGTAATTACTACAGCTTAACTGTCCCACAGAGAAACTATTAAGTGTTCATAAACAGGGTTACAATAGAATACATATTCTATGACAAGATTGGCCTATACTTTCAATGCTTATAATTTTTTTCTTTGGCTTATTTAGGAGAATATTAGAAATTCCAGAAAATTAAGGATTTAGTTAGTCTTAAGGGCAGTGCTTCACAAAGTTAGTGGGCAAATTACCTGATGCACTTGTAAAAACGCAGCTTACTAGACCCTACCCCTAGAGTTTCTGATTCCTTAGGTTAAAATGAAGCCCTGGGGTGCCTGGGTGGCTCAGTCGTTAAGCATCTGCCTTGAGCTCAGGGCTGGTTCCCATTGTTTTTGGATCGAGCCCCACATCAGGCTCCTCTGCTGGGAACCTGCTTCTTCCTCTCCCACTCCCCCTGCTTGTGTTCCCTCTCTCGCTGGCTGTCTCTCTCTCTCTGTCAAATAAATAAATAAAATCTTTAAAAAATAAATAAATAAATAAATAAATAAATAAATAAATAAAATAAAGTGAAACCCTGGAATCTGCATTTTAACAAGCACCCTGAGTGATTTTAATGCAACTGATTAATGGGCTATTCTTTGAGGATAAACATTCCCTTGGCCTGAGGTAGGAGTCTTAAAAAAAGGAAGGTTTTATTAACAGAAATAAAGTTTAAACTCCTAATTTTGATCTAACCAGAATTTACTCTTCTCTGTATAATTTCAAAAGAGGACCTTTACATTAGGTTTCTGCTGGTGGGGAGGATCTTTGGGTTTCTGAAGAATTTTGTCACCACTAAAATGTTTGGGGTGCCTGGGTGGCTCAGTCAGTTAAGCGTCCTCCTTTGGCTCAGGTCATGATCTCAGGGTCTTGGGATTCAGCCCCATATGGGGCTCCCTGCTCAGTGGGGAGCCTGCTTCTCCCTCTCCCTCTGCCTGCCACTCCCCCTGCTTGTGCTCCCTCTATCTGTCTCTGCCAAATAAATAAGTAAAATCTTTTTTAAAAAAAGAATGTTTGGAAATGAAAAAATTAAAAAATAAAATCTAGCTAGTAATTAGATAGAAATTGTCCTTTTTAAGAGATTGCTTCTGCTAAACGTGCTAGCAGAGAAGTGACACCAGACCAGGAGAATGAGACAGGAAGGAAAAATCTTTGAGGAAAATAAGCTCCAGTCACAAAAATAAAGCAAACCTCATTGGCCAAAGAACAGTGCCTAGGAATGTGACAGAAAACAAGGAGCCACTATTGCCTCCCGAGCACCACCTGAAAAACCAAAAGGCTTTTTTAAACATCTCTCAGTGTGCATGACCCCTTTAGGATAGTGTAACCCAAATGGGCTCTAATCCCTTAAGATCTACGAGAAATGAAGATGCTCTGAGGAGTTGGCACAACATGATCTTAGGAATGGAAAATATAATTTGGGAGGAAATGAAAAGTGGTTGTCTACACTGCAAGTAGTGGTTTTTTGTTGCTTATGAAGGTATGGAAGAGTTTTATAATAAATAACACAACTACATAAATCACAGCTTCTTGCTAGTAAGAGGGAGACTAAATATTGGAAAAGGTTAACAATCATAATTTATTATTTTTCTCCTTTAAAGATCATTTGAAAATGAGATCATGGAAACATAGACACCAGACTCTATGCCATTGAAAGAGGCCAAGAGGTTGTTAGTTGAACCTGACACATGAAGCAGAATCCCTCCAAAAAACGTTTTTGAGGGGACAACCCCAACTCAGCTTAAACACTTCAGTAATGGAGAACTCACAACCTCACATCTGTTTTGGGTGTTTCAAGAGTCGCCAAAACAAGAAAGATATGAATGGTGGTAACAAAGTCACTTGGAATCCATGGTCCTGTGCAAAGTAGATAAAATGTGAGAGAAATATGAAGGGGATCTTCTAATTACTTGTTGGCCAAGTAGAAAGAGTAAACTGTACCAGCTAAACTGCTTTCTCCAGTTTCCATTTTAGGCGTTTCTGCTGTTTGCCCACTGCCTAGTAGTCTGCCGGAGTTCACTATAGGAAAAGTAAATATTGTCATTTCAAATAAAGAACTGTTTATTATATAACAGAACAGAAGCTGCCTTCTATTTTTGAGACTCTGCTAAGTTAATTGGGGACAGTAGCCAAAGCAGCTGCCCAGGAGCTGGTGTTTTCCAACAGTCCTTCAAGCTAAACTGGGTTCATGTTTGTCTACAAAGTGGCAATCACATTGTTCTTGTCATTGAATGTTCTTTGGCTCCTGTTGGGATTGAATAAATGGGGGCACCATTTGTACTGGTTTGCCAGCCCATTTGATGCCTGCAGTGAGAGCAAACCATAAGCCAAGACAGATCAAAGCTAAACCTGATGGCCTGCTACTATTAATGAGATTGAGCCCAGACTCTTCTTAAGGAACAGGGAAAGGTCGACTTAATGTCTGTTTCCATCTAACTCCGTAGTTCCAAAATTTTGGTAGATTTGGGTCTGAGCTCATTTTTTTTTGATAACTTCTCCATATCCACTTTGATGGAGATTTGTCTGTTGCTCACATTTTGAGAAACACTGGTTTAAGAGTATGGTAGAGAAAAGAAACGTGGACTGAGTGGTGATTTAAGATAAGCACAAAGTTTGGGTTAATAAAAAAAATGTTTTTCAGGAAAAATACCTCACACATTTATAATGCTTTCTGTTTTTCAAAGAGCTTCTGACAACTGATCTTCACTTGTGAGATGGACAAGGAAGAGTGATATTGTTAACTCCATTTTATAAATAAAGAAACTCAGATAATGAGTGTAAAAGTGACTGGGTATGTGCTAGAATAGAGGGTAGATACCTGAGTTTTCCCGTTTTATTTACCCACTTTGTAGTCTCATTTCTAACAGGTCAAAATATGTAGATATTCCCCAAACTTTTTAATGGATATAAGACATTTCATGAACTTAAAAAAGTTCTTTAAGTTTTCTTTTATGACTGGACATGTCTTTTTTTTTCTTCAACCTTTTTCTTTCATAAATAATGACTGACTATCTTCACACATATATCTTTGAGTTTTTGTG
Organism: Ursus arctos; assembly: GCF_023065955.2. Taxonomy (NCBI): domain Eukaryota; kingdom Metazoa; phylum Chordata; class Mammalia; order Carnivora; family Ursidae; genus Ursus; species Ursus arctos. The sequence goes on along the minus strand of NW_026622930.1, from coordinate 38,109,249 downwards.
TGAATATTTCATTAGGGTAAATGGCTAAAAGTGAAATTGCTGAGTTAAAGGGTACAGATTTTATTTAATTTATTATTTTTTTAAAGGTTTTATTTATTTCTTTGTCAGAGAGAGACAGAGAGAGCACAAGCAGGGGGAACAGCAGGCAGAGGGAGAAGCAGGCTCCCCGCCAAGCAAGGAGCCCGATGTAGAACTCTATCCCAGAACCCCAGGATCACGACCTGAGCTGAAGGCAGAAACTTAACTGACTGAGCCACCCAGGCATCCCAAGGGTATGAATTTTAAAATTTAGATGTATATTTCAAAATTGTCCTTCAAAATGTATACCATTTTGCACTCCCTTTGACAGGATACAATAGACTATTTTCCCTCAGATGCCTATCAATACTATTTAATCTTTGCCAATCTGATTGAGAAAATGTGACTAATTTTTAAATTTTCATCTTCTTGTTATTGAAGTATAGGATATTTTAAATTATGTCTAATATACATATAATTAGATAGGAAAGTGTACAAATCTGAAGCGTATAGCTCAATAACTTTTTACATAGGTATACATTTGAGCAACCACTATCCAGATCAAGATATAAAACATTTCCATTACCTCAGAAAGTTCTTTCTCACCACTTCACCTACCCATCCCAGGGATAATGACTCTTCTGACTTCCATCAACATCAATTCATTTTCTCTGCCTGTTCTTGAATTGAATATAAATTAAACCAAACAGTTTCATGATGTCTTCCTTTGCTCAATATATCTGTGAGACTTATCCTTGTTGTATATATCAGTAGTTCATTCTTTTTTGTTATTGTTTTATTGTTTAATTAAAGTATTTATTTGGGAGAGAGAGAGAGTGGACGTGTGCACGTGCACACAGTTGAGGGGGGATAAAGGGGGAGGGAGAGGGACATGCAGACTCCCTGCTGAGCTCTGAGACCAACTTAGGGCTCTATCTCACCACCCTGAGATCATGACCTGAGCTGGAACCAAGAGTCAGACAATCAACCGACTGAGCCACCCAGCCACTCCTTTTGTTATTGTTTTGTATTTCATTATATGAATATACTATAGATTAGTAATCCATTCTCCTGCTGATGGATGTATGAGTTGTTTCTAGTTTTTTACTGCAATAAATAAAGCTGCTATGAACATTCTTGAATATGATCTTCATTAGATATATGTATACTCATTTCTCTTGGTCATATACCTGATGTAGAATTGCTGAGTCATAGAGTGTAGCTTTAATAGATAACTGCTTAATAGTTCTAAAGTTCCACTCCCACCAGCAGTTGTATGAGAGTTCTACCTTCTCCATATCCTTCTCAGTTCTCAGTGTTTTTATGCTTTTATATCTTAGACTTCATGATGGATGTATAATAGTAACTTGTGTTTTTAATTTGCATTCTTTTGATGAATAATGATGTTGGCCATATTTTCATATGCTTATTCACTACTTGGATATTCTCTTTTGTGTGGCATCTGTTCAAATCTTTGCCCATTCTTTTAGCTGTTTGTGGGTGTTTTTGTTTTCTTTCTTTTTTTATTTGTATGAGTTCTTTATACATTCTGGAAATAACCCTTTTGTCAGACAGATGGATAGCTAGCTAGCTAGATAGATAAATTATTATTTTAGTTTGTGACTTGCCCCTTTACTCTCACACTAATAATTCTAACAAACAAAAGTTCTTAATTTCAGTTAAGTCCAATTATGTTTTTATTCTTTTATGGTTATTATCTTTTGTATCTTATATAAGAAATCTTTGGGGTGCCTGGCTGGCTCAGTTGTGAGAGTCTACAATTCTTGATCTCAGGGTCATGAGTTCGAGCCCCATGTGGAGGGTAGAGTTTACTTAAAAAAAAAAAAAATCTTGGGGACCCCTGGGTGGCTCAGTTGGTTAAGCATCTGCTTTCAGCTCCGGTCATGATCATGAAGTCCTGGGATCAAGCCCCACGTCGGGGTCCCTGCTAAGTGGGGAGCCTGCTTCTCCTTCTCCCTGTCCCTCTGCCCTTCCCCCTGCTCATACTCTCAATCTCTCTCACTCTGTCTCTCAAATAAATAAATAAATAAATAAATAAATAAATAAATACATAAAATCTTTTAAAAAAATCTTTGGCTACCCCAAGGTCAGAAGGATATTCTCCTGTGTTTTCTTGTAAAAGTTTGAATATTTTAATCTGACACTTTGGGACTTTTAGTTTTGACATTTTTATACTTATGAGCCATCTTTAATTTTTGTTTATGGTCTAAGGAAAGAGTTAAGTCTGTGAGGTTTTTTTAATCCTCATATGGATACGTAATAGTTCCAGCATCACATGTTAAAACAAACAAGCAAACAATTTTCCTCAGCAGAATTACATTAACACCTTGGAGGGAAAATATTCAGTGTTTTACCATTACATACGTTAGATGTGGTTCTTTGGATTTTTTGTAGATAGCTTTTGTCAGATTAGTAAAGTTCACTTCCATTCTTAATTTGCTGAGAATTTTTCCCCTGAGGGCATGTTTATTTTATCAGTGTGTTTATCTGTATCCATTGAGATAATTATATGGCTTTTCTCTTTTCTTCTGTTAAGTGGTGAATTACATTAATTATTTTATAATGTTAAACCAACCTTGCGTTCCTAGGATGAACATATTTGGTTATTGCATTTTTTAAAACTCTGTCTTCAATTTGCTGATATTTTTATTTAGAATTTTTGCATCCATATGCAGAAGGGATTTTGGTTTTGACATCAGATTTATGTTAGCCTCATAAAACAAGTAGATGGGTTTTCCTTTTTGTCTAAACTCTGAAAGGGTTTGAGAGAGATTATCATTATTTCCATTTAAATATCTGGCACAATTTATCTTGAAAGGCACCTGGGCCTGAATTATCTTTATGAAATTTTATTTTTTTAAAAATTTAAAAAGATTTTATTTATTTAGATTATTTATTAATTATTACTATTTGTTATTATTTAGAGCAAGAGAGAGCACAAGCAGGGGGAGCAGCAGGCAGAGAGAGGGAGAAGCAGGCTCCCAGCTGAGCAGGGAGCCTGATGCGGGACTCAGTCCCAGGACCTTGGGATCATGACCTGAGCCGAGGGCAGATGCTTAATGGACTAAGCCACTCAGGCGTCCCATCATTTACTTCTTTTTATATCTGTTTTGGTAAATTGTATTTTTAAAAAAATTTGTCTACATTGTCAAGTTTATTGACATAAAGTTGTTCATTGTGTTCTCTTAATAGCTGTAGAATGTGTGCTACATCCGATTTTGAAACTCATTTGGTCATTTGTGTTTTCTCTCTCTTTTACTGATTTTTTAAAAAGATGTTATTTTTAGGTAATCTCTACACCCAGCACAACTCCGAGATCAAGAGTTGCATTCCCCACCAATTGAGCCAGCCCAGTGCCCCAATGTTTGCTTCATAGATGTTAGAGCTATGTTTTTACGTGCACACAAACAGGATTGTGGGTTTTTATGAAATGTTCTTTCTTATCTCTAGTAACACTTCTTGCCTGAAAGTACATTTTGTCTCATAAATACAGTCATACCAGCTTTCTTTTGATTAGTGTTGTCCTGCTATGTCTTTTTTCCATCCTTATATTTTCAAGTTATCAGTGTCTTTATGATTAAATGTGTTTCTAATGAACAGCATATAATTTATTTTTTTTCTGAAAACTGACATCCCCTTTCTTTTAATGAGGTTACTGATATAATGGGGTTGAAATCTACCATCTTCTATTTGCTTTCCAGTGGTTTTATTGTCTTTATTCTTCCTTCCTATTTCCTTTTGTAGTAAGTCTCTTTTTTTTAAGGTTTTATTCATTTATTTGAGAGAGAGATAGTGAGCAAAAGAGAGAGAGAGAGAGGGAGAGGGAAGGAGCAGGGGGAAGGACGAGGGAGAGGGAGAAGCAGACTCTCTGCTGAGCAGGGAGCCTGACTTTGGACTAAGTCCTGGGACTCTTGGATCATGACCTGAGCCAAAGGCAGACGCTTAACCAACTGAGCCACCCAGGTGCCCCAGTTTCTATTTTATTTTATCTCCATTTAATTTTTATTTAGTATCCTCTTTTTTAGTATATATACCAAATGGTATATATTTTTTTAATTTATTTTTTTTGAGAGAGAGAGCGAGAGAGCGCATGTGCATGAGCAGGGTGGGAGGGGCAGAGGGAGAGAGAGAATCTCAGGTAGACTCCCTGCTGAGTGTGGAGCATGATGCGAAGTTGGATCACATGACCCCGGGATCATGACCTGAGCTAAAATCAGGAGTCTGACACTTAACCAACTGAGCCACCCAGGCACCCCTTATTTAATTTTTTTAATGTTTCACCAAATGATAAATTTAAAGTATCAAGTTATCCTATGTAAGAACATAATATATACATTTATTTAGGTTGTTAAGCTTGTAACAAGTTGAATAATGTCCCCTTAAAATTCCTCTCTATTCAAAACCGCAAAATGTCACCTTATTTGGAAATAGGGTCTTTGCAGATGTAATTAAGGTAAAGATTAAGATGAGATCACATTGGATTAGGATGTTCCCTAAATCCAATGAGAGTCCTCATAAGAGACAGAAAAGGACTGCACAGATACAAAGAAAACTATGTCAAGATGGAGGTAGAGATTGTAATGATACATTTTCAAACCAAAGGATGATAAAAATTGCCATGCAACCACTAGAAGCTAGGAAGGAGAGATGGGACAGTATCTCCCTCAGAGCCTCCAAGAGGAACCAACACTGTTGACACCATCACTTAGGACTCCTAGCCTTCTGAACTGTGAGAGAATGCATTTCTGTTGTTGTAAGCCGTCCAGTTTGTGGTGATCTCTCACAGCAGCCCAGGAAATGAATACGAAGCTCTTCAAGAAGGTTTTAGAGTTTATTAAGGTAAAGATTGTAAAATTCTTCATACATCCATTCCTAGGCTATTGGATTCTATATATATTTATATTAAACATTTCTTATTTTATATTACTTATAAAATTTTTAAATTTTATGTTTTGAAATATTTATATGTTTTTTAATATAAATATGTTTTTAAGATTTTACTTATTTATTTGAGAGAAAGAGAGAGAGAGAGCACAAGTGCACAGAGGGACAGAGGGAGAGGGAGAAACAGACTCCCCACTGAGCAGGAAGCCTGACTCGAGACTCGATCCCAGGACCCTGAGATCATGACCTGAGCCAAAGGTAGACGCTTAACTGACTGAGCCACCCAGGGGCCATAAAAAAAAACTTTATTTAGGGGCGCCTGGGTGGCTCAGTCTTTAAGCGTCTGCCTTCAGCTTGGGTCATGATCCCAGAGTCCTGGGATTAATCCCCGCATCGGGCTCCCTACTCAGCGGGAAGCCTGCTTCTCCCTCTCCCGCTCCCCGTGCTTGTGTTCCCTCTCTCGCTGTGTCTCTCTCTTTCAAATAAATAAAATCTTAAAAAAAAAAAAACAACCAGCTTTTTAAATTAAGTAATCTCTACACCCAACTTGCGGCTTGAACTCACAACCCTGACATTAAGAATCACATGCTTCTTGTTGGTGGGAATGCAAACTGGTGCAGTCACTCTGGAGAATAGTTTAGAGGTTCCTCAAAAAGTTAAAAATTGAACTACCCTATGGTCCAGCAGTTGCACTACTAGGTATTTACCCAAAGGATACAAAAATACAGATTCAAAGGGGTCCATGCCCCCCAAAGTTTATAGAAGCATTATCAACAACTATGGAGAAAGCCCAAATGTCCATCCATTGATGAATTGATGAAGAAGATGTGGTATATATATACAATGGAATATTATTCAGCCATCAGAAAAGAATGTAATCTTGTCATTTGCAACAGCATGGAGGAAGCTAGAATGTATTATGTTAAGTGAAATAAGTCAGTCAGAGAAAGAAAAATACCATATGATCTCACTCATATGTGGAATTTAAGAAAAAAAAAAAAACCACAGATGAACATATGGGAACGGGGAAAAGAAAAAAAAAGGAGAGGGGCAACAAGCCATATGTGACTTTTTAAAAAATATTATTTATTTATTTATTTGACAGAAAGAGAATGAGAGAGCACAAGCAGGGGGAGCAGCAGAGGGAGAAGGAGTAACAGTCTCCCCCTGAGCAAGGAGCCTGATACAGGATTCAATACCAGGACCCTGGGATCATGACCTGAGCTAAATCGACTCAATCGACTGAGCTACCCAGGTGTCCTTGTAGGTGACTTTTTTAAAACTTTTTTTTTAATTAAAGATTTTTACGGGCGCCTGGGTGGCTCAGTTGTTAAGTGTCTGCCTTTGGCTCAGGGTGTGATCCCCATGTTCTGGGATTGAGCCCCGCATCAGGTTCCTCCACTGGGAGCCTGCTTCTTCCTCTCTCTTTTTTTTTTAAAAAGATTTTTATTTATTTATTTGATAGAGAGAGACAGCCAGAGAGAGGGGGAACACAAGCAGGGGGAGTGGGAGAGGAAGAAGTAGGCTCCCAGCGGTGGAGCTTGATGTGGGGCTTGATCCCAGAACACGGGGACCACGCCCTGAGCCGAAGGCAGACGCTTAATGACTGAGCTACCCAGGTGCCCCTAAAAATTTCTTTATAATAGTTTTAATAATGTGCCTCCAGATTTACTTTAAAACCTTTTATTATTACAGAAGCAGTGCATATTCATGCAGTAATATTAGAAAATTAACAAAGGCAATTATAAGAAAATAAAATGTTATATTCCTACTACCCAGAGATCACCAGTGTTAACCTAAGTAGATTTCTTTGTGCTGACTATCTCAAATTCCTGTGTAAAACTTCCTAGGTCATGATGTAATGGTTTTTAATACGTTACTGGATTCATTTCATTAGTAGTTTATTTACAATGTATTTATTCTCATTGGTGAAATTGCTCTCTTGTCATGATTCTTTGTGTAGGTCATGGACATGTTTGAAAATCTGATGAAAGCCTTGTAGCCTTTCTTCAGAACTGTGTATACGTGTGTGCATGTGTGTGCATTTGTGTTACATTCATTTCAGGGATTTACGGACCTTCTTGAAGTTCCGTCATGAATATTCCAGTGTCTAGAGACTCCAGGTTGGGAACTATGGTCTGATTTTCTTTTTCAACGCCTGCTTGGCCAGGTTCTGGTATAAGAATTGTGATGAAATCGGAAGCTCTCGTTTCTTTATTTGTTTCTTTTTCTCCTTTGCCTTTCTTTCCTTTCATTTACTCCTTTTAAATTTTCTTTTTATTTTTTAAAGATTTTATTTGTTTACTTGAGAGAGAGGGAGAGAGGGAGAGAAAGCACAGAGGGAAAGGAAGGAGATGCAGACTCCCTGCTGAGCACAAAGCCTGAGTCGGGGCTCGATCCCAGGACTCCAGATCATGACCTGAGCCCAAGGCAGACGCTTAACCGACTGAGCCACCCAGGCGCCCCTTTCCTCTCATTTCCTGGAAGATCTGAAAGAATTTGTGTCTAAAGTCCTCCGGGCCTTTGACAATCTTTCATTTTTTTAATTGTTATTACGCTGTGCAGGCTCTTCCTTTTTAAATCATTTTAGTCACTTTTTTAGTCATTTGTTTTCCTAGAAAATGTCTATTTTACCTAGGATATTAACTTTAATTTCTTGTATCTATATGGGTTATTAAATCTATACAATTCCCTTTGGCATATGGGTCTTTAAATCAGTGCACTTAATTTTTTTTTAAATCAATGCATTTTGTAATGAGACTTTTAATTAATTAATTATTTTAAATTATTTATTTATTTATTTTAGAGGGGGACGGAGGGTCAGAGGGAAAGGGAGAAAGAAACTCAAGCAGACGTCGTGCTGACCACAGAACCCAAGGCGGGGCTCTGCTGGGGTTCCGTTTCATGACACTGAGATCATGACCCAGAGCCAGAACCAAGAGCTGGGTGCTTTAACCCACGGTGCCACCCAGGCGCTCCTGTACTGAGATTTTTAAAAAGTAATCTCACTGTCTCCTAAATTAGTCTGCTTCTCTCTCTGCCCGTCCCCCACCTCTCATGCTCTCTCTCTCTCGGAAAAAAAATAAGATCTTTAAAAAAAAAGACTTAGGCTTAAATAGAGCAGTGCTGTTGACTTTTTATCTATCATCTACTATCCATCCATTCATCTATTGTGATTTCTTAGGCCTGTGTAGACTGGACCTGAATGTCTGGGTGACCAATAGAGATAGTTTGATGACTGTCACGCCAGGGTAGTTTGAAGCAACGGGACCCAGAGTTCCCAGGGCATTTCGACTGTGAAGGAACAATTTCCTGTGAACTGGATGAGGACAGACTCATCTTCCTCAGGAATTTCTGCTCGAATAGTGCTCAACTTCTTTCTGATGGACCCAAATCCTGAATGAAATGGGGGAGAAAAGGAGACTTTTAACCGCTCTCTAGCTAAGGATCCTCCTCTTTGTTTTCCATCATAGCTGAGGAGAATAAGAAGTAACATTAAAGACTGCTTTTGTTGAGACACTTGGGTGGCTCAGCCAGTTAAGCATCTGCCTTCAGCTCAGGTCGTGATCCCAGGATCCCATGATCCGCATGGGGCTCCTTGCTCAGTGGGGAGCCTGCTTTCCTTCTGCCTGCTTCTCCCCCTGCTCGTGCATGCTCTCTCTCTGTGTGTCTAATAAATAAATAAAATCTTAAAAAAAAAAGTTTTACTCATAGTCCTAAGCGTGTATGGAGTCTCATGTATTCAGAAGGGGGAGGAATGTACTTTTCTTTCACTTTTGAAACTAGAAAATTTGTCTTTGATCCAAGTTACAAATCTCTCTCTTAATGTCTTAAAATGTCTCTGTCTGGAAAAACCAGCTATTGGCTATTGCTTTATCCTTTATTTATTTATCATTTCTATTGTTACTCTGGTTTTTTTCTCCCTTATTAGTTTTTACTCTCATCTTTATTAATTCTGCCTACTTTCTTTGGACTTACTTTGTTGTTCTTTTTCTGGCTTCTTGATTTGAAATCTTGGCCACCTATTATCAATCTTTCTTGTGTAATAATGATATAATTATTGCCATGGATTTTCCTCTGAAATTTTGTCCTGTAGGTTTTCCTACATAATTCTACTTCTTATAAATAAATAAATAAATAAATAAATAAATAAATAAATAAATAAATAAAATAAAAACTCAACCTCCAGATTTAGGAGTGTATAAATTGACAAGTTTAAGTCTCTCCTGCTCTCCTCCTTCCAGCCTACAACCATTAGTTCTGTGCCTTGGAGTTAACCACTTTGGACCATTTCTGGGTTTGATCCTTCTTAGGTATCTACCTAGAACTCTAAAGAATATGTTATGTTTCTATTATTTGGTTTATCAACTGTCAGGAGTACTCTTGACTCCTTTCAATGAAAGATATGGAGTGCAGGGGTGCCTGGGTGACTCAGTCTGTTACACAACTGACTCTTTATCTTGGCTGGGGTCTTGACCTCAGGATCATGAGTTCAAGTCCCACATTAGCCCACATGGGCTCTGCATGGGCCCTGGATCCTACTTAAAAAAGAGGAGGCACCTGGGTGGCTCAGTTGGGTGGGTGTCCAACTCTTGGTTTCAGCTCAGGTCGAGGTCTCAGGGTCATGGGATTGAGCCCTTCATAGGGCTCCATGCTGTGTATGGAGCCTGCTTAGAATTCTCTCCCTCTCTCTCTGCCTCTCCCCTACTCACGCACATGCTCTCTCTCTCCCACTCTCTCTAAAAATAAATAAAGGGGCACTTAGATGTCTTGGTCGGTTAAGTGACTGACTCTTGATTTCGGCTCAGGTCATGATCTCAGGGTCTTGGGATTGAGCCCTGCTTGGGGCTCTGTGCTCAGAGTGTAGTCTGCTGGTCCCTCTCCCACTGCTTGTCCACCATTCATGCTCTCTTTCTCTCAATGTCTCTCTCTCTCTCTCAGATAACTAACTAAATAAAATCAGTCTTTTTAAAAAATGAACAAATAAATAAATTAATCTGAAAAAAAAAAAGAATTATGGAGTGTAGGCCATTTAACACCCCTCAATTCCCTACCCTTTTATGCAACTTTGGTCATTTTATAAATTACTATAGAACTTACAATAATATACTTAAACCTCTTTTTTCTTCATCCATCAACTATTTAGTAAAACTATATCAACTAAGATTAAGAAAAAGTCTTTAATTTACCTTCACTTATTCCTTTTCAAATGCTCTTCTTTTCTTTACATAGATTTGCATTTGACTTACATCATTTTCCTTCCCTCTGAAGAACTTCTTTTTTAAACAATATTTGATTTATTTATTTGAGAGAGACAGAGATAACGAGAAAGAACACAAGCAGGAAGGAGCAGGAGAAGCAGACTCCCGCTGAGCAGGGAGCCGGATTCAGGACTCGATCCCAGGACCCTGGAATCATGACCTGAGCTGAAGGCAGATGCTTAACTGACTGAGCCACACAGGCGCCCCAGAAGAACTCCTTTTAACATTTCTTACAAAGCAAGTCTACTGGCAGCAAATTCCCTCAAGTTTTGTTTGTCTGAGAGTATTTTTTTTTTTAGTTATATTTATTTAAGTAATCTCTACATCAATCTGGGGCCCAACTCACCAGCCCAAGATTCAGAGTCACGCACTCTTTTGACTGAGCCAGCCAAGTGCCCCTGTCTGAGAGTATTTGTTTCCCTTTACTTTTGAAGGATAGTTTCTCAGGATACAGATTTCTAGGTTGGTGTTTTTGTCTCATAACACTTTAAATATTTCACTCCACCCTCTTGCCTGTGTGGTTTCTGAAGAGGAATCAGATGTAATTCTTATCTTTGTTCCTTATAGGTATTTTTACCCCTCTAGCCTCTTTCAAAAATTTTTTTATTTATCTTTGATTTTCTGCAATTTGAATATGATATCCCTATGTGTAATTTGGGGAGCATTTATCCAGCTTATTGTTCTTTGAGCTTCCTGGATCTGTGGTTTGGAATGTTACATTAATTTCAGATAATTCTCCTTCTGGTATTCCCATTATGCCTATGCTATACCTTATGTTGGCCCACGGATCTTGGGTATTCTTTTTCTTTTTTTCAGTCTTTTTTCTCTTTGCTGTCAGTTTTGGAGGTTTTTATTGGCATATCCTCAGGCTTCTTTCCTCAGGCATGTCCAGTCCACTAGCGTGCCTCTCGAAACCCATCAGAAATCATAAAACTCTTCATTTCTGTCACAGTGTTTTTGATCTCTAGCTTTCTTTTTGATTCTTCTTTTTTTTTTTTTTTAGAATTTCCATCTCTCTTCTACCTATCTGTTCTTTCATGCTGTCTGTTTTACCCATTACAGTTCTTAGCATATTAATCATAGCTATTTAAAATGCTCAGCTTCATGTGATGTGATGAGCACTGGGTGTTACATGCAACTGATGAATTACTGAACACTACATCTGAAACTAATGATGTCCTATATGTTGGCTAATTGAATTAAAAAAAACCCTAAAAATAAATAAAATACTCAGCTTGATAATTCCAACACCCCTGCCATATCTGAGAAATGTCTTCATTTCATTTTCATGATTGATAGTATGGTTGGGTATAGAATTCTATATTCAATATATTTTTTCTCTAGCCATTTTAAAACATTACTCCATTGCTTGTTTGCTTGCTTTTCTGTGTTTTTCTGTTTGTTTGTCTTTTGGGTTATTTTCCATGGATACTATCTTTGCTACATTGTCTAGTTTTGGCTTGGAATCCACTATCTCCATGTTCCAGCACTGTTTTAACCACTTCTTGGTGTCTCGGCTAAGAATGCCGGTTTCAGTTCCATCTGGAAATCCATCACAGGGACTTTTGGCTGCTAGATTGCCTTGGGTACAACTGACACTCTCAGTGGCTCAGTGAGGTTGTCCTTCAGCGTGTGACTTGGACTGTCACATCTGGCGGGTGCTACTCTATAGTCGGTCTCGGGAGAAAATGGTCGCTGGCCTCCTCCACCGCACCACAGCCACTCCTCCAGTCTGAATGTCTGGCATCCCCCATGACTGCTGCTCGCTACCCCATCTCTTATGGCTGTAGGATCCCTGAAATCATTATTGTTTTGTAATAACCTGTTTCCTCAACCCCGTCCCAAATGCTTTTTGTATATCTCTTTATCCATGATGATGTGAAATCTCAGAATGTATCCAGGTATGAATCTTTTTTTTTCTTTTTTTAACTCACCCTATAGTGTACCTAATAAGCTTAAGCCCTTTCACTCTGAAGTTTTACATCTCATGTCAACTCTGGGGGATATTCGTTTATTATTTTTATGATTTTTCCTCCATTCTCTGTTTCTGGAACTCCTATTGGACGGGTATTGGTTCTCTTCACTACTCTCTCTTCACAATTTTTTCTCCTTGCGTTATCTGTGTTTGGTCTTTTTGTTCAATGTTTCTTGACTTTTTCTTGCATTCCTTAGATTTATTTTTTACTTTGATGATTGTATTTTTAGTTTCCATGAACTCTCCATTGTTTTCCAATTACTCCTTTTTCATAGCAGTCTCTTCTGGTTTAAATAGATACAATATCGGGGCGCCTGGGTGGCACAGCGGTTAAGCGTCTGCCTTCGGCTCAGGGCGTGATCCCGGCGTTATGGGATCGAGCCCCACATCAGGCTCCTCCACTGGGAGCCTGCTTCTTTCTCTCCCACTCCCCCTGCTTGTGTTCCCTCTCTCACTGGCTGTCTCTATCTCTGTTAAATAAATAAATAAAATCTTTAAAAAAAAAATAGATACAATATCCACAAGAGTATAATGCTAAGTGAGATAAGTCAGTCAGAGAAAGACAAATACCATATGATTTCACTCAAATGTGGAATTTGAGTAAGAAAACAAATGAACGGAATAAAAAAGAGAGACAAACAAACAAGAAAAACCCAGACTCTTGAATACAGAGAACAAATTCGTAGGTGCCAAAGGGGAGGAGGGCAGGGGGTGAAAAAGGTGAAGGGACTAAGAGTACATTTATTGTGTTGAGCACTGCGAAATGTGTAGGATTGTTAAATCATTATATTGTACACCTGAAACTAATATAACAGTATATGTTAATTATAGTTGAATAAAAATGAATGAATGAATGAATGAATGAATACAATATCTTCTTTTTTGAAACGCTGATGGGAATTCCTTGTCCCTTACTGGGTTGTGTGAATTATCTGCATTTCCACCATCTGGGGCAGGTCTTTTGATGTTTGTCTTGGTTAGTCTCACTTGAGCTGCAGAATTACTTAACTTTTTGTGAATCGAGGACAAGTTTGATTGACATAGGTGGCTTGGGATGGGTTTTTCCTGTGTCCTGCTCCTGAATTAGAGTTAGGTTTTGTGTTTGTGAGTAAGAATGTGAATGATGATTCACTTTAGGGTGCTGGGGACATGTGGTCGGCCTGGGCCTCAAATGCCAAAGAAAAGTGAATCCTTTCTGGTGCTCCAACCGCTACTCTGAGTGGCTAGTACACGAATACGCTTACATACACTAAATTTCTTCAGAGATGATGTTTCCAGCTAGGCCTAGGGGCAGAAGCCATTGCTACATAGAAAACTAAGAAAAGGAGACCAAAGACCAAAGGCAGCAGGACTCCATACTCCGGCTCCTCCAGTCCTGATACACGTACCCATCTTTGGAGGTGGAGGTGAGGACACCAGCACTCCTAACACCATTGAGTAGGGAAGTTGTATTCCTCAGAGGAGATTCAAAAGCTTAATCCGAAGATTAGGACAAAAGCAATAACTGTCCGCTATAATAGACAAGTGTGATTAACTTGCCCATTTTATGAGTGCATTTGGTGAATGAATTGTGGAGGTTAGGAATGAGGAGCAGCATGATACAGTAAATTAACCTAATTTAATCAACACCATGGCTGATCATTGTGCTGGTCGTTAAGGTAAAAGCTAGAGAGAATGGTTAGGTTTTTTCCATCCACTTAATGGCCCACACCAGTTGGGGGTGGAAAGGAAGAGACGCTGAGGAGGAAGAGGCTCCGTAAATCATTAACATCCTTGCAAAGATGCTGTAGGCTCCACTTGAGACCATCTTCCAGTTTCTGATTCACTGAATACCTTTCCCTTAAAATGAGCATAGAGTAATCATGGGAGGAGAATGTGGCTGCGGAAAAGATATTTGGAATCTTACGAAATATTCGGGGCCTTGTTCAGTCCATTTGTATTCTCCCTTCATTTGTATAGTTCCTATGCATTTTAAAGGCTATTCTCAGCGCTGACAGGGAAGAAATTTCTGCCAAATTGGAAGCTTTTAAACAGATCGAGATTTTTCAGCATACTCCAAACGTGGTTATATTTGATGCAGGTAAATCTCAACCACATCACAATGTTGATGGATTTGTTCGTTTCCTTTCTTCTTAGCAGAGTAACTGTCATTCCCAAACAGAGATCAGGCATTTAGCCCTCACAAATGTAGTAATCAAAATAGAGAGTGAACGGCTTATCTAGTTTCCCATCTGTGCTTCAGCTGTGATGTTTAATTTTCATTTCCTCCTTTCCATTGACATCCTAACCCAGGCAGGGAGGTTTGGTAGCCCTTTCCAGGGGATGTTGTTACTTCCTCATTCTTACATAAGAGCCGGAATTCCATTTGGAAAGAGAAATTACACTGGGCTTAATCAATAACCTCAAAGAACTAAGAGAAAAAAAATTACCTGTTATCTGACTTTAATATGTATTTGATGGCCATGATTTGTGTTCTTGTGTTAATTGTAAGATCCTAGAATTAGATTAACTATTGTTAACATCTAAAATTGATTTAAATGCAAAAGCAATCAATACATAAGCTAAATGTTTAAATATCACAATGCTAAGTAGAGATTGAGTCTTCCTAATTGAATTATTCTTTGCTTTCTGCATTTCTTATTAAGTAGCCTCCATGCCAAGTGTGGGGCCCAATGCAGGGCTTGAGCTTATACCCCTAAGATCAAGACTTGAGCTGAGATCAAAAGTCAGATGCTTAACTGATTGAGATACCCAGGCGCCCCATCTGCATTCTGGAACAATGAAGCTATCTAAGAGAGATGAAAAATACTGACTGTTGTAAAGGATAATGTAAATAACTTGCTGTGGTCATAGAAATGAAGGTGGGGCACAGGTGGCGTAGCCGGGGCACAGGGTGCAAAGCACCTGGCTCCCGGGATTATAAACAGACCAGGTTCAGCCAGTCATCACTGACAAAATCCAAAGGCAGAGAAACCCTAGTGGTGATGAAATAAGAAAGGGATTTATTTCAATGACGCCAACACCGGGGAGGACGGAGGACTAGTATGTCAAAGACTCTCCGAAGTGCTGAAATACTTCCAGGTTTATATAAGGGAAACGTGGGGGAAAAGGTGGGTAGGTACCTGCAGGTACGCAGTGAAGGTCAAATTGATATTTGTCTTGCAGTCAGTCACAGACAGGGTCTTACTGGCTCGGGGCCGTTCTTACTGCTCGAGAGGGTAGTTTCTGTTACCACCAGGAGATGCTTTGCCCTCAGGATCTTTTGCCTGAGCCAAGACACAAGCTGGAAAGAAGAACCCAACTAGAAAGTTTGAGGTCAAAATGGAGGCAGACGAAGTCCTATTTCAGTGGGAGGAGTAAAGAGTAAGTGCAAAAAAGTAAGAATCTTAGCATTAAATTTGGTGAAAGATTATAGTAATTACAATTGCTGATGTTTTTAAGAACTTACTGGATGCTTGACACTGTTCTTTTTCTTTTTCTTTCTTTTTTTAAAGATTTTATTTATTTGAGAGAGAAGGAGAGAGAGCATGACCAGGGAGAGGGGCAGAGGGAAGGGAGAGGGAGAAGCTGACTCCCTGCTGAGCCGGGAGCCCAGTGTGGGGCTCCATCCCAGGACCCGGAGATCATGACCTGAGCTGTAGGCAAACGCTTAACCAACTGAACCACCCAGGCGCCCCACTGTTATTTTTCTTTTTCTCATTTTATCTTCACAATGACCTTATGCAACATGTACCAAGAAGGTCTGGAAGGATCTGCCTCCACCAAGTCACAGACTGGGTTTATTAAAACTGATTAAAGAAGACAGTTTAGGTAACACAAACAAACTTTAACCCTTCATGAAGCTGCAGTCTCCATGACCAAGAGTCCAGAGAACTGCAAAATGGGGTGGGAGACAAGCAGCTTTTATTAGGATAAAGAATAAAGAACAGGGGTGCCTGGATGGCTCAGTTGGTTAAGTGTCTGCCTTCAGCTCAGGTCATGATCCCGGGTTCTGGGATTGAGCCTCGCATCGGGCTCTCTGCTCAGCGGAGAGCCTGCTTGTGCTCTCTCTCTCTGTCATACAAAAAATAAAATCTTAAGGGGCGCCTGGGTGGCACAGCGGTTGAGCGTCTGCCTTTGGCTCAGGGCGTGATCCTGGCGTTCTGGGATCGAGCCCCACATCAGGCTCTTTCGCTATGAGCCTGCTTCTTCCTCTCCCACTCCCCCTGCTTGTGTTCCCTCTCTCGCTGGCTGTCTCTATCTCTGTCAAATAAATAAATAAAATGTTTAAAAAAAATAAAATCTTAAAAAAAAAAGAACAAGAAAGGGAAAAATGAAAAACAAGAAACAAGGATATAAGTATACAGTTCTGAATTGGCATGGTGTTTGGGGATTGGCTGATTGGATAGACTTCGTTTGGGTCAAGCAGAGCATTTACAAGGACACGAGAGTTCTCCAAGTTTCTGTTTCCCCATGTGGCATCCTGGATAAGAGTGACTCCATCTTGGACCTGCAATAGGATTGAAGTCCAGGTCTGCTGACTGCAGATCCAGATCCCTTAACCCATCTGCTATGTTTTAGCAATTGTGGTTCGAAATATTGTAAACAAATGGAATCTTGATGGAGCTTTAAAGTGTGGAAAATCCAAAAGAATGATATATTCAGAAAGATATTGGAATTTGCCAATGACTTGCTCTATTGAAACTCTCTTGTTAAATTTGATACTCCCATAACCCTAAATTTTGTTTGTTGAATTGGATTCTAGAATTGAAATAGTGAAATTCACAAAACTTTTTAACATGTTCAAATCTTTAGACTCTTGAAGTTCTCTGTATATATTAGAATATATATACAATCATAAGCCATGGAAACATTTATGGATCTGAGTTGGAGGCACTAGCTCAGTATGTATGCTTGTGCGTGCGTGGGAGAGTATGTGTGTGTGTGTGTGTGTGTGTGTGTGTAAACACCCACATGTGAGCCTGACAGGCACGGTTAGATGGAACTTTGGCCAAATAAATTGCGTTTAAACAGTGTCTGTGTTTAAATACAGCAAGACCCTTTGGTGCAGATTCTCTTTGTTCTTTTTTTATTCTCAAGTATCACTTGTAAAGTCAAACATAGTCATGCAAATGTATATGGAGTAGGCCCCCTGGGCCCCTGGGGAAAGTGTATAACAGGATCTTTTGTTGCTTGACAAAGGCTCCTCCTACCCAGGAGCCTGTGGGTTTGTTGAGTTGGACCCTGGAGAGTGAAGGTGGAGTAGAAATGAGTATATTTTCAGAAATTCCCAAGAGCTAACATCTTTTCTCTGGGTCAATATTATTAGAGCATCTCTGTATGACTGAGATAATCTCAACCAAGGCCAATCCATAAGAGAAGACACCAACAGCCCCAACTGTAAGTTATCCCAGGCAAGAAAGTCTGACCTGGTGGCTTGGTTCAGGAGTCACACTCAGAGGGCCTGGGTGGTCTTGGTACAGTGTGTTGGTGAGGTTGGATGGTCCTGTTGACATTGTCACCTTGACACAGAGGATGTGTTATACCAGCAAATGACTGAGCATGTGAGGGTAAAACAAGATGGTTGATACCCTAAACCTGAAATGTTCTGGGCTGAACACAGCATTGGAAGGAGTGGTTCATCCTTTCTTCATCCAATGATTTTATTTTATTTTTTTTATTTTTAAAAAAGATTTTATTTATTTATTTGTCAGAGAGAGGGAGAAAGAGGGAGCACAAGCAGGGGGACAGCAGGCAGAGGGAGAAGCAGGCTCCTCACTGAGCAGGGAGCCTGATGTGGGGCTCTATCCCAGGACCCTGGGATCATGACCTGAACTGAAGGCGGAAGCTTAACTGACTGAGCCATTCAGGCATCCCCATCCAATGATTTTAAAATTAGATTTGTACCTCAAGCTATTGAAGTGTAAATAGTGGCAATATTTTAACACACCAACTTTCCCAAACTTGATATTCGACTTCAGATATTCAGGTTTTGACTACATTGACAATTATATTTTGAGTAAAATTTTCACCTTTAGATGAATATATGCTTTATTTGGAAATATCTTTTTTTTTTTAAGGTTTTATTTATTTATTCGACAGGATAGAGACAGCCAGCCAGAGAGGGAACACAAGCAGGGGGAGTGGGAGAGGAAGAAGCAGGCTCATAGTGGAGGAGCCTGATGTGGGGCTCGATCCCATAACGCCGGGATCACGCCCTGAGCCGAAGGCAGACGCTTAACCGCTGTGCCACCCAGGCACCCCTATTTGGAAATATCTTAACAGTCTTAACATTTATTTCTTTTGAACTCGATTTGCTTTGCCAAAGATTATTTCAGCTTTGGAATCACTAATTCCCACCATTTTTCAAAAATATTTGTGTTGGATGTACTCAGAACCTCAAAAACCTCTGCCCATCTTTTTCTATCTTTGGTGCCACGGAAAGGTCTCTCTGCAGAAGCATGTTTGCGGAAGTGTTTGGGTTGTAAGAATCACTGAAATCACACTGTGAGATAGGCAGGACAGGGATCAGTCTTCCCATTTCCCGGCTGAGGAAAGTGAGATGAGTTTGTGAGTTGAAGATTTCGCAGCTGGACAGAAGTAGCCTGGGAACTTGAATGGCTCTTCCTGACTTAAAGGAGCAGGTCCTTCCTACCCACTGTTACGTGCCAGTGATCCTTATGAATAGTTTTCCAGACTGAAATGTGCTCTTCGAGGTAGAGGCAGATCTGGGTTCAAAACTCGAAGTTTCCACTTGACATCTTTGGTTGGGTAAAGTACCTAACTTCTGTGAGCCTTAGTGCCCTCATGTGTAAAATGGGGGAAAATGATATTATAGGTTTTGCATGGCTGTTAAGATTACTGAGCTGTAAGTTTCAAGGCCTGGTACTGTAGTATATTAGTATAAGAAATACCATCGTTCTCTCTTGGTGGTCTCTAACCTTTGCAAGTTAGAATCTATTTTGCCATTAACTTTTTATGCATACACAAAGAACTTCAGCAGTTTTTAGGTTGGCATGGGGTGATACAAAGATTTGCAATCAGTAGACTAGTTCTAAGTACCGTCTACCCCTAATAAAAACAAGGGCTTAACTTTCATGTGTTCATTGAACAAATATTTATTGAACATCTATTATATGCCTGGTATTATATTCTCAGAGCACTAAGCCCTGGGGAAATAAGCAATAAAGAAAAAAAGGCAAAAATCTGTCCTTAGAGAGCTTACATTCTAGTGGCACTTATTACATACCAAGCATTTGTTCTAGTGGTCAATTTTTGTGTAATTTAATATCAAAATTAAATCCGTAAAAATAATACTTGGGGGAACATTTGGCTCTCAATTCTTTTGCTCCATGTGGTATTGACTGGGTTCACTCGTTCCTATTCAGCTGACAGCTGGTTTAGTCTGAAGGGCCCAAACAGGCTCATTGAGACGCCTGACACCTTGCCAGGATGGCAAGAGAGCTGAACTCAGTGGAAGGCCTCTTCCTCTCTGTGTCGTTTCTGGGTGTCTCCACAGGGCTTTTGCAGTAGGACAGTTGTACTTCTTACAAGGCAGGTGGCTTTCCTCAGAGGAGAGTATTTCTGGAGCCCAAGGCAGAATCTGAAAGTCTTCTTCTGACATGGAGTTGGAAGGCAAGCAGCATCACTTCCTCCGCACTTCGTGGCAGGTGAGAGCCTATGGCCACTGTGGGTTCAAGGGGAAGGGAATTAGAGTCCACCTTCCCATGGGAGGAATGTCAGAAAACCTGTGGCCATCTTCAAGATGCACTTGGACTGTATTATCTCATTTAGTCCTTAAAACAATAACTCTGTGAGGTAGGTACCCTTAAATTATACTCATTTTACAGACAAGGAAACTGACACAAAGAAGTTAAGTAACTTGCCCAAGGTTACACAGTCAGTCAGTGGTAGAGCCAGGATTAAAAAGTGGTAATCTAGCTCCAGAGTCTGGTGTTTTCTTTGGTTTGGTTTTGTTTGTTTATTTATTTTTCTAAGATTTATTTATTTATTTATTTGAAAGAGAGCGAGAGAGAGCATGAGAGAGGGGGAGAGAGCACAAGCAAGGGGTGGGAGTGGGGAGGGAGGGGCAGGGAGAAGCAGACTCCCCCTTGAGCAGGGAGCAGACTTGGGGCTCTATCCCAGGATCCTGGGATTATGACCTGAGCCAAAGGCAGATACTTAACCTACCGAGCCACACAGGCATCCCCAGAGTCCAATGTTTTAAACATTACACTTTACTCCCTCCAATGATTTGCACTACCTTGAACATTTATTTATTGATTTATTTTATTTTTAAAAAGATTTCCTTTATTTATTTGAGAGAGAGTGAGCATGAGCAGGGGGAGGAGCAGAGGCAGAGGGAAAAGGAGACTCCCTGCTGAGCAGGAAGCAGACTTGGGGCTCTATCCCAGGATCATGGGATCATGACCTGAGCCGAAGGCATATGCTTAACCAACTGAGCCACCCAGGCATCCTGACAATCTTTTTTTTTTAATGGCTGGGTCTCAGTTCCTCATGCACAATGTGAGAATCTAAGAAGAGATAAGTTTTCCATCTCACACCCATTAAGATGGACACTACCAAAAACCAAAAAATCAAGTATTGGTGATGATGTGGAGAAATTAGAACTCTTGTGCACCATTGGTAGGAATATAAAATGGTGCAGCTTCTATGTAAAACAGCATAGTAATTCCTCAAAAAATTAAAGATAGAATTACCATAGGGGTGTCTGCCTGGCTCAGTCAGTAGAGCATGCTACACTTGATCTCAGGGTTGTGAGTTCAAGCCCCACACTGGGCATGGAGCTTACTTAAAAAAAAAAAAAAAAAGAATTACTATATAAACAGCATTCCACTTCTGAGTATATACCCCAAAGAATTAAAAGCAGAGTCTTGAAGAGCTATTTATTTGTATATCCGTTCTCCTAGCAGCATTGTTTACAATAGCCAAAAGATGGAAGTAACCCAAGTGTTCATTGTTGAATGAGCAGGTGAGGAAAATGTGGCATATACATACAATGGAATATTACTCAGCTTAGAGAGGAATGAAATTCTACACATGCTATAACATGGATGAAACTTGAGGACATTATGCTAAGTGAAATAAGTCAGACACGAAAGAGCCTATTAACAGTGTATGATTCCACTAGGATGAAGTACCTGGAGTCGTCAAATTCACAGGGTCAGAAAATAAAAGGGTAGTTACCAGGAACTATGGAATGGAAAGTTATTGTTTAATGGGTACAGAGTTTCAGTTTAGCGAGATGAAAAAAATTGTGGAAATGGTCCCACAACAACGTGAATGTACTTAACACTACTAAATAGTACACTTAAAAATGGTTATAACAGTAGTTTTTATATTATGTCTTTTACCTCAATTAAAACTAAGAGTTTCATCTTCAACTTTCTATAATTCTATGTAATTTTTATCCTATATCTAATATATATATCCTAATATATCAATATATGTCTCTGTTTTAAAGATTTCATTTTTTATTAGAGAGAGAGAGCATAAGCATTGGGGAAGGGCAGAGGGAGAAGCAGGCTCCCCGCTGAGCAGGGAGCCAGACATGGGACTCCTTCCCAGGACCCCGAGATCAAGACCTGAGCCGAAGGCAGCAGCCCAACTGACTGAGCCACCCAGGCTCTCCTCTAATATATATCTTATATCTAATATAATAGTACCTGCTTCTGTTGGACTTAGAAATAAATTTGTGGCAAGTACTCCAACTATGGGTTGACACCTAGTCTCATAATTTCACAGAAAAAAGTAAATTAAGTCATAAGAAATTAGAGTACATTATATAATCTCTTTTTTTCTAAACATTGAAATAATGAGTCATTAAGAAAGGTGCCTAGTGATGTGTACAGAAAGTGACTAAAACATACAATAGAATTAGCAAATCAAACAGGATTTTGGACTCCTTACTCATCAGGACAGGCCAAAGCAAACAAGGGTATTTTGTATTGTGCCATAAAGGTCAATACATTCAGACTTGGCCAATTTAGGAGAGGCAGAGAAATGTAGAAACCAGGGCCTTTAGAATTGAGCCTCACCCCAAAATTCAAACCACAGAATGGGACTCAGATGTAATCTTTGTTTCTGTTGACCGGAAGGTGTCTTGGAAAAAAAACACCCAACCAGGTGCTGGGTTTCAGAAAACTATTTTACCAGGCCACTTAAGGGAGAGCAAGTTTGATTTCAAGTTGTAATCAGAAGATGGATAGCATTGTTTTTTTCAAATGACCAGAAAGCCTGTAAGGAAGTATTCCATAGGTACTAGTAAACTTCAGGGAAAGAAGGAAAAAAAAAAAAAAAAAGGAAATGCTGTTCGTTTGTGTTTTTTTTCTCTCTCTTTTTCTTTTGTTTAAATTTAGGTTGTTTTTTTTTTTTTTTTTAAGATTTTATTTATTTATTTGACAGAGGGAGACAGCCGGCGAGAGAGGGAACACAAGCAGGGGGAGTGGGAGAGGAAGAAGCAGGCTCCCAGCGGAGGAGCCCGATGTGGGACTCGATCCCAGAATGCCGGGATCACGCCCTGAGCCGAAGGCAGACACTTAACGACTGCGCTACCCAGGCGCCCCTAAAATTTAGTTTTATTTATTTGACAGTGAGAGAGGGATCATGAGGGAGAGAGCACAAGCAGGGGGAGCCGCAGGCAGAGGAAGAGGGAGAAGCAGGCTCCCCGCTGAGCAAGGAGCGGGAGGCGGGGCTCCATCCCAGAAAACCGGGATCAGACCCTGAGCTGAAGCCAGACCCTTAACCCACTGAGCCACCCAGACCTCCGGGTTTGTTTGTTTGTTTGTTTGTTTGTTTTTCCACTTAAAAAAGTACTTTTCCTGATTATCCAAGTAAAACATGCTCATTGAAAACACAGCTCAATGGACAGTCGTTATTTTGATGGCCCAGCAGCTCTCTTCTTTTCTGGGTACATCATACTAACCATCTGGCCTAGTGGGTACTGCTGTCTTTTTTTAAAAAAAATTTCTGCTACAGCATGGGGAATGTAGGCTTGCTTGCCCCAAACGCAAGCAGAACAGACTCTGTCACCTCCCCTAGGTGCTATCTTCTTTCGTACACCTGCCTCCCTGTCCACAGTGATTGGTTTAAGAGTAGATACCTGACCCAGGTTGGCCAATCCCATTCTCTGGTTACCCTCACCCTGGCCACTGTGATTGGACATGTGATCTAAAATGCTCAATGAGAATTTTTCTTTGGGACTGTTTTTGCTGGATCTGTCCCCTCCCCCCATCCCTCACCGCCCCCCCCCCCCAGCACACACACACACACATGCAAAAAATTGGGGGAACATTCTCTAGTAGTAAAACTAGAAAATGTGAATCCAGGAGCTATTGGCAATAGAGTCATAAGGCTTATGGAGAAGGCAGATCTGTGACCCCAACATGCAGAGACGAGCAGAAAGCAGAGATGGAAAGGAGTCCCTGGTTCCACTCAGCTTGTAACTGGTTTGATGAGACAATAAATATTCTTTTAATTAAGCTGGTTTGAATTGGGTTTCTGTCACTTACAACCAGAAGAGCCCTGATTGATATAAAAAAAAAAAGTATAAAGAAGCAGCATAAACACATTCGTAGTGCTACTCCCTGGGGACAACAGTCGATAATGTTCTATCAAATGGACTTTTTTTTTTCTTTTTGGCTTTTCATTATATCATTTCTAGTATCATTGAAAATTTTAATAAATAATTATGGTTTTCACAACCGTTCCCATAATATTGGACTTTTAGGTTATTTCCAAGTTTTTGATGCATTGTGGCCATAAATTTTTGTTTGTATCTCAAATTATTTCTTTGGGATATACTGCTACCAAGAGAATTACAGATCAGAGTATGAATAGTAACTTTTAAAGTTTTTGTTTTTGTTTTTTTACTTTTGCTGAAGAAGTGATACACTTACAAAAAGTATTAAACAATTTAAAAGAATATAAAAGTGAACAATTACCTTCAATCATGTTTCTTCTTTCTCAGACTATCTCTCTCCTTTATATACATGTGTATATCTGCCTCTCCCACTTTTTTAAAAAGATTTATTTATTTATTTATTTATTTGAGAGAGAGAGAGAGTGAGCAGGAAGAGGGGCAGGAGGGAGAGGGAGAGAGAACTTCAAGCAGACTCCCCACTGAGCACAGAGCCTGACGCAGAGCTCAGTCTCTGGACCCCAAGATCATGACTTGAGCCGAAATCAAAAGTTGATGCTTTATTGACTGAGTCACACAGGTGTCCCTTCCTCTGCTACTTTTAAAGAAACCGATCAAATTATGGTATTAAAAAAATACTTTTTTGTACTTTGATTTTCATAATTTTAAAAATATATTTTATTTATTTATTTACTTACTTATTTATTATTTCCCCCCCTAATATTTGGTGTATTTAATTGTCCTCTTCACTAAACTACTTCTGAAGTTAGAGGACACTTTTTTTTTTTTAACATGTAACCGTACAGGCAATATGGGGCTTAAACCCACCACCCCAAGATTGAGGGTTGCTGTGCCAACTGAGCCAGCCAGGCACCCCAACAATTTTTTTTTAACTGCATGATACTTAATTGCCTCTTTCCAATAATAAACATCTAGGCTTTTTCTGGTCTTTTGACGCTAGTCTGCATCAAGTACCCTTATATATAGGTGTATCAAAATGTGCAAATATATCTGTCAGACAAATCTCTAGAGGAGAAAGTACAGAGTCAGTACTATTGTGCTAGGCTTGCCCCACATGTCTTCACAATGGTTATTCCAAATGGACTCTCACTAGTAATATATGAAATTGCATACTTCCTGATAGCCTCATCAAGATAATCCATTAACAAATTTTTATTTGTTATTTGTCTTTGTTTTTGTTTTTATTTGCCTCTCCCAATGTGATCAACAAAAATTGGTTTCTTTTTGTAGTTGTAATTTAACAAATTGCCCTTTGGAAAGGTTTTACTAGTCTACACTTCCATCCGTCAAATGTGAAACCATTTGCCTTGTTGCATCTTTGTCAGTTTAAGCATCATTTTATTTATTTATTCATTTCTTAAATATTTATTTTTTAAGGATTTATTTATTTATTTGAGTGGCGGTGGGGGGAAGGGGGAGAGAGGGAGTCTCAAGCAGACTTCCTACTGACCACAGAGCCCAGTGTGGGGCTCAATCTCACAACCCTGAGATGGTGACCTGAGCTAAAACTGAGTCAGACACCCAACCGACTGAGACACCCAGGCACCCCAGGATTTTATTTTTAAGTAATCTCTCCACCCAGAGTGGGGTTTGAACTCACAACTCCAAGATCAAGAATCACTCGCTCCATCAACTGAGCCAGACAGGCATCCCAACACCATCATTATTTTAAATCTTTACTAATTTAAGGGCACCTGGGTGGATCAGTTGGTTACACATTCAACTCTTGATTTTGGCTCAGGTCATGATCGCAGGGTGGTGAGATTGAACTCTGCATCGGGCTCCATGCTAGGTGTGGAGCCTGCTTGGGATTCTCTCCCTCTCTCTCTCCCTCTGTCCCTCCATCCCTCTTAAAATAAATAAATAAATAAATAAATAAATAAATAAATAAATCTTCACTAATAGGAGATACTAGCATCTCCTATTAAAAGCTTGCATCTTACCCACTCACACAACATTTGTTATCCAAGCACTTACAGTGTGCAGATGCTCTTCTGACAACAATGGTAAGACACTTCCCTTGTCCTCAATGAGTTTCCTTTCCTTGATTACTAGTGAATCTGAACACTAAAACAGGAGCAGTTTCAAGTTATATTTTAAACTAGGAATTCTGTATTGTCTCAAACTTTATTTATTTATTTACTAAGTAGGCTCCATAAGGAATGTTTTGTTTGAACTCATGACCCTGAGATGAAAAGTCTCATGCTCTATTGACTGAGCCAGCCAGAGGCCCCTTATTTATCTTTTATTTATTTATTTAGCATTGTCTCAAACTTTTTAAGGAGACAGGAGACAATGGTAATTTAAAGATGATATTGGGGCACCTGGGTGACTCAGTCAGTTACCCATCCAACTCTTGATTGTGGTTCAGGTCATGCTCTCAGGGTTGTGAGATCGAGCCCCAAGTCAGGCTCTGCACTGGGCTTGGAGCCTGCTTAAGATTCTCTCTCCTTCTCCCTCGGCCCCTCCCCCTTTTTCCTCTCTCAAAATAAGTACGTAAATAAATAACTATGTTGTTTAGGGGAGCCTGGGTGGCTCAGTTGTTTAAGCATCTGCCTTCCTTTTTTCATGCTCTACTGACTGAGCCAGCCAGGTTCCCAGATGATGTTTATCATTCTGATTGAAAGTGGGATCTATGGATCTGTAATGGAAAAGTGGCATTTGCTGACTCTTTATATGACTACTTTCATTCTATTCTCTAGAAGGGAAAGTCCACAGGCTTCAAGAAAGTGGACTAAATATAGTGGCAGGTACCACTAACTGACTGCCAATGTCTATTGTCCCCTTCTTCCTTTTAGGAATAGGATTATCTCACTTTTTGGTAGGACATACCAGCTGCTCACCTAGAGACTATGTTTCCCTTGGAGAAAGGTATTGCGCACGTGACTAGGATTGGGTCAGTTACATGTAAGAAGTGATATAAGCAATATCTTGATTGTTTCTTAAAGAGGAAGCTCCTACTCCAGACTTCTGTTTTTTCCTGTGGGCTGGGAAATGACAGGGATTAGAAATCAATGTTGAGGGTCACAGAGACCAACTGCCAGCTGGGGACGCTGGATGACCTGATGAGGCAGAAGTTTCTTGTCAACCTAGACTACTCACCTCTGGATTGTTACGTGAGAGAAATAAACTTCTATCTTATTGAAGTCACTGTAATTTTGGGTATCTGGACCAGCAGACTGGCCTGTAGGCTAATTGATATACTTAGATAACGGACTATAGTATGATAGGTACTATGGGGGCCTAAAATGTCTGTTCCAGGTGCCCTGTACAATGCCTGAAATTTCCTCATTAAAGAACCCTCTTTCTGAGTTAAGGTTTCATAAAATAGCTTCTCAGATAATAAATGATGTTGGGATATTGCTAGAATAAAAGGCTAGTGTCGAATTAGGATTGAGACAGGGAAGGTCATATCACATTTCTTTACTGCAAGCTTTCTCAAAGAATTTCCTAAGCTTGTGTGCATTATAACATTGAAGAGTGGCGTAAAATACATCTTTGGAAAATACGTTTCCAAAAAAGAGCATTTCCAAAGCTTAAGTGGTCATAAGTGGCAAAAATTTAGTCCATTTTTTGTGGATTTTGCGAGCATTTCAAAGGACTGATGTTCTTTGAAACACACCTTGGGAAAAGCTAATTAACACATGAGATTCCAAGAATCCTTTTTAAGGGTTCTTGAGGTGTGGTTAAAAAAGTAACATAGTCCCTGGGCATGAACATTTTCCCTTTCTTTCTTCTTTCTCTTTTCTTTTCTTTTTTTTTTTTTGATTTTATTTATTAATTTGACAAAAGAGAGTGAGAGAGCACAAATAGAGGAAGTGACAGAGGGAGAAGGAAAAACAGACTCTCCACTGAGCAGGGAGCCAGATGCGGGGCTTGATCCCAGGACACCAGGATCATGACCTAAGCTGAAGGCAGCTGCTTACCTGACTAAGCCACCCAGGCTCTGAGCATGAACATTTTCTGTAATAGATTTTGGAAGTTTCTGAATTTGGCAGTAACCCTACAAGTGGAGTGATCTATACGGATTTGATGGTTTTGAGGAAGGATGGTAACAGGCTTAGTACTTTAGGATTATTTAAACAGATCAAGGTGCTAGAATATGCCCAATAAATCTGATTATCTCATCTCCCTGTATACTAGTCAGCTATGGCTACAATAACACTGCATAACAAATAAACCGTAATCTCTCAATAACTTACGTAACAAACATTTTTTTCTGATACGTAGATCCGAGGGCTGGCTAGGGTGGCTCTGCTTGTCCTGTGAGTTGGGTAGATCTGATTCACACGTTCTTCATTCCAACAGGTACCAAGGGCATGTTGTTCTCATGGCAAAAGTATAAGAAGGTGGAATCTCCAAGGCAACAAGTCAAACCACAATAGGCGCATTGAAAGTTTTGGTTGGTTATTATATCTGGTCACATTCTGTATTGGCCCAAGCAAGTCACATAGCCAAACCCAGTATCAGTGAAGCAGAAAGAAATACAATCGCCTCAAGGACGAGATGTTGCAAAGTCAAACGATAAAGGATGTGGGTATATATGTTTTGAAAGTTTTGGTTATCTGTTTACCTAAGTGATTTCACTTATAAGGATTAATTTTATTTCTATTTTTATCTTTTTTAAAAGTTTATTTTTTTTAGTAATCACTACACCTGAAGTGAGGCTTGAACCCACAAGCCTGAGATTCAAGAGTTGCACGCTCTTCTGACTGAGCCAGCCAGGTACCCCAGGATTGATTGTAATTAAATAATCATGGATACATCCAAAGATATACCTACAAAGATATTCTTGAAAGCATTTCTCATATTTAAAAAAAAAAACTAGAAACAAGTAAAATTTAATAGTAGAGAGCCAGTTGAATAAATTTTAACCCGTTCAAACAATGGAATCCTATGCAGTAAATTAAAAAGATTATTAGTAATAAGTAGCAATTATTATGTGCTTTGCTTACATCATATTGTGTAATCCTTGTAAAAAAAAAAAAGTCTACGAGGTAGATGGTATAATTATTCCCAGTTTACAGATAAGGAAACAGATGCACAGGGAGCTGGAAATAATCTGCCCAGGGTCACTCAACTCCTAAGTGGCAGTGTGTGATGATGATTTTTTTTTTTAAGTAGGTTCTATGCCCAGTGTGGTGCTTGAACTCATGACCCTGAAATCAAGAGAGTCCATCCAGTTTCCCCTGTGATGGTTAATTTTAGATGTCAGCTTGATTGGGTCATGGGATGTCCAGGTAAGACATCCTTCTGTGTGCGTCTGTGAGGATGTTTTTGGATGACGTTAACGTTTAAATCAGTAGACTGAGTAAAGCAGAGTGCCCTCCATAATTTGTGTGGCCTTCATCCAATCAGTTGAAAGCCTGAAAAGAACAAAAGGCCGACTTTTCCTCTCAGTAAGAGAGAACTCTTGCCTGAAGCACCTGGGTGGCTCAATCCATTAAGGCTTTGACTGCTTGATTTGGGCTCAGAACCTGATTTCAGGGTCATGAGATTGAGCCCCACGTAGTCTGGTCTCCAAGCTCAGTGCGGAGTCTGCTTGGGATTGTCTCTCCCTCTCCCTCTGCCCTTCCCCCTGCAAAAATAAATAAATATATCTTTAAAAAAGAGAGAGAGAGAGAGAACTCTTGCCTGATGGTCTTCGAACTAAGACATTGGCTTTTCTCTTGCTTCTTCTTCTTTTTTTTTTTTTTTTAAAGATTTTATTTATTTATTTGACAGAGAGAGAGAGTGCACAGCAGGAGAGAGAGAAGCAGGCTCCCCACTAAGCAGTGAGCCCGATGCAGGACTCGATGTGGGGCTTGATCCCAGGACCCCAGGATCATGACCTGAGCCAAAGGCAGATGCTTAACCACTGAGCAATCCAGGTGCCCCATTTTCTCCTGCTTCTGTACTTAAACTGAAATATTGGCCCTTCCTAGGACCTAAATCTGCTGGCCTTCAGACTGAAACTACACCATCAACTCTTCTGGTTCTCAGGCCTTCGGATGTTGGACTAAAACTAAACCATTGGCTCCCCTGGCTCTCCAGCTTGCTGAGTCACCCTGCCAGTCTTGGGACTTGCTGATCTCTATAATCAAGTGAGCCAATTCCCT
Source organism: Ursus arctos (assembly GCF_023065955.2). Taxonomy (NCBI): domain Eukaryota; kingdom Metazoa; phylum Chordata; class Mammalia; order Carnivora; family Ursidae; genus Ursus; species Ursus arctos. Next base: position 38,079,333 of record NW_026622930.1, on the reverse strand, counting down.
TAAATGCATCACTTTATATATGTATTAAAAGGGAAAGCTGTGCTCAATGGGGAAAGGGCAGTCTCTTCATTATATAGTGCTGGGAAAACTGTATCCCCCCCCCCAAAAGTGGACTCTTACACTCTTAGCAAAAATCAATCCAGTATACTAAAGACATAATATAAGACCCCAAACTATAAAACCCCTTAAAAGAAGGGGAGGAAAGCTTCATGATATTGCATGTGGCAATGATTTCTTGGATATGATGCCAAAAGCACAGGCTACAAAGGCAAAAATAGACAAATGCAACTACATCAAACTTAAAAACTTTCGTGCATCTGAAAGGCAGAGGAGAGGGAACATGATCAGTGGTGTTGTAACAGTGTTGTATGGTGACAGGTGGTAGCTACACTTGGGATGAGCATAGTATAGTGTATAGAGTTGTTGAATCACTATGTTGTACACCTGAAACTAATGTAACATTGTGTGTCAACTCTAATAAAAAGAAGGAAAAAACCCTTTTGTTCATCAGAGGACATAATCAACAGAATGAAAAGGCAGTCTATGGAATGGGAGAAAATATTTGCATGTCATATATGTGAAAAGAGATTAATACCCAGAATATATAAAAAATCCCTACAATTCAAGAGGTGCCTGGCTAGCTCAGTCGGTAGAGCATGTGACTCTTGATTTTGGAGTTGTGAGTTCAAGCCCCACATCAGGTGCAGAGATTACTTAAAAATAAAATCTTAAAAAAAAGGAAAAGAATTCCTACAATTCAATAATAAAATAATCAAATAACCAGATTAAAAATGGGGCAAGGCTTGAATAAACACTTCTCTAAAGATGATATACCAATGGCCAATAAGAAATATGAGTATGAAAAGATACTCATCATCACTCATCATGAGAGAAATGCAAATCAAAACCGCAGTGAGATAGTGCCTCATACCCACTGAGATGGCTGCTGTCAAAAAAGCAGAAAATAGGGGCGCCTGGGTGGCGCAGTTGTTAAGCGTCTGCCTTCAGCTCAGGGCGTGATCCCAGCGTTCTGGGATCGAGCCCCACATCAGGCTCCTCTGCTAGGAGCCTGCTTCTCCCTCTCCCACTCCCCCTGCTTGTCCCTCTCTCACTGGCTGTCTCTGTCAAATAAATAAATAAATAAATAAATAAATAAATAAATAAATAAATAAATAAAATCTTAAAAAAAAAAAAAGCAGAAAATAAGTTTGACAAGGATGTGGAAAAATTGGAACCCTTGTGCACTGTTGGCAGGATGGTAAAATGGTGCAGCCACTATGGAAAAAATATGACCTTCCTCAAAAAATTGAAGTTGATAAATTTTTTACTACAATTAAACATTTTTAAAGAAATTAATAATTTTTTTAAATTAGAAAAAGGGACAGTCATGTTTTGGAACCAGCTCAGCTACTTACTTGCTGTGAACATTTAGGATAATTACTTCTGTCCTCTGTGCTTCAATACCTTAGTCTGCAAAACTGGGATTGTAATTATACCTACTTCACAGGGTTGTTTTAATGAATAAAGGAAGCAACACGTGTAAGAGCACTTTGAAGAGTACTTAGCAAACAGTAAATATATACTTAGTGTTGGCTATCATTACCTCCAGGTGATGGGATTATGTGTAAGATTTTTGTGTCCTGTATTTTCTACAGGAAATAATATTTTTTGTAATAATAAAAAGAGTGGAAGTTTTAAAAGATTTGGGCTTCATCAAATTGGCACTGGGAAGCACAAATCTCCACTGAATGTTGCCATATTCTTTACAGCAGTGAAAACGAACGGTGGGCATCTTTGACTCGGTTTACCCAGACCTCTGGGGAGTCTACGCGCAAGGTAACATGATCACCGGGCATATAAAGTAGTATTTAGGGTATTATGTCAAAGGTTGCACTTAACTATTTCCTTTTCTTTATACAAATTACCTTGGTTTACAGACACATCTAACAGTTTTCATGGAGAAACCTAAGACTGAAAAGAGGTCTGTTAGTGGGAATTAATGAAAATTTTGGATTATAGAAAAAAATTAAAAGGCAGTTTTATTTATAGCCCTTATAATAACTTAGAAAATATTTTCTTGTGGGCTCCGTATGGGGATCTGCTGTGATAAACAGAGAAATGCTTTGTATTTAACATTTCAATAGCTAATATATTTTAGAGTGCTTCTAAGGAATTTAAAGCGTTTGTTTGATAGTCTTTCACCTTAGATCTTTTAAATAGGTACCCAATCTTTTTTTTTTTTTTTTTTTTTAGATTTTATTTATTTATGTGACAGAGAGACAGCCAGCGAGAGAGGGAACACAGCAGGGGGAGTGGGAGAGGAAGAAGCAGGCTCCCAGCGGAAGAGCCTGATGTGGGACCCGATCCCGGATCGCCAGGATCACGCCCTGAGCCGAAGGCAGACGCCTTAACGACTGCGCCACCCAGGCGCCCCTAAATAGGTACCCAATCTTGTTCATACATTTAATTTACATGGTTAATATGCACCATTTAAAGTAAAATAAAGGCAAATTTTAGCCTAATTTATTCCTTCTTGGAAAAACACAAATCCTATATTAATATAGCCTCACTCTTGCTAGGAGCTCAGTATTACAACGCTATCAACTTGCTACCTAATGTGAAAATCTGGGCTTGTTCTTGGGAAGACAGATGCGTGTTTGTTAAGATATTAGATAGCATGACTGTATAGTGAGACTAGAAGTAAGGGACTCTTGGAGACTGTGTGTATTCTGAGAACTATGATGTGTTCATTGGAGAGATTTTGGAAAACCCATCCGGGATGATTGGGGTAGGATACTTGATCACTTTAGGATTAAAAGCACTAATGGTCATTCATGCAGGGGCAGGATTTCAAACATCCTTTTTCCCCCTATTAAATGCTAATAAAATGAATTTGCCAAGGAATGAGTAATACATTTATACTAAAATATTCAAGGCCATCCATCTTTTCAAGAACACAGTAAGAATGTACTTGTTAAATAAATAAAAATGAACACAAACTTGTATTAAATTTCCTAATTTCAACCAAATGTGTATTTTGGGGTTTTTTTGGCACATCTCCTATATGGCTCACATCCTTTTTTTTTTTTTAAGATTTTCTTTATTTTAGAGATAGAGAAAGAGAGAGAGCGCATGCATGCACAGGGAAGGGGCAGAGGGAGGGAGAGAATCCTGAAGCAGACTCCCCAAGGAGCACAGAGCCAGTCGTGGGGCTCGAACCCAGGACCCTCAGATCATGACCTGAGCCAAAACCAGGAGTCAGTCGCCCAACCAACTGAGCCACCTAGGTGCCCCCTTCTTTTTTTTCTTTCGAAGATTTTATTTATTTGAGAGAGAGTGTGTGAGCAGGGTGGGGGGGCATGAGGGAGGAGGGGGAGAGGGTGAGGGAGAGAGAGAATCTTAAGTAGACTTCATGCTGAGTCTGGATCCCAACCCCAGGCTTTATCTCAAGACCCTAAGACCATGACCTGAGCTGAAATCAAGAGTTGGACACTTAACTGACTGAGCCACCCGACCGCCCCTATAGCTCACATCTTTAAAAGCAAAACAAAACAGAAAAACCTGGGACAACCTTTGTTTTTCTATAGCTAATTTCTATGGTTTCATTATAGCTAATGACTTTTCAACACAGGAATTCTCTTGAAGGAAATATCCCAAGCTCTGGATGAGATGGGTGTGAGGAAAACTACACTATTAATTGTTTTCGGAGGATCCAACATCTCAAATTCCACTGTCTGGTCCTAGATATCCAGTAGGGAAGTAGAGCACACGAAGAAGAGAAATAGAGACATGCTCTCTTTTCCGCTGCTCATCTACCCTTCTCTCCCTATTCCCAAATTCACACACACACACACACACACACACACACACACACACATCTGCTGCTCTTAGAAAAAGGGAACACCTCGCTCAGTTTTATTAATCTGAAATTTATCATTGATAATTACAGCTTGGTTCTTTTGTGTCTTTAAAAGCCTTCCTTAAGGTGCACCTGCATGGCTCAGATGGTTAAGCATCTGCCTTCGGCTCAGGTCATGATCTCCATGTCCTGGGATTAAGCCCCACATCCGTCAGGCTCCCAGCTCAGCAGGGAGTCTGCTTCTCCTTCTGCCTCTCCCCCTGCTTGTGCTGTCTCTGTCTCTCTCTCTCTTTTAAATGAATAAATAAAATCTTTAAACAAATAAATTAAGAAAATAAAGCCTTCCCTAAAATGCAAATTTCCAGGAAGAGTGGAGGAGTTATTAAAAAAAAAAAAAAAAGCAAAATCCTGGGGGTAGGGGGTTGGGCTCATCACATCTTAAACTGTTAAGCACCCACACCAGGGTTATCACTGAAGGTGCCTGGGGAGGTAGGGCAGTACATGAGAGAAGGCAGAACTGTTAGGGAGCAAAGCAGATACAGGTGAAGAAGGTGGAAGCGTATAGAACCAGACCTGCCCCACCTCACTCTACACCTCTAAATAGTCCCAGAGGGTCGCAGGTCGTTGACTCCGTGTCCATTATTTTATCTTGCATTTGAAGTCCTCTGCAAGTTACAGTGCATTTTTACTCTGCAGTTGATTTGATCTTCTTAACCTGTGCAGTGGGGGAGGGAATGCGTTTTATTAACCTTTTTCTTTTCTTATAGCTCCATGGATCTCAAATATAAGGATACCCAACATACCCATTTCAATGGAAAAAAATAGGTTCCAGAGAGGTGAATTGATATTTCCCAAATCTAAAAGCTAATTAGAATCCAGATTTCCTGATGCCTAAACTCTACGTTCCATTTACTATTCCTCATAGACTCTTTAGACATCTGCTCAGTTCACATACAAGTAATAGGAATACATCCACAGAGAGAATATTTTTAGCAAGTATATCTATACATAAGTATAAATAGCTTTTCTGTACATCACTGCTATTTTGAAACATTGATCTAAAAAGGCTTAGTGACTATACTTTGTGCTAATGCCCCACTTGTCTGTCAAACTTTAGCCAACCTCTATCTTCTGGAACCCAGCCTCTACTTGGAAGTAAGTGGAAAAAACCTTGGAGCAGTAGGAAAATAATGACCATAAAGACCATCCACTAATGCTAGAAGATTCAGGAAACACTTTCAGGCTCTACCCTCAAATGTATTGATTTATTTTTTGTGCTCTAAATAGGGACAATGCTTTAACTAGTTTAGCAATGAAGTTTCTTTTTTTTAAGAAGATTTTATTATTTTCTAAGTAATCTCTGCACCCAATTTGGGGCTCGAACTTACACCCCCAAGATCAAGAGTCACATGCTGTTCTGACTAAGCCAGGAAGGTGCCCTAGCAACAAAGTTCCTTAATCCAGAGCGAGCAAAATGATTTAAAGAAATGAATAACAGTCACTGTTCATTCAACAAATCTTTTTTACATATCTACTATGCTCTGTTATACTGAATGTCGGAGAAACAGAGATGGAAGTGCAGAGAAGCAGATACATGATAATGTGATAGGTGCCAGACTAAGGGGAGGCATAAATCCCTGTCAAATCGCAGAACAGGCCACACACTACTCTGGTCAGGAGGGTGACACGGAGCTTCCTGGAGTGCTAGTTTCACTAGTGACATCTAACGAGTTTTGGAAATTGCGTAGGTGAGAAAGAACCCGGTCCCTTCGGGGGACAGACGTGACTAGACAAAGAGGTAGGGCCTGGGTCTTGGGGGCTTGGTATATTAAGGGGTTTATTTATTTATTTTTTAAAAGATTTATTTATTTATTTTAGAGAGCGAGAGCAAGGAAGAATCCCAAGCAGACCCTGCTCTGAGCGCGGAGCCCGCTGCGCAGCTCGGTCTCATGATCCTGAGATCACGACCTGAGCCAAAACCAAGAATCAGATCCTTAACTGACTGGACCACCCAGGCACCCCTGCTAAGGGGTTTAAATGGTATTTCATAGACAATGGAGACCACTGAAGGTTCTAAACTGGAAAGCGAGACTGAAATAAGTCTTGAATTCTGAAAGTTGCATCTAAGTATGATTGTAATGTAGCCGGGAATGAGGACCAGACACCGAGCTACCAGGCAGGAAGCAGCTGTAATAATTCAGTCAAGAAATGGTAAATGTGGGGGCATCTGGCTGGCTCAGTCAGGGGAGCGTGAGACTCTTGATCTCGGGGTTGTGAGTTCAAGCCCCACGTTGGGTGTAGCAATTGCTTAAAAATAAAATCTTAAAAAAAAAGAAAAAGCAGTAAGTGCCTAAACTATGGCAGTAAAGCTAGACATGGAGGGGAAGGAATTGAGTCAAGAGACAGTAAAATAGCAGCCATGGAGAGATGAAGTGATCTGGTGGAGGAGGTGGGAAGAAAGGCAGAGAAGACTCCAGAGTGAGTCCCAGAGTTTTTATTTGGCCAGTGGATAAATGAGTGCTACTATATAGTGAGGAGCACCGAGTGAGAAACAGGCCTAAGGCAAAGATAATAGTTTAAATTTTTCATATGTAGAGTCATAGGTGACTGGGACATTCTGAAAATATCCCTTAGGGAACTGGATCTACCAGACTGGAGTTCAGGGCACAGGTTCAGACTGGGACGATCATAGCAGGAAGCTGGCAGCTTTGGCTAACAGCGAGAGGCAGGGTAGACAGAAGACTTGGAGAGCACAAAATTCTGGAGACATTTAGGAAAAAACTGCCATACAAGCTTCAACAGCTCCTGAAGTATTTCCTGTCCAACAGCTTAGGACAGCATGACATAATTTCTTAATTCCTTTCCTCACAAGATTGGCTTCCTAAAATGCCATTCTCCAAAGAACAGGCATAGTGATATTTTAAAGTGTAGATCACGTTGTATCAATCCTTGCTTCTCTGACTCAAATCCCAACTATTTAGCACAGACCAATAAAGTTCTACCTGTGATCTGGCACCTAGCTCGCTATCTCTCTGACCGATCTCCTACTAAATGACCCCTAGGGTTAACACTGTGATCCATCCACTCCGCTCCTCCCTCAGGGCCTTCGTACCTGCTGTTGCCTAGGTCTGGAATGCTATTTTTCTAAGTCTTGTGGACTGGTTCTCTCTCTTCATTCATGCCTCTTTGTTGAAAGTTTACTTCCTTGAGACTTTTCTTGACCAATGTAATATATGCCCCTCCTCTACCATTCCCCAAGCTCAATCCCATTACCCTGTTATGGACTTTATGCTACTGGCCATTATGTGCATAGATCTTTATTTATTTACTATCTACTTCATTGAAAATGGTGATGTGTAAAGGCAAATATCCATGTTTATTATTTTTTTCTAAGTAAGCTCTACACCCAACGCGGGACTTGAATTCATGAACCCGAGATCAAGAGTCACATGTTCCGCTGACTAAGCCAGCCAGGCGCCCCACATTTATTATTTCTTAAGGGAAGCAGGAAAAGTGGGGGTGGAATCCTATAGCTGAAAGTCTTGAATTCCCCTTGAGGGTTTTTATTTAGTTTGCTAGATTCTGCAGAGCCACAAATGTTTGAAGTAGGTCAGTGACCTGTCAAATGTTTTAAAATATTTGTTTGGTCATAATACTCTGACCTAGACTCACTGAGACACTATCCACTTTAACTGGTTTAGCTACATAGAAGATTGCTAAAGAAATGGAGTGAGTGACAAGAATATAAAAAGTCAAAGACATACCTGAAATTAATTTGATACCTTTAACTGGTTTTGTTTTTTTTTTTAAAGATTTTATTTTTATTTATTTATTCGACAGAGATAGAGACAGCCAGCGAGAGAGGGAACACAAGCAGGGGGAGTGGGAGAGGAAGAAGCAGGCTCATAGCGGAAGAGCCTGACGTGGGGCTCGAACCCGGAATGCCGGGATCACGCCCTGAGCCGAAGGCAGACGCTTAACCGCTGGGCCACCCAGGCGCCCCTGGTTTTGTGATACAATTGTACAGTTGGTACCATCTCCCTTATCCAAACTCTTCTTCATTTCAGTGTGGGAGGCATACCTAATCGGAGGTCATGTGATTTTAAAGGTAGGATCAAACTGCAGCAGTTGTGTCCATTCTTCAAGTCAAATCACTGGTGGACCCAACGGTGGTGTAACTAGACTTCGGCTAATGGGAATGCTTGAAAGATGGGTTATATCAAGCTTATCCAGTAAGGTTGGGAGTGGGAGGGTCTTTGGATCATTGAATTTAATTCTACTAAACCTAATAGAGTAGGAGAGTCAGATTTTGGAACACCTAGATGAACAGGACACATTTCTTTAAGGAGGATGAAATCTAATCATTTAGCTCTGGGTGTGTAATACGATTAAGTGAACTGCATAATTGTGTACAAAGACCAACAGAGATGGTGCTAAAATGACTCCTATTGTCCTTATACCTGCCAGCTTATGGAATGTTTGTGTGGGTTTTTGTTTTTCTTTTTCCCTACTCTTCTTCTTTTTTTTTCCCCCCAGGGATAAATAACTTTTTAAACACAAGGTATGTATAAATATAAAGTTTATTTAGCATAGTGTTTAGAAAAATAAGTTCACATCATTTCAGAAAACAAATAAAACACTTAATTGTCCAGGCATAAACCCCTATTACAGTACAACATACATACTTTAGATCTCTTTGGTTGGGTAATTGAGCACAGAAATGTTCTGGGACATGCTCTGTGTGCCATCACCTAACAGTGCAGTACAGACTCTGTTACCCCACCCCATGATACACATTCTGTATAGATTTTCTCTTTGTGTAAGGCACAGTAAAACCATATTGAGTATATAACCGGTCTCCTCTAAACATACAGTACATGCAACAAAAGAACAAAAATTGAGAACCCTGAAAGCCAAAAGAGTCACATGCTACATAATTTTGATTAATAAAATGTACAGCGGTAATATTAAATTAACATGAAATGTATCAACTAGATACAAAATAACTCTTAGGCTCTATCATCTAAGTTCTAGGAAGACTTTGAAACATCTTTTGTAAAATGTAATTCTTTTCCCCACAAATTTCCTGAATTATTTATATTTTTATGATGAGATGATCTGTCAAAAACATTGTAAAAGAATGAAGAACTTCTGGCTATGTACTAATGCACACTTGCCTAACATGTAGCAGGGCAGGCTGCAACACATGCCCAATAATCCAAATTTTGACATGCAAAATGCAAGGGCATATACCGGAAGATTTAAGGTCAGTGTGCAATTTAACTACACATTTTTACCTATGGCTATAATGTCTACTTGCCTTTCATAACACAAGAAAGGCATAGAAACATGTGTACGATTCAGTCTTTTCATTACTATAAATATATGTGAGCTAGGAAACACTACAACACAGGTGTTCTTGCTTGATTGAGGAACAAATGCACCTTCTCTTTAAATGATAAAACTGTTCTTCACTAGCTGTAACTAAGAGCTAAATGCCAAATTCTGGCATAGAGTGCATAGAGAACTTCACACCAAAAATCGCACCGCCAGCAGCAGGGGTTGGGGTTTGCAGGGAGAGCTCTTACCCCTATTCTGATTCCTCTTGGGGGGTCATCTGAGGGTCATTTGCAGCATCTTCAAGCATCGGTTTATGTAAGAGGAATTCTGCCACATGAACTCCAAGGGTTCTGAGTCCGGCCCTTGGTATTGCAAAAAACATTTGCAATTCTGTGCAAGGAGATCATGGGATTTATCTTATTTCATTCACATACGTATGGGCTATAAACCAACTGGCCCTTATTTTACTGAAAGAATAGAAAAGAACAATAAGTTCTTTATAATGTGCATTGATTCTTACCTGGTATATTGTGTAGCTACCTGGAGTAATTGTAGGGGTATAATTACATCATGTTGGGAGTATGAATGGGTTTCCTAGATAAGTCGTAAGTTTTGTGCTATCTTTTCTTTTTCTTAAGGGAAAAAGACAGGAAGAACTGTGAATAAAAGAGAGGCTTACTACATTTTTGGAAGACAAATGAAACTTTTCCAGTTATATATATGATATATATAACTTTTTAAACCTTCTTATCTCCTTTATTAGATCGGTATTTTAAAATAATGAACAGAAACTCTTGATATCTGCAGCCATCAAGTGAAAAAACATTTTCATGTGAACTACACTACAGAACCATGTAATTAATCTCAGAAACATGATCAGCACACACCTACAGAAAAAAAAAAACCAAGCTGAGTAAGTAGTGACGGAGTGGAAGAGAACTCTAAAACACCTGACTTTGTGTAAAAAAAAAAAAAAAAAAGACAAAAAACTGTAGTTTCAGCAGTTTAAGAACATTCACTAATTCCATAAAAAAGATGGGATTTAAGTTCTTTAACAAAACAATGGGAAAAAGTCTTGATAGGGCTCTCCATCTGTGTCTTCCAGTTGCATTTGCAATAACAAGAAAAGGTAAGTCCCCCATGGCCCTTATTCAACAGGCCCAGCTGATGGGCCTGTTAGGATCAAGAGTATACTCTTTGTTCTGCCCTTGAAGAGAGCAAGACTGGTAACAGCTTTATGTTCGATGACTTTAAGTCATCTCTGAAGAGATCGTTTCCTCCCATTTCTTGCTTTGCAGACACCAGAGACTTTACTCACTACATAAATGTATTTGCATCATTCCATTTTGTGTTCAGTCCTGATAAAAACTATAACCACAGCTCACAACATTATCAAGCAAGATTCTCAAAGAAACCCCAAAAGATTTACTTTTAAACAAGACATGTTAATATAGTGCAAATAACAGCTGTATGTCATAATGGAACAACTGATGCAAAACACTTAGAACTAAGTTTCATCAGGGCAGAGTTTTGCTCAAGAAAATATACATGTTCTTAGTTCAAAATGGTTGTTTTCATAGTCTACAGAATTCATTTTACGTGGGAATCTATGATGGTTATTTTCATTGTAATGAAAAGCATCAACAATAATTAGTTGTGCATCCATTTACAACAGAAACACACATAATTATCTAAGTGAAACTTAAGTTCTTCAGATTTAAAGCAATTTTGTGGTGAAAATAACCCTGTTAGATAGAAAAGAGCCCTCAGTGCTTCTGCTGACACTTCTGTACCTTAGTAAGAATAATTAAAAGGCCACAAGGTAAAAAGGCACATACAATTCTATAGAAAACAAATTTAAATGAATCAGAGAGTTGCTAAATAAAGAACAAGGATGTGAAAAAAAGTACCAAAATTCCAATATTGGGAGTTAGATTGCCTGTTTCAGTGTTATTAATATTGACCATAATAGACTCCTGATAAAAATCATTACTTTTAAAATCCTACAAAAGTAAAACTTTGTTGGAAATAACTATGTTCACTTCCTGTTCAAGCAATAAAAATAAATTAAACAGTAAGAAAACATTTTTCTTTTCAGTTCATAGTGTCTGAAGTATAAGAGAAACATATACAGCATAAATAAAATTCACTGTAATTCCTCAAATCCTGGCTTATCGGACTAATATATTTACACTCATACTGAAGTTTGTTTCAGAGTTTTTAGTGGAGTTGCAAACTTTCTCAGCCCCACTGGACTATTAGCAAGCACATTTGGAAATGTGTAGAGACAAACCAAGACTTTCACAAAAATGCTGAAAAACAGAAATGCATATATTCAAAAACCTACCCTTAGAATAGTGCGGAGTACCATTTATGCTGCTTAACTTCATCAATGCCCATGGAGTAAAAGTAAACAAAAATAACTGTATTGTTTCTAATGCCGATGTCAGGTGTATACAGTTTAAATTTAAAGAACTATAGAGTTCCATTTGACCTTAGAATTATATTAAGTCAACCAAATGATACACTTTGACTTGATATGTTTCATCTTGTTCCTTTGTCTCCATCTATTTAAAAGAGAACACATGTGAACGAAAAGGCTACAGCAATGCAGTTCTACTCCTGTATATTTAACTGTGATCTTCACGCAGACCAATCCAGTCTCTTGAATACATTTACCCACAAAACTAGTGTTTCCCTTTAAATGGGAAAATGCTTTATGTCCTCAGGGCTTCGTGAAAAGGTCTGCCTGCTGATGCCAGAAAAAGAGAGAGAGAGAGAGGGAACTCAAGTTTATAAGTCTTGCATATCTTCATCCAGTTGGACAGTTTGGAGCTTGGCAAGCTCTTTTTTGTCTGTTTCCAGGTCTTCACAGACAGTCTCGACCATGCCCTCTAGGACATACTTGGATTTTGAGTCCAGCATCATTAAGTTGCTTGTGGCTTTGCCCTCAGAATTTGTTAAGAAATTCTCTTTTATGTTAGCTACTGACTGCAGAACCAAACGATGTTCTCTGACAAAATCCTGGTGTACTGCTGGGGAAGGGTGACCCACCTGGTCTTCAGCTGTAGGCACAATTTCCCCAAGGGCAGCCTGGGTCATGGGGACTGACAAGAGATCTGGACCAGTAATAAGGGAACAGTTCTGAAGAGTTGCATAGTTAGTGTTGCTGACAGATGTCACAGTAGATTTGCTTGCCACAGGTGCAGACATTGGCTGGCTATCAGCAATGTCAGGGTTTAACTCGGTGGGATTTAGTAAGGTAGGGGGAGTCAGGGAAAAATTGTGAGTTGGGGATACATTAACTAATGAGGAGGCCAGTGGATGGAGGCCACTCCCCGAGATATTTTCAGAAGACAGGTTTGCATTTATTTGTGCATTCTGATTGACAGGCATCAACTGAGAAAATACCAGGCTCCTCTCCAAGCCCTCCTGTTTAACAGATCCTATAGTCTGGCCTGAATTGGGAACAGTGTATACCACTGCACTGGGAGCAAGGGAGCTCAAGAAAACCTTTCCTTGCTGGACTGTGGTGGACTCACTTGTAAATGTGCTCCCATCTGAAGTGCTTGAACTTACTGAAATATTACCTAAAAAAAAAAAATAAAGTACAGATTATCATTGATAGAATTGACAAGTAAAGGAAAAAAAAAAGATGTTTTTTTACACACACCATTCAGTAGAATTATCTTGACCACTTAAAACTATAGATTCCCGGGCTCTACTCCTGAGACTCTGACTCAGTAGGTCCTAGAACAGGTGTATTTTAAACTCCCGAGTAAGCCTGATGACACAGGGGGAATGAGAACTACTGGTTTAGAAACCAACTATGAGAAACTTTTTTTTTCCAGGTTCTGGTTTCAGTCAAGTTTCTGGTTCATTATTACCAACTCAATTTCTCTCAATCAGTTGATAGTTGTAGCTAGTTCTGCCAGTTAGAACTAGAAAACACAAATGCAAAATAAATGCCTTTGTTCGACAAGCTCAGTAACCGACATAAATGGAAATGTAGAAAATCCCCATAAAATGAGTTGCCCTGGGGCTTGAAGTTAACAATATAAACCTGTACAGACAAGTTTCAAACTTTCACCAAACTAACCATAAAGTAGACAATCAACAAAATATTCAATAGATTTTTCTTTTGTTGTGCCAGTTCTGAATTTTCAGGGTTGCAGCGATAGGAAGAACTAATGATAATAATAAAATGTACTTCTAAAATTATAGATTAATGTAAATAATTAGAGCTAATGCTTCTCTAAAAGGTTCATATTTTGAGGCTCTCACTTTAATGGTCTACAGAGACCAGAAGTAGAAAAAGAAACATAAGTGGAAAGCTGAGAAGATGTTCAAAATCAGGTAACTCAGACAATGGAGATGAATTAGACCCTCCCCCTCACTCCTACTATCAAGTAAAACCCTCTTCTTTCTGAGTCTTTACATCGGCACAGTAAAATGATGGCAATTCTCTTGCCACTGAAAGAAAGGTGGACCTGAGGGAATTTTGTGACAGAATTATTCAGATGGGTTGTTTATCCTGATCTTGCATTAGATGTTCAGTAAACTGCTATTTTGAGAAAACAGCTCAATATTAAAGGTAATTCACCTAAAACATTTTCCTTCTTGATCTAGAATAATTGTGATTATATTACCACCTATATTGATAAACATATGTCACAGGGCTGTTTAAACGTCTTCCAAGCACTTTTTAAGCACCTTAAATGCAAAGGAATGTCTTTAAATAAAAAAAAAATGAAAACTCTGTATTTAAGATTTAAAAAAATATTTAACCACTAGTAAGTATTCTTCATGGAAATATTAGTGTTAATAAAAACATTTCTATGTATGTTTGGGCTCTTCCCTAACATAAATGTTTGTTCCAGGCCAAACAAATGAAAAGGCTTTTATTTGACTTCAACTTAAGCATGCTTTAAAATTCTTGTTGGCTGTTAAACTGTAGCAAAATCATCTGAAATATTTATTTTGTTATGTGTTATGCGTTTGTGAAACTATTTGCTTCTGTATATGTGAATAAAATGATTAGTTATTTTTTGAGAGAACTATAAATAATATGACAGGACATTTTCCCCAACAGCTATTGAATATAAATAAAATAATATTTTTGAATGTGTAGAAAATTATAACACATATGAATGAAGGAAGAAAAGCAGATGTGATCTAAAACTTGATATTTAAGTGTAATTGCACTTAAATTATAAACTGGACCATAATTTCAAAATCAGTTTAAAAAATCCAGATGAAAAAAGACATAGGTGGAAAGCCTTTATAATGATTGTAAGGAAAAAAACCCCTTCTTTTCTCAGATTATAAAGTGAGTAAAAGATGTAGATATTCTGTGTTTCCATAAAAATACCAACTACTGAAAGATAATCTACGCTGTCTACACATTTTAAAGCAAGTCTCAGTATCCGTTTTTGAGAAAGCTCGAATCCCCAAATGCTTTACTGAGAACTGCAGTCCATCATCACCACAAAGGAACGTTGCTTCCTGGACCCATCTGGTTAAACTTACGCCTGTAATGCACCCAGACAGTCTAGGGTTGACAGCTCTGTCATTTGATCTTAGTTATTTTAACTGAAAATGCTATTCTTATTCATATATAATGTCCCATTTTAAAAATTAGCTATTAGTTTGTAATAATTTTCTATGGTAGCATATTTCTAGATTACATGTGAAAACTATTTCTGCTTTTCTTCTCCCCCAATGTACATACCATACTTTTTGCTCAAATTTGTTGTCTTTAAAATGTTATCTACTGTTTGGAAATTTCCTAAAGAGAGAAAAGGGCTTAGATCCACATTAAATTATTATAAAATGAAGCACCCTGACTTTCCTTGCGGATTCCATATTTTTGCCTTAGGCTGGATAGTGACTTAACTTAATCCTTTCCAGAACCTGGAACAATGAAGAAATACATGGTGTGCTGCAGGAGTTTTGTGTTTTACTACCCTTCTACCTGAGAATTGATTTTACAGAATGAAATGTACTCAACAACATCTTTTCCATTAATGCCTCCTATAAACTGAAGGAGATCATAGCTGTGGAAACATAAAAAGTTGTGCATAAATGGATATTTTTTGATAAAGCCATTTTACAGGAAGCTGATCTTTAAGGCAAACAATTACTTATTTTGGTCTCATAGAAATCTGGACACTCAGATTTGCTTACAGGAAGGCAAACACGCATTAACAGCCCCTACTCCTAAGTTGAAGGTGGCATAACCCCTTCCATTCTAATAGCCCCGGCCATTCTAACCATTCCTGTTTCTATATACAGAGCCATCAGGCTGGCTTAAAGTCTGTGAAGAACAGGCCTATCAGCCTCAGGCTTCCCAAATTTCAGATCAGTGTTTTCTTTAGCATACTGCCTTTAGTAAAGCCGCAAATGTTTATAATAAGGCTTACAGTTGCCTTCCCAAATAAACCCATACATTTAGCGGGCTGGGTATACATGCAGAGCAACAGACACCCTGTCACGTATTCCTCTGGTTTTCCTTTAGGTCTCCTAGTTTTAATTACAGGAGGAACATGAATCAAACACAATTGATCCAGTCTTTTTAGCTTGCTCTTCTAAAACACTTCTTGGTCAAACAGAAAATGCTTAGGTAAAGTGTACACATTTGTACCAATTGCTTTGACTAATTTTGTGTTCTCAGCAATATTATTAATTTTTAATCTTAAAATGTCAAGCAATGGGTTATTTTGTAAGCACCAATTGACTTATCATATTTCTATAATTGTAGAACTGGCAAGATTTGCTATGAACTGTATTTTTCCATTCAGTTGTTAGGAAAATAAAAGCCCATCTCCATGATGCCAGGGAACCAAACAAGCTAGGTATTACACGGGCGTTGTGAAGAGGGAGGGACAAATCAAGGCTATTCTGCAGCTGTGGCAGCCAATGAGGTACCTGAACAGTAACATCAATCTATAGCTCTCACCAAATGCGTCATTTACGGCAGCTGGCTAAAGCATTCACTGGTGCATTATGGTACCGAATGAGACTTTTACCTTGTGAAGCTGCTACGGAAACAGAAGGCAGCTGCAGTGGAGAGAATCCAATGCTCCCATTAAGGAACTGGCTGTTTGTTCCGGAATTGGGGATCTGGACAATGCCATACTGGTTAATTTGCACTGGTGTAGTAAAAGTCACCACAGAGCCTCCATCCTGGGAAGCCACTGTTTGAACGCCTTCTCTTTTGACCTCAGTGCTGGGTATCAGCCCTGGGAATGACACAGGGGCACTGGAGCTGTAGGAAGTGGTGGCTGCCGAGTTAGCTGAAGAACTCTGGAGGACTTTGAATTCCTTCACCTCCTGGGAGGTAGACCCCAGTATGTCACTCATGGATATACCATTGCTCACAATGTTTGATGCCATTTTTGGTGGGTTCAATGACACTGTCTGTGTATTTCCCACATTTAATCCATTAAGGATGACTCCATTGGGTCCCTGAATGAAAGAATTACCATTAAGAAAGACAGGTGAAGTACTTGCAGGCACCAAGCTTCCATTCAACAAAACTCCAGAAGAGCTTAATGAGATCTTGGCATTTCCAATTTGTTGCATATATACGGGCTCCATGTGACTGGAAAGGCTGAGGTTGGTGACAGTATCCGATGAACCAGAGAGTGGATGAGGAGACAAGTCCTCATGGCCCTTGCTGGATTCATCTTCAGTGCTGGGATTGCCATCTGACTCACTGCAGAGAGGGGGAAAACCAAGACATTCAGAAGGTCAGAGGGATGACATTCTACATAGTGCCATTTGTTTAGAAATCCAGCCTCTAACCCCCTTAAAGTCAGTATTTAAGGAAAGCAGAGCAGGAAGTCTTTAGTCCTATCTAAGCTAGGAGACCTTTCAGCAGATTTTGACCATCCAGAGAATGCGGGAAGATAAACTCTCCTATCCCAATCATTTTACCAATAATAAATTCAGGTAAAGTCCAGAGATCTGGAAGATGTAAATTCAGCGAATAGGATTTACTATGCAAATTGTATATACATTTTTATAGCATGGAAGTTATTCCTTCCTGTTAAATACTCGGCTACCTATACCGCAGAAAAAACTCCCTAGATGAGGTGGTCAGTCTTTCCTGCTTAGGAACTCCTTCCCCTCCCCTCAAAACCAATTCAGATTAGTGTGATCTTGTAGGTGAATGAAAGTGCCAAAGGAGCAGGAGGTGGGAAGTGTTCAGTTTTGTTTGCCAGTTAGTTAACAAGAGATCATTTTCTCACCTGCTCCCAAACTTCTACTCCACCAGACTGACAACTCTCTCATTCAACAAAGTGGCTGTCCTTGATGTAGGAAAGGCACTTTCAACCCAAGAACTGTTATGTGCAGTCGCCTTTGAATCCAAAAGAAGCCATAGGGGCCTATTTAACATACACCATCCAGTGCCCTGGTGAGGTGGGAGGGAAAGGGTGTGGGTCACTCAGCAGCCTTGTAACCATCAGACCCCTTCCTCAGCACCAGACGGGACTGTGTTCCTCAGCTCCCCGACTTAAGGGGGAACACCAAATCCGGGGAGTGGTGGGATTTCCCATTTGGTCTGAGGCCGGGCGCGGGAGAAAGGGGCAGCTGGCCAGCAGTTTAGAAGCGTGGTGCGACTTGGCCCGGTAGAAGATCCACGTCCCTTGTAGTGCCCGGCGGTCGGTTCGCTTTCATGCGGAGGGGAGGGGATTACCCGGGCTTTGCGCTGCGGGGCCAGGAGCGCAGAAAGCGCTTTGATTTACTAGCTGAGGCTGGGCCGCCGTCGCCGTCTGCGAGGGTGACTCACCGAGGGTGCGGGTGGGAGGTAGATCCGGAGAGGGGCCTAAACCAGGCAACTGGGCCGGGGGCGGGGGGTGTGGAGTTGAGGGGGGGGGTACGCAAAGCCCGCAGAGTGTGGCTGCGGAGACGGGGAACGCGCCCAGCCGGGGAGTGGAGGCTGCAGGGCAGCTGGCCTGAGCGCCACGCCCGCTCCCCACCCCCTGCCTCTGGCCCTGAGGATTCCGACGGAACTCCGAGCGACGGGATCCGCTGCCACAAGCTGGCGCGGGGTGACCGACGGGCCTCCTCTGGGTCTCCCCTCAAGTCTGCGGAAGGATGCACTCAGGTCTCAGGGCGCGTTTTGTTTTGGTTACCGAGAGGCCCGGCTCCGACCCAGCGCCTCCTTCCCTGCCTTGGGCGAGGAGCGCCGGAGCCGTCGGGCCCCGGCAGGGGCGCTGGGCCAGGAGCGGCAAGGGCGGACCACGGCGGACTCTGGAATGCGCCGGGTGATCACCTTCGCTCCGCCCGGACGGCCTCCCTGGCTCCCAAATTCCTTCCCTGGGCAGAAGCTTCGAGCTGCTTGGGTTCGTTCTGTCCTATGCCCGCGTGGCTGGAGACACCATCTCTTAAGACGACCTTCTCCAAAGTTCGCTAACAATACACAAAATACACCCTCCAGGTGTATGACTCGAAAGGACGCACAAAAGAGGTGGAAAACCCGATTATTTTCTACCAGTTGGGGTCAAAAACTCTGCCAGTCAAAAAGTTCAAACCCGCCCAGGGTGGGCACTCTAGAAGGTGTGGAGCTGATAGCGCCCCCACCCCCAAGCGCCGTCCCAGGAGGGAGCCACGCAGCGTTGGGGGCCGAGGAAGCAAGCCCTCCAGCCCCACTGCCCCGGCGGCGCTGAAATCCGATCCGAAGGAGTTCAGAATCAGGTTTCAAAACACGGCAGACCCAGCCGCACCAATACCCCACGTTGCCGCGGCCGCGAAGGGAACCACAGCGGGCAGGGTGAATGATTAACTCTGTCACATAAAACCTCGACGTCCCCAGCCCCCCCTTCGGAAACGCTAGCCCCCACCCACACCCTCATCCCTCCAGGGCCAAGGCAACCTCCAGCGCAGGCTGGGGCTTTGGGGGGGGGGAGCAACCGAACGGGGGGGTCAAAGAGCGCGTGCACGGTCCGGGCCAGTGTGACCCGCTGGAGGTGCAGACCCCGGCCCGCACTGGCAATCTCCGTGGGCCTCGGGCGGCAACCGGAGCTGCCTTTCCGGCGCCTACACACGCTTCTGCGCCCCGCCAGAACCCGAGAGAGAGTGGCAACTTCAAAGCCAGCGGGATGGGGGTGGGAAACTGGGCGGCAGTGACCAGCCGAGGTGGGGGCGGGGACTGAGACCTAGGCGGGCGACGAGAAACTTCTGGGGGGAGGAGGGGGAGGGTAAGGAGGGAGGTTCCCCCGCCTCTCGCCACCGCCGCCCCCCCATCCTCCGGTTGGGGAGAGGTGGGGGGCGGGGAGAGGTGGGCAGCCGGACCAGGCTGGTGGGGAAGGTAAGCGCCATGTTTGCGAGCACTTGGAGGAAAAGAAAGCTGGGAAGGGGGTGGGGGAGAGGAAGGGGGAGGAGGAGGAAAGTTGGCGCTCACCTTTTGGACTGGGTCTCTGAGGGGTTCCGATCGCGCTGCCGGCGGTTCTTGAACCAGTTGCTGACCTGGGTGAGGGAGAGGCCGGTGATCTTGGCCAGGTGCCGCTTCTCGGCGGGCGAAGGGTAGCGATTCTGCTTGTAGAGCTCCTTGAGCGCGTTGCGCGACTTCTCCTTGAAACAATACACCGTCTCCTCGCCGTCCCAGATGGTGCGGGGCAGGGGGAATTTCCTGCGCAGCCGGTACTTGTCCACGGCGCCCAGTGGCCGGCCGCGGGCTCGCTCGGCCTCGGTGTAGCGCGCCTTGTACCAGAGCTGCTGCAGCAGCGGGTGGTTGGCCGACTCGAAGCTGTGGCTCTCGAGGATGCTGTAGAGCTCGGGGTAGATGCCCTGGTGGAAGGCCACCAGCGCCCGCGCCTTCAGCAGGCTCTCGTTGCCACGTAGCAGGTCGCTCTGGGGCAGGGACCACAGGAACCGGGCCAGGCGGTCCAGGTTGCCCCCCTGCTGCAGCGCCTCGCACACGCAGGCGACATGGTCGGGCGAGAAGGCCAGCGGGGTCTGCGCGGCGGCGGCGGCGGCGACGGCGGCCGCGGCGTGGTGGTGCCTGCCCAGAAGTTCCGAGTGGAGTTGTACCTGATCCGCCGCCGCTGCCGCCACTGCCCCTTCCTCTCCGCTCACCCTTGCGGCGGCGGCTGTGGCGTCCCCCGGCTCCAGGGGGAAAGGGGCTGGAGCCGGGGGGCTCAGCCCCGCCGCCGCGCCCCCCGCCACTTCTCGGGGCGCCTCCTGCCCTTCCGAGGCGCTTTCCATCCCATTCTCCTGCTTGATGTCCGCCGCACTTGCAATCTGCCCGGTGGGGGAGGAAGAGGACATTTTTTGTTGTTTATTTTCCTCCCTCCCTCACTCCCTCGCACTCTTTTCCTCTTTCTTTCCCCCTCTCTTACTCCTCCTTCTTCGTCTCCCTCCCTCCTCCCCCCCTCCGGAAAGCCCACTCCCTCCCTCCCGGTTTCGGCTGGATCTGGCCGATCAGGTTTCCCCCCGGCCACGCAGTCACCATTAAGATAGCTGCTAGAGCAAAGTAGTGTAAAAGGATAGCTGCTTTCTGCCGTTCCCCCAACGTGACTCCTCGGGTTGCTGCATACTATATGGCACAGGCGGCCGGGCCGGGCCGGCCGCGTCACCTCATTGGCTATTTCGCATTCAGAGGGAGGAGGAGACACGGTTTCTATCCCTGTCGATCACCCGCCTCCCACTCCACCCCTTGCCTTTCCCTCTCCCCCTGACCCCCAGGCACCTATACCTGAAGGGAAACACCGACATTCTTTTTAGGCCATGCTCCTGGGCGGGAAATTACCTAATGTGGCCTGAAAACTGGACAACAGGCTCTTTCATAGAGAGTCCCTAGGATTCCAGCAGGAATATTAATTGTGTGGCCTTAAGGTCCGGATGCTAAACTCTTAACAAAGAGACCACCGTCAAGCATCCAGATGACAAAATTTCAAAGGAGACGATTCAGAAGCTTCTCTATGTTCCTATTCCCTTTTACCTCCCTTTCCAAGATGTCTTTATCAAGGATTTTGCATTCAAAAGGGTCCAGAATAGAATGTCACTAGGGAATGTTGCGAGGGAAAACATTTATGGTAAATTAAAAAGGGAAACTACTTGAATATCTTAAAATAATAAACGTATAGAGAGTCCACTGAAAAGACAAAAACAAGAAACCTTCAAAAGGCATTTAACCTCCACTCAATTGGAGATCTGGCAACACAACAAAGTTGAACAGGGTGCAACTAAGCATATAGACTATTCAATCAATGTGTTTATCTCAGTGAATAGGGTGGAAGAGATCTAAGCTTTAGATTATAAGTATGAAAATTTAAGTGTTCTGTATGGACTTTTTTTTATGTAAGTGTATGTATAGTTCTTTGGTGATGATATTCTGGGTAGAAACAGCATTTCTAAGTGCAGGTGTCTTCCAGGAGATCAATGCAGGATCAGCAGCCCTTTCAACAGCGTGCACAGATGGAAGACTGCCCTCTGGTTCAGGGAGAAATGCCTGGGGGTGGAGTCCAATGCTGTTTGCAGTCCTGTCTCTTTCCTGGTTTGCATGACGTCTTAACTCAAAATAAGGATGAACCCATTTCAGCTTCTCTGATTTCTGTGGGTCAGTTAGGTCTGACTGCTGATATTCTTTATCAAAATGCAATATTTTAATGACATCGTCCTAACATCATCCTTCAAGGTGGCTTTGTGTTGTTTCTGCTTCCCAGTTACCCGTAACTACCTATTTCAGCATATTATAAAGCAGCTGTTTAAGTTACCTGCTGTCATGATCAACTTGGTGAGGTTTTCTTTTTGGTGGACAGGCTCCTTTCTTGCTGGCCAACCAAGATGTCATTTGATTTTGGACTTGCTTTTGTGCTGTCCTAATGAAGACAGCACTGAAATCTCTGGCAGATTTAAAAATTCATAGTCATAGAAAAGACCACAGATCTACACCCCATTGGAAATATGCAGTTAGGCATTCAGCTTTAGGACAATATATCTGAGATTCATAACTTCCTTTAATTTAAAAAAATACTCTTTATTTTAGAATAATTTTGTCTTACAGAAAAGTCACAAAAAGAGTACAGAGAGTTCCCACCTACTCTTTACCTAGTTTTCCATAATGTTGACATTTTACATTACAATGATACATTTGTCCAAACAAATTAACATTGCTGCAATATTATTAACTAAAACTGTAGACTTCATTTGGATTCACCAGTTTTTTCATTGATGTCTGTCTTGTATTTCACAATCCAATCCAGAATATGACATTGCATTTTATTCACTGAATTTTTAAAGCATATTTATCAGAGCAAAGTAGATAGGAGGTAGTATGGTTTAGTGGAAAAAATGTGGACTTGGGGATCAGCTAGCTACATGCAGTTTTAATCCTAGCTCTGCCATTTATTAGCTACTTGACTATAAAAAGTGGACGGGATTGTCGTGAGGATTAAATGAGATAAAATGTGCCAAAAAGCAACTGGCATATAATTAATCTTTGTTAAGTGTTTGTTATCTTCCTCCTGATAGTGCAAAGTAGGAAACTTTTCAGTTGCGTATATCTAATGAAAACTCATTTGGCTATATTATAGGGAGATCCAAGTTCAGGTCATAGGACTCTTTTTCAGGCTTATTATCAATGAAATATAGTGTGTTTATTTGGAAAACCATGTATTGGGTTTCTGCATGTCTTCTGGGCATGTCTTTTGCCTCCAGAGCACCAAGTTCAACGGATCATATGGAAGCAGCAGTGCCCTTTTATGCGTTTGCAGCCTATGGCTACAGTGGTACGGTAGAGCTCCAGGAGATTCCTGTAGAACCAGAAGTGAAGTGCAACACCCAGCGCCGGGTTCCTTTTGCAGGCTGAGCCTGAGGCTCGTTCTGGCAGCAATGCAAAGTGGGACTGGAAGCCCTCCACTTAAACAGGGTCAGCTCCTTTGCAACGGAACACCAGACTTGAGGGTCTATGGAGTTAATCTCAGAGCACTGGTTTACAAATGATTTGTAAAATTGTTGAATACTCTACTTCCTATGTCTGCCATACTGTAAACCCTCGCATCTGCTGTGCTGATACGCAGTCTAAAGTGGTGGTGTGATTTGGGAAAACAGAGTTGAGGCTGGGATTGTGTGAGGGTGAAAAACAACCTGCTTGTTTCTGGATCTTTTCCTTCCTGCCTGAAGATAGTGATGAGCATATATGGAAATCTTTGGCCATTTTAGTGTATTGAAGAATATCTGGCTCGGCACAAATTTTTACTGTTTGCTTGAATATTTTTAATGGTTGCCTCCAAGAGTAGAGGTGGCCTTTTTCAAGGCTGAGTTTGGCGGCCTTGATAGGGGGATAGATAGAGGGAAGGCCTATATAACTGTATGTTGGTGGGTTCTTTCTATTTCAGAGCTCATGTACTGGTGCTTTGAAGAAGTTAGGTTGTAAAGTGATCTCCCAGGTAGAGGGGGTGTTCTATTGTTATTTAGAGACCGATGGTTGATGATGTGTAGTCAACATATCTGAAGGATCGTTCATTTGCCAATATTTATTGAGTCCTGATTAAGTACAAGGTTATTACATTGGGTACCGAATGATAGCAAGATGAATATTTTAGGGTCTCGTACCCTGATGAGCTTAAAATCTGGTGGGAGAGATAAAACACATCCATCAGGAAATACAATAGAGGGGATGAGCGTACTGAGGATAAAGAGACTAATTTTGGGAGGATGAGGGCAATGGGGGTTGCATTTTTAGCTGGGTCTTTAAGGACAAGAATTTTGAGAGGACAAGGGAATAACATGAGTAAAGCTTAGAGCCATGAACGTATGTGGTATATTTCTGAATATATCGAGTAATTCAGTGTGTTTGGGTTGTGGGGTTTATGTAGTTGTGTGGTGGGAAGTTAGCTTAAAAGGCATCTTGGGGACAGATTGTGAAGGTCTTTGAAGCGAATGCTCAGTTTGCTGTGGTGTGGAGCACACAGTGGTCTGTGTCCCCAGCAGTCTGTGTGTAATATCTTGCCATAGTCAATCGGTCCAGGGATGGACACTTTCTCCAAACCGAAACATTCAGAATACTTTTCTGGGTTTTTTTCAAATTTTAATGAAGAAAAAAGTTATGACTGGTAGGGGCAGCCTTGGGTATAATGCTTGGGAGTTCTCAGTAACCAGGCTATCTGTCTGTGGAGAATTCGAATGAGCAGTAGGTAGAAAGTAAGGTGACCTAGTGAGTCTCATGGGTGATTGTGGAGGGAGAAGATCCTGGCAGAGACTGAGTGCCAGGTTCAAGTCATCTCCCAGGTGTAGCAGCATTCTTGCCTTTTTGTGTTTCCTGCCTTTTTGTGTTTCCCTAGGATCCAGAAACCCCACTTGAACTGGACTCGGCAAAAAGATGAATGTATTGGAATCTGATACTGAACAAGGTGAAAAGCAGGAATGCAACTGGTTGGACTTAAAAGACCTGTTGTCACATATCACTTGCCCCTGCTCTCTCATCAAATTGGTTTTAGTCTTTCTTTCTTTCTTTCTTTCTTTCTTTCTTTCTTTCTTTCTTTCTTTCTTTCTTTCTTTTTAGATTTTATTTATTTATTTTACAGGGAGAGAGAGAGAGCACAAGCAGGCAAGCAGAAGAGAGAAAGGGAGAAGCAGGCTCCCCACAGAGCAGGGAGCCTGATGCAGGGCTTCATTTCAGGACCCTGGGATCATGACCTGAGCCGAAGGCAGACACTTAACCGACTGACCCACCCAGGCGTCCCTAGTTTTAGTCTTTTTTTAAAAAAAGATTTTATTTATTTATTTGACAGAGAGAGAGACAGCCAGCGAGAGAGGGAGCACAAGCAGGGGGAGTGGGAGAGGAAGAAGCAGGCCTCCCGCTTAGTGGGTAGCCTGATGCTGGGCTCGATCCCAGGTCCCTGGGATCATGCCCTGAGCTGAAGGCAGATGCCCAACGACTGAGCCACCCAGGCGCCCCCCTAGTTTCAGTCTTTCAAAGGGTTTTCCCAGAAAGTTGGAACCAGGGCTCCCGATAGTTCTCAACTCACATTTCCTAGCTTCATTAAAGGGGTTCTACTACTTTTCCTTTACTGCCAATTTGAAGAGTTCTAGGGAAGATCTCTGATTGGTCCAGTAAGGGTCATATATCAACCCCTAGGCCAGAGGGCCAGGATTGTGATTGGCAAGCCCATTAGAACCACAGAAGCCTGCGGGGATGGAGGAGGAGTTGTTTTCCACAAGGACTGGGAGGGATACTATCTTTAATCAAGGGACAAAACAATAAATGCCCCTAAAGATGAGGAAAGCCCCGTCTGGGTCCATAGCCTGGAGGCTAGGAAAGGAGGGTCTGCATTAGAGAAACATTGCTCCAGGGAGATAGAATCCACGGACATGGGAATGCTAGAAGATGAGCAGATTTGGGAAGAGAAATCATAGGCTAGTTGGTTCACTGCTGGGATGCTGCTGTCTTAAGAAATGTAGGAAACCTGATAGTTTGGTGGTTTTTAGAAAGGCTGAGGTTCTGTTTGAATCAGAAGTCAGGTGCTGTGAGGGCTTTCCTCTTCAAAGCTTTCTGATCATTCTGTCTTAGTGAACCCCACAAGTAATCATGGTATACATTTCAGAGTTTCTATTATGTATGAGGCATGGTAGTAAGGCCTTTATATGTATGTCGTGTAATTTAATAGTTGCAGCAACTCCGTGAAGTGTCTTACGTGGAGGAAAGTAACTGAGGTAAGAGAGGATAAGAAATTTGGCTCAAAAACATGTCTGTCCAATTTAAGAGAAGTCCAGGTTCTTCCCATTACATTGCCTCTTTTAGATACTACTACCGACAATAATATTTAGTGTACTGTTAATAACAGCTAACAGTTATTGAGCTCTTACTCTATGCTAAGCACTTTAAATGAAATAACTCATTTAATCTTTATAAGTATTGTCCTTGATTTATAGTTGGGAAAACTGAGGCCTGAGGTCCTGCAACTAGAAAGTGATGAAGCCAGCACTTGACTGCAGCTCCTTGGAGCCAGGGGCCAAATCTATAAGCACCACTTTCTACTGTCTCTAGCTCCAGGAATGATACTCCTCCAATAAGAGTTCCAAGTTAGCTGTTGCTGCCATCCGTCTCTGATCGTAGTTTACAACCTGGGAAAAGGATAAAGCTGGTAGCGATGTTTCCTCCCACAGTCTTCAGTGCTTTCTTTGCCTTGGTATCAAGGTTTGGGCTAAAGGCAAAACAATTCACAAAGTGGTTGGGGTCTCCTATTCAAGGACATGATTAAAAGTGTCCCGGTGGTAATAAACAATAATGCCAACTTAATGGATGACTTCTCAATGTAGTATTGGCTAAAAAAAACCATTTTTTTTTTTTTTTTTTTTTTTTTTTTTTTAGAGAGAAGGGAAGAGGGGCAAAGGAAGAGGGAAAGACTCTTAAGCAGGCTCCATGCCCAACATGAAGCCTGACATGGGGATGGCTCTCACAACCCTGAGATCATGACCTGAGCTGAAATCAAGAGTCAGAGGCTTACCTGACTAAGCCATCCGGGCGCCTCTTGGCAAAAAATTTTATTTGCTCACTGACCACATTCACTCTTTAACCAGAAGTTTCCTGTTCTATTAAAATATAAAGATCTAAAAGTTGTCTTTATTTTTAGGAAGCTTCACTCTGAGTCATGTTACTGGTTTGGATGTGGTCTTTTTCAATAAGACAATGGCAACATAATAAGCCTCCAGGTCAGCACAGCATTTGTATTGCCTATTTTAGTAAACTTACATTTGTTTAGCTCCTATCAGGGAACAATATTATGATCAAGCAGACGACATGATTTGTTTATTAGGTGAATCCCTGATGTCTACATGCTAATATAAGCCCTGTGCTGCTGTAGCTTGCTTTGGTCTGCTGGTTCCCAGATGTGGTATCCAGCTGTTTGTCAAGTTCCCTCTCTGTAACCCATGGGAACCCCAACTGTATTACCACACCATGGGGTTCCTACTGAGTTCACTGTTTAAAAAAGTGGAAGTTGGAATGTTCCTTTTTATGTTTTTATTGAAAAGAGCAAAAATGGTATGAAAAGGTAAAATTAGTGTGTGTGTATATGGCTGATATTCATTGTATGGGTTAATCTGAAAAACTTTGCATTCCTACTTCTGATGGAATTCGGGTCAGATTATAAGATAATGCTTGGCTTAAAAATTTTTCCACAGTAAACTGGTATTGATGCTCATTTATTCATTCTTCACTCTACTTATTCAATAAATATCAACAAATCCTTATTATGGCTTTGCACATGTGTCCCTTAGGGAGGGAGGAGTTTATCCAATGGAGCTATTTACAGACTGGTTTGCAATCTTGATAAATGCAGTGAACGTGGCTTACAATTGCCAAAGACATTCAGGCTCTCAGGTCTTACAATCGCTGAAATAAAGTGTATATCCTTGCGGGTGTTGCGGGGTATAAGAACCGGGTGCTGGGGTTAAGTACGCTTGACAGTCTTGAAGTAAGTGGCTCTCCGCAGAGCAGATGCCAGATATTATTTATAGAATTAGCTGACATTTAGTGAGAATCTGTAATATTTAGGGTCGGTGTAGAGACTTTTGTTTTAGATAATTTTCCCAAACGTTTATCTGCGAATGCATCGTATTTTCTGTGCTTGCATGACTGTGCAAGTATAAAGGAGAGTATAAAGCACAGGCTATCAAATTGTTCAAAAGAAAATGCCAGCCTGAATTATTGATTATGTACACAGGGCATAAATCTTTGAAATCATGGTAATGTTTCCAGACAGTACAAGATGGAATCTATGTTCTTAGCTTTTCCTTGAAAAATACTGCTAGATGCACGGAGATGGAGCTTTGTGTACAATGTACCATTTTAATAAACCCCTCCCTGA
Organism: Ursus arctos; assembly: GCF_023065955.2. Classification (NCBI taxonomy): domain Eukaryota; kingdom Metazoa; phylum Chordata; class Mammalia; order Carnivora; family Ursidae; genus Ursus; species Ursus arctos. The sequence goes on along the minus strand of NW_026622930.1, from coordinate 38,051,316 downwards.
AATCTAAGGTAGTGCACTGGCTTACGGAAGCTAAGACCGAGCCCTAGCTGCAGGACCGGAACACTTGCTGCCGGAACGTTTGTGCTGCAGTGTGTCGCCTCCGGCCGGTGCTCATTCACAAAGGGACCGTCTCAGCCGAGGGCCTGTTGGTAGGAACCCGCTTGGCGTCGGCTCTGTGGAGGTTTGGGGGTTCTCTGGCTGTAGTGAAGCAGCCTTCTCGGGGAGAGTCCATAGGAAAGAAGGTGGCATGGACGATCAGGGCTGCCCCCGGTGTAAGACCACTAAATACCGGAACCCCTCCTTGAAGCTGATGGTGAATGTGTGCGGACACACTCTGTGAGTCGGGACAGGGGTTCCGTGGGTGGCGGGGGGGACGCGCAGGGTGGGAGGAGGGAGCTGGGAGATGCTTGGCCTTGGCTCCGGGGAGAAAAGGGCGTCGTTAGTTTCGGCACTGAGGAGGAGTAGGGGAAAAGGGAGCGTCGTTTCTGTGAACGGACTCGAGCGGCTGGCTCCTGAGCCGCGAGGGCCTGCTTTGGACTGCTGGTACCCGGTGTCGTACCAGCAGGTTCCCCCTTCATAGCCCATGTGTTTCCACACTGTGTTGACAACTGGGGTCCAGACATGTCGCTGGTAAAAGCGTGGGGGGTTGGAGTGTTTAATTTCACGCGAAATGTTTTTAGTGACAAGGGCCAAGTTGCTATGAAAACAAAATTACTGTGAATATATACTTCTATTTATTATGTAGGTTAATTTGAAAACCCCGTCTGTAAACCAGTTTGTCTTGATGGAGTTTGGTTAGATTCTCATCACTGAAAGGGAGAAGCCTAGATTCTCGGCAGTTAATTTTGGAGCTATAATGACGGCTGGCATTTAACGAGTGCACGTTATGTGCCAGGCGCTGTTCTAAGCCTTTACAGTGAATTGTCTCACTTCATTCCGACAACAGCCCCATGAGGTAAGTGCTAGTATTATTCCCATTTCACAGAGAAGGAGGCCGAGACTGCTCAAGGTCCCTTATGTGGACACTACTAGAATTGGAACACGCCATGTCTGACTCTAGAACGCTCATTTTTGGGAAGGGGACAGGAAAGAGGGAGGTTGAGTTTGTTATTTTGAAGACTATGTGCAGGAATTGGTCAACATATTTCCTGCCACATTTTTTAAAAAAAGATTTTGTTTATTTATTTATTTGAGAGAGAGAGTGAGCACGAGGGGGAGGAGCAGAGGCAGAGGGAGAAGCAGACTCCCGGTTGAGCAAGGAGCCCGATGTGGGGCTCCATTCCCAGACTCCTGAATCCTGACCTGAGCCTAAGGCAAAAGCTTAACCCCACTAAGCCACCCAGGCGCCCCTTATCACCACATTTTTATGGTCTCATGTAGTTCAGTAAAGGTGGTCTTACAAAGCACTTTGGGATTAAAGGTGGTATATTATGGTGAGCGTATATTCGTGTAGTTTCTCTGAGGTTTCTTAGAAATAAAAAACGATGGATAATCTATAGTGTGATAGACTAGGTCTTTGGGTAAGCAAAACTTGCATGATCAATTGTAGTCATAAGAAGGTTTATTAACTTGCTTAATTGGTACTTTTTCTTACTTTTATTTTCCTTATTTTTATTTTCCTTTGCTTTATCCAGCAATGGAAATGCAGTAGAACTGTGATTGAATGGTTTAAGATTAGAAATAAGGTAAAACTAATCAAGTAGAATGCATGGAAAAGGGAAGTGAGATGAACAGTGTATAGAGACTCTTAGGTTTTCAGAGAGGTTTTGTTCAGTTTCTCTTCATTTTCTTGTATCAGATTTATTGGCGCTCAAGGAAAGTGAATTTGCTTTTTTGGAAGGATGCTAAATGTAATTTTCTGCCAGACATTTCTGCCTGGTAGAAATTAGCTAACCAGAGAAGATTGTGATTTCAGTAAAATAAATGGCATTTTTATTAGACAATTACGAAATAATTTATTTTTAATTGGAGATTGCTTTTATTGTTTCCTTCGTCCTTTTTGTTTTCTCAAAAGAGTTAAGAATTGTCTAAGTTATTGGGGGCCTGGCTGGCTCACTTGGTAGAGCGTGTGACTCTTGATCTTAGGGTTGTGAGTTTGAGCCCCAGGTTGGGGTGTAGAGATTACTTCACGAATAAAATCTTAAAAAAAATTGTCAAAGTTATTCTTGTATTTCATTTATTTTGGCTTATTTGCTAACTTGTTAGATATAGACCACATTTTATAGTTCTTTTTTGACTTGAAATATGAACAAAAATGAATAAAAGAATATAGAGTATTGGCTAAGGAAATAAACTTATGATTTTGAATTCTTTGTGCAGTTCCTATAGGGCTTTGGCTTTGGGCAGATTATTAACTTCTTGTGCTCATTTTTCTTATTTGTACAATAGAGGTAGCAGCACTACCTGTATTACAGTGTTTGAGGATTAAATAATATATGTAAAATATTGGGAGGTGTTTTGTACAGTTTCTGTCTCTACTGTCAAATAGAGTATTTGTTTAATATATATTGGTTATCATACTATCATTACTTGTGGATAGTATGTGTGCTAAGCAGAAATGAAATTAAAACAGGAGTCATTTGGGCTACCATGAAGGACTTGCACAGTAATGATTATCTTTAAATGAATTCAAGAGACTATAAGATGTTAAAATGATAGTTTTAATTATAATGACCCTACTGTGATAGAGTGAGTAGGAGTGGTGATTCATAAAAGATAAGAAATACAGGATTATGGAACGTTTAATTAGGAGGGTGTACTGTTTATAGGAGAAAATACAGGAGCAAAAAGGAGCTTCCTACCTGAGCTTCGGAAGGCAGTCCCATAACCAACTGAGCCACGCAGGCGCCCTCTGTGATTGGCTTTTACTTAGAATAGTATTTTATGGTTCATCCATGTTGTAGCATGTATCAGGAGTTCATTTCTTTTTGTTACTAATATTCCATTGTATGGGTGTATCACATTTTATTTATCCATTCATTAGTTGATGGACATTTGGGTTGTTTTCACTTTTTGGCTATTATGAATAATGCTATTACGATCATTCATGTACAAATTTTTGTATGGACAAATGATTTTGTTTCTCTCAGTTATGTACTTAAGAGTATAATTTTTGGATCATATGATAACCAAGTTTTAGTATTTGAGGAACTGTAAGACTGTTTTCCAAAGTGCCTGCAGCATTTTACATTCCCACTAGCAGTGTACGAAGGTTCAGTTTCTCTACATCTTTTGTCAGCACCTGTTATTTAGCCTCTTTGGATTATCGCCATCCTAGTGGGTGTAAAGTGGCGAAATGAAGTCTTTTATATTCAGCTACTTATTTACTATCTTTGGTGTCCTCCTTCTTCCCTTTGGATCTGATTTTACAGTTGTCTTTTTTTTTTTTTTGCCTGAAGAATTTTCCTTAGCATTTCTTGTAGGTCTGTTGTTGAACAATTTTAGATTTTGTTTGTCTGAAAGTGTTTTTATTTCTCTCTACTATGTGAAGGATATTTTTGCTGAATATGAAATTAGAGGTTGGCATTTCACCACTTGAAAGGTACTGTTTTCTGATCTCCGTTGTTTGTGATGGGATGTTAGCTGTTATTCGTGTCTTTGGTTCTCTTTACATAAAAACCTTTTGGGGCTGCTTTTAAGACTTTTCTCTATAATTTTTGTTTCTGGCAGTTTGAGTATGTTCTAGATGTGTTTTTTTGTTTGTTTGTTTTTGTTTCTTTGTGTGTATTCATCCTAGCTGAGTTTTGCTGAGCTTAGATCTGTAAGTCAGTGTTTTTCATCCTATTGGAAAATTTCAGTGATTATGAACTATTTATACTTTCTTCTTATTTTGGAACTGCAATTACATGTATATTGGACTCTGATATTCTGTAGGTCCTGGTGGTATGATTTATTTTTCTTCAGTCTTTTTTCTCTCTGTTCTTTGGTTACTTTTTATTGATCTGTCTTCAAGTTCACCGACTCCCATATGCCATTTCTAATCTTCTGTTAAGCTCATTCAGTGTATTTTTGTTATTGTACTTTTTGCTCTAGGGTTTTCATTTTATTCTTTTTTATAATTTTCTTTTATTGGCTTTCCTATTTGTGCATTCATTAAGACCATATTTTCTTTTAATTCTTTGAATGTGTTTTCCTTTAATTCTTTGAACATATTTTGTGTTAATTCTTTTAAAATATTTATAATAGCTTATTTTAAAGTTTCTGTTTGCTAGATACAACATCTTGGCTATTGCAGGTTTGGTTTCTATGGACTGTTCTTTTTGACTATGGGTCACATTTTTCTTTTTCTTTTTTTGAATGTTTAGTACTTTTTTCAAATGTAAACTGGATCATGTAGCTGCTACATTTTAGAGATCTTGGATTTTATCTTTCTGTGTGTGTGTTTGTGTCTGTGCATGTGTTTTAATTTTATAGGTAGTTCATTTACTGGCTGATCACCTTGAACTTTGTAAGCTTGGTTTTAATCTTTTCTAGGATGGATCTGCAGAGATCCCAGTGTGTTTCCTTACTTTAGTGCAACTCAATGTCCAAACTTTTAATTCCTTGCAAAATTTGTTGGGTCCTGATTTTAAGCTTTGTTAGGGGAGTCTGGAATAAGTCTTATTTAGGATGTTGTCTTACTCTTAGTTGGTGCCTTTTTGGTATTTCAGCTGGATATTTAAAGTGTTAGGGTATAATGTGGTATCTCTACTCTGGGTGGGAACTTCACAGTATATCTACCACTCTCTTTTTTTTTTTAATAAATATTTTATTTATTATTTGAGAGAGGAAGAGAGAGAGAGAGAATGAGCTGGGGAAGGGGCAAAGGGAGAGGGATAATCAGACTCCGTGTCGAGCAGGGAGCCTGACGCTGTGTTTGATACCAGGACCATGAGATCATGACCTGAGCCAAGATGAAGAGTCAGATGCTTAATCCACCAAGCCACCCAGGGGCTCCTCATATATCCACCACTCTCTACTACCCTTTATTCCTCTCTTATCCACTGTTCTTTAAGCCTTGATTGGTTTTTCCTTGCACATGTGTAGCTTGTTTTTTGGCCAAGGACTTATAGAGGGTTTCCTATACAGACTTCTGGACCTTCTGCTTTGCAGTTCTCAGCCATATCAACTGCACTGAACTGTGATTTCTGACTTCAGTTTACCACAACCACTGTGCCCTTCTCAAACTAAGATTAAGAAAAAAGTTTTTAATTTACCTTCACTTATTCCTTTTTGAATGCTCTTCTTGTCTTTACATAGATCTACATTTGACTTACATAATTTTCCTTCCCTCTGAAGAACTTGTTTTTTTAAAAAATATTTATTTATTTATTTGAGAGAGACAGAGATAACGAGAGAGAGCACAAGCAGGAAGTTAGGGGGAGAAGCAGACTCCAGCTGAGCAGGGAGCCAGATGCGGGACTCAATCCCAGTACCGTGGAATCATGACCTGAGCCTAAGGCAGATGCTTAACCAACTGAGCCACGCAGGTACCCCTCAAACCCTTTTAAAAAATGAAAATACTAAAATATTATCAAAATCAGTTTGATACACTTAGAACGATTTTCTTTTTATATTTTAGTTTCCAGGATGCTAGCATTAAAAAAAGCTTTAAATGTTCAATAATGATTTTTCTACCAATCCTGTATTTTGCCATATCATTTGATTGATAATAAATAAACAATGTCATGGTATTTGGCTTTTGAGGTATAAACATGCAAATTGGGAAGCCTAAATGTATTGTTTATATAATGAAATGATTTAGAGGGTAACTAATTTTATAGATTTTTTCTTTGCATATTTCATTTTTGATTTGTATCAAAGACATATACTTGTATAAATAAGTGTATTTCCCACACAAAGACAAGAAAATGTAGTATTTATGAACTTTGTTAGAATTGTGTTGAAGTATCAGTTTTTTTTAATTCACTGTTAGAATATATAAAAAAACAGAATTTTGAGATGAAGAAAAATGGTTGTATATCTCATTCAGTTTTCTTTAGAACACAAATATGATAGTGGCTATATCATTGAAAATTAATGAAGACTCCATCAATATGGTGCAGTGCCTCTGCATCACTGATTTATATATATTTAATGAGTCTCCTATTCTGATTTCAGGTAACTGAAACAAACTGCATCTAGCACTAACTCTGATTTACTTACAAACAGTTCATTCCATTAAAATATAAATGTCTTGAAATATACCAATATTAAGTATAATTTCTTCATAAATAATTCTACAGTGTTTACTTTCAGGCTATAACTAAGTTGTTTCTAAAGAGAGAATCATTTTTTAGGACTGTTTTAGCTAATGTTACCAAAACATGTCATTTGATCTGATATCTTGTTACTGATTTGTGGACCTGGAATAGAAAATATGGGGGAAAATTTTTTTAGAAGTTATAGGATTGTGGTGTGACATGGCAGATGTTATATATTTGAGATCTATTGGAGGATACATGAGGAACATTTTAAGGGTATATTTCTATATTCTTTGACATTAGGAATATAACTTCCAATGTTTTTATTTATTTTGTTTTATTTTAAAATGCTTTTATTTTAAAATGTGTATTTTGTTAGTCTGTTGAAAAGATAATATTAAAAAACATTTCTAAAAAAACAAAACATTTCTGACAACAGAAAAATAGTATATAATATTTTTACAGAGCATTTAAAAAAATTTTTTTTTGGAATGCTGTTAAGTCACTTTATTATTTTTCTTTATTATGTTATGTTAGTCACCACACAGTACATCATTAGTTTTTGATGTAATGTCCCATGATTCATTGAGCATTTATTTTAATTTTTACCTTCTGATTCTTGTTAGTGATTCTACTTAGAAATCAGTTTTATATAATGTGTGGTTTTTATGGCTCTGGAATTTGCTGAGCTACATATTACTTTATTTTTTAGAAATGCTCATATTTGCCAGTCAAATGAATGCATAATTGATATCTTAACAATTTAATAAAATATTGTGTTAGCAGATGAAGATTCTTTGTCCATATTTTGTCTGTGCCTAATCAGATCATAGTAAAAGTGAGTTTCTTTAGAAAGTTGAGGTTAATAAGCAAAATTTTAAAGGCAAAAAATTCTTACTTTTAAGGTAGTTTAAATATATTTCTAAGATCTAAACTGTAATATGTTACAATAGGTGTCTCTGCATTATTTGAATTATGAATGTCTTGTTTCTCATGATTGTGTTTGGCATATTCATTAATATTTAATTCCTTATGGCGGTTAATTGCAAAAAGCAATCTATGTAATGTGTTGCAACTAAATGCAAAAACATACAATTTAAAGTAGAAATGGTGTCAATAATAATAAATTGCTACAGCTAGTACAAGTTTAGTGCTTGTAATTCCCCCTTGGGAAATATATTATTTGTGCTTCCTGTTTGCTTTATGTATTTTGGGTTTATATTATTTGGAATTAGAATAGAAACTAACATGTTACATGTAGAAGTTAGAATGTAACAAACTAGAAATTACTGAAGTCCTATAGGCCAAGTGGATTGATTAATAAAATACCTCACAGAAGACAATTATTTACTTATGTAAATACTACCAGGGTGTTTTGTTTTGTTCTCTGTCAAAAGGAAGAGCCAGAAATAAACTTGTGCTTTTTGAGTATATTCTTTTTACTAGCACTGTTCCCAATTATTGTGTTCATTCATGGGTTTTTCGTTTCTAGATTTTGCTTATTGAGAGACATTTTGGTGCAGTGGTTAAAAGCATCAACTTTGAAATCAGAGAAACTTGAGTTAAATCCTTGTGCTAGCACTTACTAGTGACCTGCAGCAAAGGCTTTTTTGACTGACCCCTTGATTCCTAAATCTTTAAAATGGTGCTAAAAATAATGCTACCTGTTTTATAGGCTCTTTGTGAAGATTAAGTAAAGGACAATTTGTACAAAGTTTTGCTTGGCATTATTATGCCTGGCATATGGCAGCTAACATTTATTGAGCACTTACTGTCATTAAAAGTGGTAATGTCAATCTTAACTGTTATATTTCTTTCTGAAAAATTATAAAATAGTTGTAATAATAATCTTAAGTGTGCTGAGGATACTGGTCAACCAGATGTAATCATAGCAGTTTCTGTGCATATGTATTTGTTTTTTGAAAATTAAACACAAATTGGATTGTGTTACATGAATTTCTGTGCAACTTAGTTTATTCATTTATCAATATATTTTGAATAACTTACGTTTGAGCGTGTAAATTTCATGGTTGCAGAGTATTCCATGTTTTGAGAATGCATTGATCTATGTAGCCTGTCATATATTAATGGAAGCTTTGGTTGTTTCCAGATATTCAATATTACAGTTTTTCAGTGTACATCCTTATCTTTGTGTATATGCAAGTGTATCTGTAGGGTAAATTCCTAAAAGCAAAATGTGTATTTAAAATTTTGTTAGACATTACTAATTTTTTTCTTTTTATTAGTTTTACTTATTTCAACTTTCCTGAGATGGGATTGACGTTCATTAAACTGCACATATTTAAAGTGTATAATTGAATCAGTTTTGACATATCATGAAGTGATCACTACAATTAAGATAACAAATATTTCTGTCATCCCCCAGATTTGCTTATGCCTTTTTGTAATCTGTTCTTTCCTCTACTCCCATCCCCAAGCAGCAACTGATTTGCTTTTCTTCTCATAGAGTAGTTTGTGTTTGCTATTATTTTACATAAAAATCATATAGTCTGTTTTATTTTCTGTTTTTTGGCTTGGCTTCTTTGACTCCATTATCCTGAGATTCATTTCTTGTATTGTGTGTATCATGGTTTATTCCTCTTTATTACTGAATAGCATTCTTGTATAGATTTACTAGTTTGTTCATCCATTTACTAGTTAATGGACAGTTGGCTTGTTTCTGGTTACTAGGATTAAAAAAAAGCTACTGTGAACTCTCATGTAAAAGTCTTTGTGTGAACATGTGCTTTTGTTTCTCTCAGGTAAATACCTAGGAGTGGCATGCATAGTAGGTATAGGTTTAACTTTTGAAGTTTTATAGTTTTAGATTTTACATTTAGATCTATGATCCATTTGAAGTTGACTTTTGTGTGTGGTGTGAGGTAAGAGTGTTCTTTTTTTTTTTTCCCCCTATGAGGATATCTAGGATATCTAGCACTTTTTGTTGAAATGCCTCTCCTTGGGAGCCTTGTGTGAGGTAAGAGTGTTCTTTTTTTTTTTTCCCCCTATGAGGATATCTAGGATATCTAGCACTTTTTGTTGAAATGCCTCTCCTTGGGAGCCTGAGTAGCTCAGTCCGTGGGGATCGAGCCCCGCATCGGGCACCCTGCTCAGCGGGAAGCCTGCTTCTTTCTCCCTCTCCCACTCCCCCTGCTTGTGTTCCCTCTCTTGCTGCTTCTCTCTCTGTCAAATAAATAAGTAAAATCTTAAAAAAAAAAAGAAGTGCCTCTCCTTTTTCATTGGATTGCCTTAGCATTTTTGTCAAGAATCAGTTGATTAAATAATTATGGTTTTGTTTCTAAACCCTCTATTCTGTTCCATTGATTTATATCTATCTTTGTTAGTACAACCAAACTGTTTTAATTACTTCAGCTTCATGGTAAGTCTTCAAACTAGGAAGTGTAAGTTCTCCCACTTTGTTTTTTATTTTTAAAATTGCTTGGTTATTCTAGGTCATTTGCATTTCTATATAAATTTTAGTATCAGTTTGTCAACTTTTGGTAAAAATGCCTACTAGAATATTGATTGGGATTGCTTTAAATTGGGGGAGAATTGCCATCTTGACAATATTGAGTATTCAAATCAGTGAGTTTGATATATCTTTTCATTTATATAAGTCTTTAATTTCACTCAGCAATGTTTTATAGTTTTCAATTAGAGGTTTTAGACAAATTTATTATATTTATTCCTAGGTAATTTTTATTTCTTGGTTCTACTGTATGTGTTGTTTAAAAAAAATTCACTTTTCGGTCATATTAACTTTATATCCTGCAATCTTGCTAAATTGTTTTATTCTAATAGTTGATTTGTAGGTTGTCTGAGATTTTCTTTCTTTCTTTCTTTCTTTCTTTCTTTCTTTCTTTCTTTCTTTCTTTCTTTTATTTATTTATTTATTTATTGTAATTTCTGCACCCAATGTGGGGCTTGAACTCACAATCCCAAGGTCAGGAGTCGAAGGCTCTTAAAACTGAGCCAGCCAGGGGCGCCTGGGTGGCGCAGTTGTTAAGCGTCTGCCTTCTGCTGAGGGCGTGATCCCAGCGTTCTGGGATCGAGCCCCATGTCAGGCTCCTCCGCTGGAAGCCTGCTTCTTCCTCTCCCACTCCCCTTGCTTGTGTTTCCTCTGTCGCTGGCCGTCTCTCTCTGTCAAATAAATAAATAAAATCTTTAAAAAGAAAAACTAAAAAAAAAAAACAAAAACTGAGCCAGCCAGACACCCCCCTCCCCCGCCCCGATTTTCTGTGTAAATGATCATGTCCTCTGGAAATAGGGCTGTTTTACTTCCTTCGTGCCAACCTTATTTATTTATTTATTTTTTACTTACTTACTTGGCTGTAATGCAATGCTAGAACTTCTATGATAATGCCAAATAGAAGTGCTGAAAATGGCATTCTTGTCTTGGTCTTGGGAGGATGAAGTTCAGTCTTTCACCATTAGATATGATATTAGTTGTAGGTTTTCCAAAGATGCCCTTTATTAGTTTTAGGAAGTTCCTTATTATTCCTAGTTTTCTGAGAATTTCTCTTTCTTCCTTTTAAAGTCATGTATTGGTTTTGAATTCTGTCAGTGCCTTTTCTGAATCTGTTTAAATGACCATGTGATTTTTCTCCTTTATTCTGATAATATGGTGAATTACATTGATTCATCCTTGAATGTTAATTCAATATTGTGTTCCTGGCTTTAGCCCTAACATATCATGATATACTATTATTTTTATATACTATTAGATTTGGCTTGCTAGTGTTTTGATAATCATCTTTGCTTGGATATCCTGTAAAATTTTTTTTGAAATGACTTTGTTAGGTTTTAGTATTAGAATTACTGTGGCCTTGTAAAACCACTTGTGTTGTGTATTAACTACCTGTTTCTTTGTAACAAATTATTTCAAAATTTAATAAGTGAAAGCACAAATGATTTCTCACAATTTCTGTGAGTTAGGAATTTTTTAGTGGCTTAGCTGGGACGTTCTGGCTCAGGATTTCTCACAAGGCTATAATCAAGGTATGGGGTGGTGCTGTAGTCATCTTTAGACTATTGGGGAAAGAGCAGCTTCCAAACTTCCTGGCATGAGCTGTAGTCTTTTGAAGGCTCGAATGAAGCTGTGGAGGATACTCTTCTAAGCCTACTTTTGTGACTTATGAGAAGTCCTGAGTTTTTTTTTTTTCAACTTTTTTTTTTTTTTTAAGATTTTTGTTTATTTTTTTGATGGAGAGAGACAGCACAAGTAGGCAGAGCAGCAGGCAGAGGGAGAAGCAGACTCCCTGCTGAGTGGGGAGCCCAATGCAGGGCTTGATCCCAGGACACTGGGATCATGACCCGAGCCGAAGGCAGACGCTCAACTGACTGAGCCACCCAGGCGCCTCAGAGAAGTCCTGAGTTCTTTACTGTTCGTTGGTTAGAGGTCTCAGTTCTTTGCTGTCCTAAAGATTTCTTCAGGGTCCTCCCAACATGGTAACTTTCTTTCCCTAGAGTGAATGATTTGAGAGAGAGGCAGAAGCCACAATATCATAAACTAGCTTTGGATGTCTGACCCTGTCATTTCTATCCCATTCTATTTGTTAGAGTCCTAAGTACAGCTCATATTTAGGGTGGAGGGGAATTAGGCTTCACCTTTTGATAAGAGAAGTATCAAAGAATTTGTGGACATGTGTACAACCACATTAACCATATTATCTGTGTGTTCATCACTGTTAGAGCCTAATAAATCCAAGAGAGCTCCTGATGATTCTTGCCTCCTGATCTTCATGCTCTTGTGTAATTTCTCCCCAAATGGTTATCAGAGTTGCTTGGGTGACCAATTGAATACTGTAGAAGTGACGGTTTGTCACTTCCAAGGCTAGGTCTTAAAAAAAATCTGCATGTTTCTCATAGATCATTTGTTTGGGAAGGATAGTTTCTGTATTGTAAGCAGCCATATGGAAAGGCTTATGTGGTGAGGACCTGAGGCCTTCTGACAATTGCCATGGGAGTAAGCCGTCTTAGATTTTCTGGCTCCAGTCATGTCTTCAGATGACTGTAGCCCTGGCTGATGTCTTGACAAATAATCAGCTATTGGATTCTTGACATTCAGAAACTGTATAAGATAATAAATGTTTATTATTATTATTAAAAAAATTTTTTTTATTATATTATGCTAGTTACCATACAGTACATCCCCGGTTTCTGATGCAAAGATCAATGATTCATTAGTTGCGTATAACACCCAGTGCACCATGCAATACGTGCCCTCCTTACTACCCATCACCAGTCTATCCCATTCCCCCACCCCCCCTCCCCTCTGAGGCCCTCAGTTTGTTTCTCATAGTCCATAGTCTCTCAGGCTTCATTCCCCCTTCTGATTACCCCCCCCTTTCTTTATCCCTTTCTTCCCCTACCGATCATCCTAGTTCTTATGTTCCATAGATGAGAGAAATCATATGATAGTTGTCTTTCTCTGCTTGACTTATTTCACTTAGCATTATCTCCTCCAGTGCCGTCCATGTTGCGGCAAATGTTGAGAATTCGTTCTTTCTGATAGCTGAGTAATATTCCATTGTATATATGGACCACAACTTCTTAATCCAGTCATCTGTTGAAGGGCATCTCAGCTCCTTCCGCGATTTAGCTATTGTGGACATTGCTGCTATGAACATTGGGGTGCATATGGCCCTTCTCTTCACTACGTCTGTATCTTTGGGGTAAATACCTAGTAGTGCAATGGCTGGGTCATAGGGTAGCTCAATTTTTAACTTTTTAAGGGACCTCCACACTGTTTTCCAGAGTGGCTGTACCAACTTGCATTCCCACCAACAATGTAGGAGGGATCCCCTTTCTCCACATCCTCTCCAACAATTGTTGTTTCTTGCCTTGTCTATTTTTGCCATTCTAACTGGTGTAAGGTGGTATCTCAGTGTGGTTTTGATTTGAATTTCACTGATAGCTAATGATTTTGAACATTTTTTCATGTGTCTGTTAGCCATTTGTATGTCTTCATTGGAAAAGTGTCTGTTCATATCTTCTGCCCATTTTTTGATTTGTTTATTTGTTTCTCGTGTATTGAGTTTGAGAAGTTCTTTGTAGATCTTGGATACCAGTCTTTTATCTGTAGCATCATTTGCAAATATATTCTCCCATTCCGTGGGCTGCCTCTTAGTTTTTTTGACTGTTTCCTTGGCTGTGCAGAAGCTTTTTATCTTGATGAAGTCCCACAAGCTCATTTTATCTTTTGTTTCTCTTGCCTTTGGAGATGTGTCATGAAAAAGGTTGCTTTGGCCGATGTCGTATAGGTTGCTGCCTATGTTCTCCTCTAGGATTTTGATGGATTCCTGTCTCACATCGAGGTCTTTCATCCATTTGGAGTTTATTTTTTTTCTTATTTATTTATTTATTTATTTATTTTAATGATTTTTTATTATATTATGTTAGTCACCATACAGTACATCCCCGGTTTCCGATGTAAGGCTCGATGATTCATTAGTTGCGTATAACACCCAGTGCACCATGCAATACGTGCCCTCCTTACTACCCATCACCAGCCTATCCCATTCCCCCACCCCCTTCCCCTCTGAGGCCCTCAGTTTGTTTCTCATAGTCCATAGTCTCTCATGTTTCATTCCCCCTTCTGATTACCCCCCCTTTCTTTCTTTTTTTTTTTTTTAATAATGATTTTTTATTATATTATGTTAGTCAACATACAGTACATCCCCGGTTTTCGATGTAAGGCTCGATGATTCATTAGTTGTGTATAACACCCAGTGCACCATGCAATACGTGCCCTCCTTACTACCCATCACCGGTCTATCCCATTCCCCCACCCCCCTCCCCTCTGAAGTCCTCAGTTTGTTTCTCATAGTCCATAGTCTCTCATGTTTCATTCCCCCTTCTGATTACCCCCCCTTTCTTTATCCCTTTCTTCCCCTACCGATCATCCTAGTTCTTATGTTCCATAGATGAGAGAAATCATATGATAGTTGTCTTTCTCTGCTTGACTTATTTCACTTAGCATTATCTCCTCCAGTGCTGTCCATGTTGTAGCAAATGTTGAGAACTCGTTCTTTCTGATAGCTGAGTAATATTCCATCGTATATATGGACCACAACTTCTTAATCCAGTCATCTGTTGAAGGGCATCTCGGCTTCTTCCACAATTTAGCTATTGTGGACATTGCTGCTATGAACATTGGGGTGCATATGTCAAAGCTCTTGTTTCTATGTTGGTTTTCTGCTCCAGTGCTCTGTCTGTTGCTGATAGTGGAGTGTTGAGGTCCCCTACTATTAACATATTTTTATCTATATGTCTCTTAATTCTGGTTAAGAGTTGGCTTGTGTATCTTGCTGCTCCCCTGTTGGGGGCATATATATTTATAATTGTCATATCCACTTGTTGGATACATCCTTTAAGAATAATATAGTGCCCTTCTGTGTCTCTAACTATAGTCTTTAGTTTAAAAACCAATCTGTCTGATATGAGAATTGCTACCCCTGCTTTCTTTTGAGGTCCGTTGGCGTGAAAGATGGTATTCCATCCCTTTACTTTCAGTCTGAATGTATCTTTAGGTTCAAAACGAGTCTCTTGTAGACAGCAAATGGATGGGTCAGGTCTTTTTATCCAATCTGCAACCCTGTGGCGTTTATGGGAGCATTTATGCCATTTACATTGAGACTGATTATTGAGGGATATGATTTTATGAGAGATATGAGAGAATGAAAACACAACGGTCCAAAACCTATGAGATCCTGCAAAGGCAGTCCTAAGGGGGAAATACATAGCCATCCAAGCCTCATTCAAAAGAATAGAAAAATCTAAAATGATGCCATGTTGCCAGTAAAGTCTTTTTTTGTATTGGTTGTGACTTTCTTTTGTGTATCACTCTTGGGGCCTTTTTACGTTTATAGAACCCCCCTTAATATCTCCTGTAGGGCTGGTTTCGTGGTTATGAAATTGGTTAATGACTGGCGATTCTGAAATGTCTTTATTTCTCCATCAGTTCTGAATGACAGCCTTGCTGGATAAAGGATCCTTGGCTGCATGTTTTTCTCTGAAAGAGCTTTAAAAATGCTCCCCCAACCCTTTCTCTCATTCCAGGTCTGTGTAGACAGGTCTGACTTAATTCTGATGCCTTTGCCTTGGTACGTGAGAAATTTCTTTGCCCTGGCCACTTTCAATACTGTATCCTTGGATCTAATATTTGTGAAATGCACTATGACGTGACGTGGTGTAGGTTTGTCATGGTTGAGCTTGGGAGGGGTCCTCTCTGCCTCTTGGACACGAATGTTTGTTTCCCTTGCTAGATTAGGGAAGTTTTCAGCTACAATTTGTTCAAATATCTCTTCTAGACCTCTGTTTTTCTCCACCCCCTCGGGGATGCCGATGATTCTGACTTTGGAACGTTTCATTGAGTCAGTAATCTCCCGTAACCTACATTCCTGAGCGTGGATTTTTTTGAGTCCAGATTCTGTTTTAGCTTTTTCTTCTACTAATCCATCCTCTAATTCGCTGATACGTTCTTCTGCCTCATTCACCCTGGCCGTCAGAGCCTCTAGTTTTGACTGCATTTGGCTCATAGAATTTTTAATTTCTGCCAAATTCGCTCTCATTTCTGCCCTTAGAGATTCTGTATTCTCATTTTAACATTTTCGTTAGTACTTTTTTCAAGTGTACACATCATCTTGACCATTGTTACTCTGAATTCCATTTCTGATAATTTGGTTATATCCATATCCATTAGTTCTGTGGCAGAGGGCACAGACTCACTGTCTTTTCTTTGCTGGGGGGGACCTCTCCTTCTCGTCATTCTGTTGAGGAGAGGTTGCGGGGTTGTCCAGAGCCCAAATTATTGACCAGGACACAGGCAGTGTGCCCTTGTTTTATAGGGATCTTAGGGATGTAGGCTTCTTGATTTGTCAGCCTGCCTTCTGGGGGAGGGGCCTGCCGCGCCGATACTCAGGTAACCCTGTTTGGGTAGAGTCTCCGTGTCCCGTGTGTGGGGGGATGGGGATGGGCACACTGTGAGCCGGTATTTCCAGGCTTTTGTTCTCTGGCGGCTTTCCCTGGCGGTTTGCTGTGCCTCTTCTGAGAGTCATAGCAGCAGTGGCCGAATCTCAGCCTCTGTCTCAGAACAGAGGGATCGCGGACTGTTCTCCACTGATGTTCTGGCCACTTTAACTCTGTTACTGTTCGTGCTGCTCAGCCCTGCAGTGTCCGGGATGTGCGCCCCACACCCCGCGTCCAGCCCTCACTTCCAGGGCCAGCGTGTCTCTGTCGTTTGTGTTTCTAATACCGCCAGCCGCCCCGCGCACGCGCTCCGAAGCTCCAGCCCTCAGTCTGGTGGTGCGCGTTCCCGGCTCATGGTCTCAGTCTGCTCTCTCGCGGGTGCTGGTCGGCGAGTCGGCCTGCTCCCCCGTGCAGGTGGCTACCGCTTCCCGGCGCCCAAACACAGCGACTCCCTTCCCGTTCCGTTTATCTTCCGATATCTGTGCGCGGTTTCACGGCTCCCCGCTTCGTACCTCAATACTCAGCGCTGGAGATGTTCATTTTTAGAGATCCAGATGTATCTTCCTGCGTCTCAGGCTGATTCCGTGGATGTTCAGGCTGGTCTGGTACCTATCCAGCTCGACTCAGGGGACCGGCTGAAAAAGGGATCCCCTACTCCTCCACCATCTTAACTCCTCCCTATTATTTTAATCTTCTAGGCTTGGGGGTATTTTGTTACACAGTAATAGATAGCCAGTACAATGACTTCACCTTTATTAAAACAAATGACACATTACCAAAACTTATATACTATTAGGGATTCTTTTTATGATAGTGGGGATAGATTTCCAGGGTCCTTTGTCAAACAAGCCATTGTCATTATGTAGAGAAGTGTTTCTTGGGACATATAAACTACTTTGATTTAGAAATAAAGTAATCTAGGGAGAATCCAGTGATACTGTTTATTGCAACTAAAATGCAAAGGTAAAAAATTTACTATCTTGTAAGTTTTGATAGTAAGTGTTTTTAGTGATAACCTTGTAAATTTCCTATCTTTGACTGAGGTCTTCAATAAACTTTATTAAAATCCACAAAATAGGAAATTGAGGAGCTAATTCTTTATATAAATAGTTTAGTTAGTTATTTATGTATGTATGTATGTATTTATTTATTTTTAGTACAGTCCATGCCCAGCGTGGAGCCCAACACCAGGCTTGAACTCACAACCCTGAGATCAAGACCTGAGCCAATATCAAGTTAGAATCTTTTTTTTTTTTTTTTTAAAGATTTTTTTATTTATTTATTCAACAGAGATAGAGACAGCCAGCGAGAGAGGGAACACAAGCAGGGGGAGTGGGAGAGGAAGAAGCAGGCTCATAGCAGAGGAGCCTGATGTGGGGCTCGATCCCAGAACGCCGGGATCACGCCCTGAGCCGAAGGCAGACGCTTAACCGCTGTGCCACCCAGGCGCCCCTCAAGTTAGAATCTTAACCAACTGAGCCGCCCAGGTGCCCATATAGATTTATTTTTATAAGTGATAAATATAGTGTTGAATCTTGTATGGAATTTATATTCTCAAGTTGTGTAAGTTAGAAATTATATATAGTGAAAGAATTACCTTTGATAAGATCAGAAATTGTGTTTGCATAAACAATTTTTCACTAAGGTTAGGACAGCCAGTTTTTCTTTCAGCATAGGAACGAATCGCTGTTTTTGCTGAATGTCAGCTGAAATAGTTGGCTCTTTTTTGGCATTGTATTGAAAAGACTTAACTTTCAATGCAGTCAGATACAGTCTTATTAAGATGTTCATTCTAGGAGAGGTATTGGGAAGTGAGTGCAGCTGAGGGAACAACTGAGTGACATTTCTCATTTTATGCTCACTCTGGAGTGTGGATATAGTTGAGAGGAACGGCTGGTGATACAGGCTGCTTTTAAAAAATGTCTTTTTACTGAACACAGAAGTAAATTTATGTAAATGTGCATATAATGTACTGCCATTGTATAATAACAATGCTTGTGAAACTTACACTTTTTGGGGAAAGTGTACACTATTTATTGTGATCTTTAGATTATTTGATAGACTAATGGGATATGACACGAAAGGTTAAGTTTTGTTGATTTCTATATAACACAGTATTGGAACATCTGTTTGTAATGAGTCTATGTCATTGAGAAAAGTTTCAGTTATATTCAGCCAGCACACAACCAGCATACACATTTGTTGAAGACATGTATTATAGAAAGAGTAACATAAAAAAGTTTAAAATAGAACTTCTGTATTTTGGAGTATGCTGCAGTTGTCTGGAAAATTTACTGTCAGATAATTTGTTATTACTTTTGGAACATGCCTTATTGTACATGAAATTCTGAACTTATAAAGCAGATCAATTAAGAAGTGAATTTTCCCATTGCTAAAGAGGCTGAATGTTCAGAAGTGATCACCAAGGAATTTCTTGAAATACTACATTCTTATATTTTACAGTGTCTTATGGATTGCTCATCATTTAACAGTTATGCTAAAGGATGGAAAGTTCTTGATGCCAGTAGTAGGAACTTCTTTCAGTTGGAAGTCAATTTAAGTAAAATTAAAGGAAGTGCAATTTTTTAGTGTTACTGGGAAGGTAAAATTTGACTTACTAAGGTGACGTTCATGTTCTCTTTCAGGCTATACACCTGTGGCCTAAAGCTGTAGTCTTGTGGGGACTTTAATTATTAATACAAAAATGTGTTTTATAAAATACAGCTATGTCTACTTTAATGCCATAGAATTTCCTTTTAAAATGTGTAAATGCCCTTGCAAATTTTTGGACAAAATCTGTTGCACTCTTTTGTATTTGGAGGTAAATGGTTTAAAAAGTATTATACAATTTCTCTTCAATTTAGTTTTGTCTTATTTAAAGCATTAGTATAACTGTGTCCAAGGAGTACCTGGCTGGCTTAGTTGGAATTGCATGCCACTCTTGATCTTGGGGTTGTGAGTTGGAGCCTCATGTTGGGTGTAGAGATTACTAAAAATAAAAAATAAAAAAAAATAAAGGATTAGTATAATGGTTTGACCTGGACCGGAGCTTGATTTTAAGTTGTCATCAGCTGTGAATTCCCCGGTGATTGGCTCTCAAATTTCACAAAGATCGGACTATAATACCTGTCAGTTTAAGAAATCATGTGCAGCTTTCTGCTAATGCAGAAATTGTTCTGACACCTAATGTAAAGCTTCAAGAACATAAAAATTTCCTGTTTGAAACTAATGGTTTAGAAGGTAGTTTCTTTTGGGGCGCCCGGGTGGCACAGTTGTTAAGCATCTGCCTTCGGCTCAGGGCGTGATCCTGGCGTTCCGGGATCGAGCCCCACATTAGGCTCCTCCGCTAGGAGCCTACTTCTTCCTCTCCCACTCCCCCTGCTTGTGTTCCCTCTCTCACTGGCTGTCTCTATCAAATAAAGAAATAAATAAATCTTAAAAAAAAAAGGTAGTTTCTTTTGTTATACCTTGAGGAATTAATGTTTAAAAGTGAAGATTCACACTGATCAATCATTTAGCTCTTTCCTCATTTTTTGGTTATTATTCCAATTTATATCAATTTATAGACTGTATTCAAGTCAACATGAAAATTTTATCCAAATGCAGTTCAGAATTTTGAAGTGTTTTTGTGCATTTTTTTCTTTATTGACTCCACATATACATACACACAAACATGCTAGACTGACATTTTCTAGTGGTCAGTGGAGATATGACATTGAAGTGTATTGTCGGAGGAGGGGGCACCTGGGTGGCTCAGTTGGTTAAGCCTCTGACTCTTGATTTCAGCTCAGGTCTTGATCTGAGGGTCATGAATTTGAGCCCACATTGGGCTTTATGATGGGCGTGGAGCCTACTTAAAAATAAAAACGAAATGCATTGTCTGGTAAGGTTATGCTGTATTCTATTTTGAAAAAAAAATTTTTTTTAAAGATTTTATTTATTTATTTGACAGAGAGAGAGACAGCCAGCGAGAGAGGGAACACAAGCAGGGGGAGTGGGAGAGGAAGAAGCAGGCTCCCAGCGGAGGAGCCTGATGCGGGGCTCGATCCCAGAACACCGGGATCATGCCCTGAGCTGAAGGCAGACGCTTAACAACTGAGCCACCGAGGTGCCCCTATTTTGAAATTTTTTTTTAAAGATTTTATTTTTAAGTAATCTCTACATCCCAATGTGGAACTCAACCCACAACTCCAGCCAGTTGCCCCTGAAAATATTTTTAATAGAACGTTCTTAAGCATTTGACCCAAACAGCAGCCATGAGTTTGGGGTTCTAGGGCAAGATTTTATTTCCTAGACTATCGCTCATGTTATTCCTGAATTATGTCGGAAAATATAGGAGACAAACTGCAATTTGATTTCATTTCACACTTGTATTTATACCCTTGTTATCTTAGAAATTTTGATTATGAGTCATAGAGCTTCTCTTTCTATCCTTAACCCCAGAATAATATTGAGAAAAAGGTTAGTAACAGAGAATATAAAATAGGAGAAGCTGTTCGTGCATTCCCTGGGTTTTAGATTTTTTTTTTCTCCCTCTTCCAGGCAGTGCTCTAAGTTTGGTGCTGTTTCAAACTTTCTGTTCTTCTAGCACTTATTTCTGGTACAGTTGATGATACTAAGTTGAATATGAGGTAATCTTTGCCCAGTGGTCTCATCTATGTATGGAAGGTAAACAAACAAAATGTTACAATACAGTTAAGTAATTGTTATGGTAAGTTGTTGGAGTCATCTGAGGAGCATAATTCAAATGGTGGAGTATGGGGAGTATAGTGGCACCAACAAGTATACCAGAGGGTCCAAGTTAGAAATGTGGAAGTTATTCTCGGTTTACGTTCATGGCTTATATCCAAGTGTCACCAAGTCTTGCCCATACTGTCCCTAAATAACTTTCAGATCACAGGTTTTATAATCATTCTATGACTTTAGAAGATTTTTTTTTGTTTAATTATATGAGCAATTTTGACTTATTTAGATATTGTATTCTGTTAGGGGAGTATACTGTCATATGGATTTAAGTCTTCTAATTAGATTTTACTTAAATAATAGAAAATTGTAACCAGTTGGAATAGAGAGAAGATAAATGAAACTGAAATGTGAAAGATGAAAGTTGCATACAACTTTTGTGCAGTTAGATAATATATGTATTCCAAGTAGGTAATACAGATTTATATCTTAATGAAATCATATGGTCGTATTAATTTGAAATTTGCACAAGTGGCGTCATAGAGTACACTTTAACCTTGCTTTTTTCAATTAGTGGTAGATCTTGAGTATTAGCGTATACTACTTTACCTTCTTTTTAACACTTAATATTTCTTTGTATGGGTGTTTCTCCTATTGATGAGTATTTAGGAATATGAAATTTCGGTAGCTTTCTAAATTGTTTTTTTTTTAAATAAAGTGGACCAGTTAATTCCCTACAACAGTATATAAAGGTGCCTCTTTCCCCACACACTTTTGCAACACTGAGGATTTTGTAAAAGTTAAGTTGATTTTAATCTACTGCAGTCACACTTATACCTATTGCATTTCATATTTTATTGAGCAGCAGGTCTCCAGTATGAATGTAAGAACACAGAAATAAAGTATTTTTTCTTTAATGGGTATGCTTTAAGCAAATGCACAGGGTCAAGTTATAGTTTAAAATCATTTTGACTTACTGAATAATAAAAGTCTGAAAGAACATTTAGAAATACAGTTGTATGAAATAGCTCTTGTTTGTAAGCACTTTATCCACCTCTCATTTTTGTAAAAGAGTCATATTACAATTAGTATGGGATCTATTCTTTGGGCAGCTGGAAAGCAGGACAAGGAAAAATCATTCTCCTCTTGTCCGGTAGAAAGTACATTGTGCCCTCTGGTACCTTGGGTTTTTTTTCAGAGGATAATGGATTCCACACAGGTGAGTCAGTCTTTTGTGTTCTTACCAGGTGCATTATTGGTTTTCATGATGGTAGTCTAGGTGTTCTCATTCAGCAACAGTTTTAGCAAATTTTCCAAAAGCGTACAAAGAAAAAAAAAACCCAGAGATTCTCTCATTTCGAGTGCAAGAAATGAATTTCCTAAAGTTTTTGGCTATTGTACTTTTTCTTGCTAGATGTTTATGAACTGTGACTCCTTTGAAAAATATATGTAA
Organism: Ursus arctos; assembly: GCF_023065955.2. Lineage (NCBI taxonomy): Eukaryota > Metazoa > Chordata > Mammalia > Carnivora > Ursidae > Ursus > Ursus arctos. The sequence continues at coordinate 38,029,029 of NW_026622930.1, read as the reverse complement.
TATATGTAGTTTGTTCTTTCTTTTTCTTTCTTTTCTTTCTTTCTTTCTGCATGGACTCTGTGTCATGATCTATTTACTTAATTTAGAACATGAAGCAAAGTATGTTTACTTAAAAATTCTTTTCTTGCCCATAAACTGGGTTAAGTTAGAATGGAAGGATCCCCTGTTATAAAAGGTTATCCATGTCCCAGATTCTAGGAATAGGCAAGTTTAGATAGTTGTCCGAGGTTACCAATCATTTGATATTCCCTTGACCCTCAAATAACAATACTAAAATACATCTTAGATCTTAGCTAAGGCAAACATTTCAGACTAATCTTAATGTAAGAACTCCTTGAACTATAATCTACCTGAGAGTCTTTAAGACTTGAGGAAAAGAAAGTACTTGCTAGATCTGTGAGTTGATAAATTCTAATTCTGGTACTTTATATTTTGTAGCCTTTTTTTTTTTTTTTCAAATCAAATGCTCATATTTTTCTTTTTTTCCTATGTTTTCTTGATTCTATTTTTCTTCAGTTTTTCCCTTTATGTAAATCATCTTGCTTCTCACATAGCAAATTGCTGCTTCAATTTGAGTCAGTGGCTTGAAGCTTGCAGTGCATCAACTGAAGACCATAATCTCTTTCTTTTGGAAATCTCATGCTTAATTCTCAGGAGAAAAAAATCCTGTAGAATTCTTTGATGTAATTACTGTACATTCTGGGTAAGTCTCATCATTATGAGAAAATTTTTAGTTCTTTACTCCAATACTTTGTAATGGATTATAGTTGGTCTCAAATAGATTATCAAGAAAGTGAATGTGGAAGGTATTTTAGTACATTCTTTGGCAAAATAATTCTGTTACGGTATTCTTTAAGTGGACTTTCTGTGAGTTTTATGTATGTTTCACTGAAAAATGTGACTGTCATTTGGCTAGAAATTTATACTGATCACTGGTATTGTATATAAGCAAAATAAAAAAAGAAAATGAAATGTTTCTTCTAGCCCAGTTTGCAGTTTGGTTTATTAACTGCTGTGTGGAGACATCTTATTCTTATGTATAGACTTTTTAAAGCCAAAAATTACCTATAAATTATCTAGTACTATTCTTGCTTTTAATGGGTGAGAGAACAGATTTTTTTTTTTTTTAAAGGTTTTCTAGCACTGAAACTTTGCAAATTCAGATTGGCCTCTTTCTCAGTTAAACTGAAGAGTGAAGTTGAAAAAAATTATATGTAAAGAGTTGATTTATATAGTTCTCATTTGTGCTAATGAAGTTTCTTACTGAGGGGCGCCTGGGTGGCTCAGTTGGTTAAGTGGCTGCCTTTGGCCCAGGTCATGATCCTAGGGTCCTGGGATTGAGCCCCACATCAGGCTCCCTGCTCAGCAGGAAGCCTGCTTCTCTCTCTCCCACTCCCTCTGCTTGTGTTCCCTCTCTCGTTCTCTCTCTCTCTCTCTGTCAAATAAATAGATAAATAAATAAAATCTTAAAAAAAAAGAAATTTCGGGGTGCCTGGGTGGCACAGCGGTTAAGTGTCTGCCTTTGGCTCAGGGTGTGATCCCAGCGTTATGGGATCGAGTCCCACATCAGGCTCCTCCTCTATGAGCCTGCTTCTTCCTCTCCCACTCCCCCTGCTTGTGTTCCCTCTCTCGCTGGCTGTCTCTATCTGTGTTAAATAAATAAATAAAATCTTAAAAAAAAAGAAAAGAAATTTCTTACTGAGGTTCAAATGAGGTTCTTACTGTTTTCTTTATCTCTCATCTTTGTTAATTTATGAATGAAATGGCTATTGTTGCATTGCTGGTTACTACTTTATATTTTAGTGAATGCAACAGCTATAGCCTGTGTCATTTTAAATGAATAAATAAAGAGGAATGGCTTATACTTTTCTAGAATGTGCATATATTTTAATTTCTTAGAATCATAGACTGTTTATGTTGGAAGAGATCTTAGTATCTAGTCCATGTTCCTATCTTATAGATTAATAAACTAAGGTACAAAGTGGTGGAATGATTTGTCTAATCTTCTGTGACCATAAAGTACTTTGTATGCTTGCCTCCACTGTGTTTTAGTGAAGTTAGAGACCTTAATGCTGACTGACTTCAACTTTCATTTGGTAAAAATTCCAGTTTATGAATGTGTTATATCATCTGCTGTCCTATTTAGTGTCAGTTATCAAGCAGTGAAAACTCAGAATTCATGGTGAGTAGTAATTGAGCAGAATCATATCTGTAAACCTATCATTATCTGTAATTTAGAATTACAATGACCAGGAAGCAATGTTAGTATAAGCATAGTTTAATACATCCGTATTAATCCACCTGGCAGAATATAACATTTTAACATACCTTTTAGATCCACAGTGATGGAAAAAAATTAAATTGCTTATTGTCAAAACAAAGAACTGCTTTAGATATGGTCATTTAATAAGCTGTTTTGGTTCATGTAAACTAGTTTTGCTTAAGCTTCAGAGATATAGTCAAATGGATTTATCTTTCAATGACAGTTGTTTACTGTCTGGGTTTATGTTTAATGCAGGTGCTGGTGACAGTTTGAGATTCTTGACTCATTGCCCAGCATGGAAAATGATTGGTTTTGTTGGGTATACACAGTACTGTCTTTTAATGTTCACTTTTTAATGCAGTTAAATCTGACTTAATTATTCTGTCTTTATAGTGTTATGAAAGTGTTATGGTAGTGATGTGATCTACCTGTTCAACTACTGTATATACGTAAAATGAAAAGTTTATGTGTACATGGTATTTATTACAGTAATGTAAAGTTCAAAAATAGAAAATAAACATCAGATTTATACATTTATACGCTTAAATTGTACAGTACCATCATAGCCCCCTTTTTCTGGAAGGTCAGTTTGTGTCAATACATTCTTCCTTTTTCCTTATATATGATTTTCTGTCTGCAATAATAGTGACCAATTGCTAAGGAAACCTCTCTTTTCTATTTATTAAATAGTGAAGCTAATTGTCTTTTGATATTGTACAGCTTACTAGCTGTCAAAGTCTCATAAATAGATAAAGCTTACCATAAGCAGTTACAAGCTAATTGGTTATTTGGTTTTAGAACCTATACTTTAGCCTCTTATTTTATATTGAGTTAATGAATGTGAAGAGTACCTTAACTAAGGCATTAGAGTTGAATTGAAAGTAGGGAAGATTTGAGACAGATTTAGGAAGTAGATTGAAAGGATTTGGTGATCTGTTGGCTATGAGGGTAAGGAGGAGTAGTCTAGGGGCTTCTGGGTGGCTCAGTCGGGTTAAGCATCTGTCTTTGGCTCAGGTCATTATCCTGGGGTCCTAGGATCGAACCCCATATCAGGCTCTCTGCTTAGGGGGGAGCCTGCTTCTCCCTCTCCCTTTGCCACTCCCCCTGCTTGTGCTCTCTCGCTGTCTCTCTGTCAAATAAGTAAATGAAATCTTAAAGAAAGGAGTAGTCTAGGATGATTCTCACATTTGGGATATTGATGATTAGGTGAAGAATGGAATTTTGAAGATTCAGTGCATTTTTTTCTGGAAAAAGGCAGGGAATATATCAGTAAATAAACAGGCAAATAAATTAACAAATGGTAATAGCTGAAATAGTGGGTTTGGAATCTAGGTTGGTTATGAAAGGTACTATAAGAAGGAGTTAGCTGAAATTAGGAGAAAAAGGAAGTATCAAAGTATTGGAGGTCTGGGTGAGATCAAGGAGAGCAGTATAGGTAATGAGGGATTGAAAGCTGGTAATTTAGCTTGTGGTGAATTTTTATTTATTTATTTATTTATTTACTTACTTACTTACAGAGAGAGAGAGTGTACACGCACACAAAGTAGGGCGAGCTGTAGGCAGAGGGAGAGGAAGAAGCAGACTTCCTGCTGAGTAGGGAGCCCCATCCCTGGCTCTGTCCCAGGACCCCAGGATCATGACCTGAGCTGAAGGCAGATGCTTAACCGAGTTAGCCACCCAGGTGCCCCCAGAGTTTAGAATATATCTGAACGGGCAGATATTGCTGGAGAACTAGTGACGAGAAAGCCAAACACCAGACAAAAAAAGTTTAAGAAAGTAAAATAATAGAGCTTCTTAAAATTAAGGCGACTTTGGAAATTGGAGGCATAGCCAGAGTAGTTTATTGCTGATGGCTTCTATTTACTGTTAAACTGAACATAAAATTCTTGCCTCTAGCCCACCTAAGACATACTGTGCTGTGTTAAAAATTTTTGAATTTCATCATATGACCATGGTTTTAGCAGAGGTTGGATGTAACTTTCTTTTAAGTGTAAATACTTTTCTGCATCTATACAATTTAAACCTGCAATCTTAGAAATATATATATTTCATGAAACATATGTATTATATATATATATATTAAATCTTGACATACAAAAGTAGAAATATAATTTGTAAAGCAATTTTTTAAATGAGTCTCTGTTAAGACTCCAGTATTTATTTTTAGTGATGTTATAAGATGATGATTCAGTTAATGTAAAGGAATTCCATGTGTTAAATAATACAAACTACTCCCCCCACCCTTTCTGGACACCCATCTTGTTTTTCAAAATCTTTTTGAGAAACTTTCAGATATGGAACAAACAGTGAATTTACTGAACAGTTAATACCATTCATTATATGACTATTTGGGTTTCATTTTTGGGACGTTTATTAACATAGTTTAATATTTAATTATTAAAAACAAATGTATTGGGTAGATTCCTGTTAGAACTTAAAATATATTACAGTTGACATTTGAAACAAAAAAGAATAAACATTTTTTAAGAAATAGGAAATGTTTTCAGATAATATGGAGAGAGTGTAGGGAATTACAGTTCAATAATAAAAACTAATGTTTGTAGGTAAATCAAGTTTGAGAGTTTCTGTTTTAATAAGTTGTTAAGGTTCGGGTTCAGAGATCTGTTTCTCTTATAGTAAACATTTTTAATATAGGAACAGATCAGGGAAATGGTTTCCATATGCTTCTTGAGGTGTTAACAATGCACTTTTGGATTGGGAATGCAATATAAACCTAAACTACACTCTGGAAGGTGAGTGGAGGAGCATTTCAATGGTAATATGTACAAGAAACCCTTGTGCTTTGTGGATTTGTGACTTAGGGTTTTGTGAGTTTCTGGTACATACAAATTACTCCCCCACAAAACTGGAGTCTAATACGCCTTGCTCTGTCTGGCCAGCTTACAGCCTTAGTCTGGCCCAGTATTTCTTTTTACTACAGTTCATCCGTTTGGAATCTTTCTTGGATACACTTACTTTTGAGAGAATTGAGGCCAGTTTTGGGGCCTAATCTTAGGGGCATAAGATATATAAAACAATGAGGATGGCTAGGGGACACACACACACACACACAAAATCCAAGGGTTAATTGATGTGTCAGACACTTCTGGGATTTCTAATGATCTTGGAGGCAAGAACAGTTAAGTTTTTGAATTATGACTAACTTTATCCTGCTTGAGGTTGAGTATATAGTATTATTACCTGTTTATTGAGAGCTCTAAAATATATCCACTTAAAAATAGAATGGTTGTTCTTAATGGTATTTGTAATTTTGAAGAGTTGCTTGTTTAATAATTTTTTTTCTTGGTTGACTTTTAAAAGTTCTGGTTGACCTTCAAAAATAGTTTTTTTGATCTTTGTAAGTGATTGATCCATAAAAACACAAGGAAAAATTCTGATGGGTTTTAGAGTTGTATCTCTTAATAGGCTTTTGCTTTCAGGATAACAACAGTCTTTCAAATGAAGGTAGGGCAAGAGAAGGATTAGAATAACCTAAGAAGTTTTTAAAACGTACTATCACTCCTACAGAAATGCTTACTGTGTCCTAGGCATAGTACTGAATGCTCTTTATTCATTATCTCATTTAATCTTTATAATAAATCTAATTGGTAGGTACTGTTAATATCCTCTTTTATGGATGTGGGAATTGAGGCTTAGAGACTTTAGGTAACTTGCCTAAGGTAACAAAACTAGTAAATGGCTCAGCCTGGATTCATCTAGGTCTAATTGGTGACAAATCTGCTTCTAAATCAACATGCTATAATTTACTTCCCACAAACCCCTTTTGTCTATATCAGAATGGGGGTCACTGGCAAAGCCATACATTTTCAAAAAGTTACCCTAGTCCCCAAGGCTATATAATGTTGAGTTTACATTAAAATTTTTTTTCACATATTAAAGTATGTATATAACATGTTTAGCTTAATAAATAACAAACACCTGTGTACTTACCACCTAGATTAAGAAATAGGATATTATAAAAAAAAAAAGTAGGATATTAGTGATAACTTTGAAGACTTTGTTCTTTTTTTATTTTATTTTAAAAATATTTTTAATTCTTAATTTTAAAAATTCAAAAAATTTAATTTTTAATTATTTAATTTTTATTATTTTCTTATTATTTTTAAAGTAAGCCTTATGCCTCATGTGGGGCTTGAACTAAAGACTGAGATCAAGAGTTGCATGCTCTATGGACTGAGCCAGCCAGGAGTGCCAAGTTTTTAATTTTAATTCCTGTTATAATTAACATACAGTGTTACGTTAGTTTCCAGTGTACAGTGTTGTGATTCAGCAATTCTGTACATTACTCAGTGCTCATCATGATCAGTGTACTCTTTAATCACCATCACCTATTTTACCCATCCCCCCTACCGTCTCCCCTCTGTTAACCATGTCCTTTCTTTGTCATATTTCCTCCTTCTCCCATAGAGATGATTGCTACCCTGAATTTTGTGTTAATCATTCTTACTTTTTTTCTTTTCTTTATAGATTTGCTGCATATTGCTGGATCTCTAAGCAGTGTATTATTTAGTTTTGAATTTTATGTAAGTGTATTATATATACGTGTTCTTTTTTTTTAAAGATTTTTTTTTTGTGGCAAAAAATAACATTAAATTTGCCATCTTTGCCATTGTTAAGTGTCTAGTTTAGTAGTGTTAAGTATGTTCACATTGGTGTACCGTAGATTTCCAGAATTTTTTCATCTTGCAAAACTGGAACTCTTACTGACACTCATTCTCACTTCTCCCACCCCCCAGCTCTTACAGACACCTTTCTATTTTCTGTTTCTCTGATTTTGACTACTTTCGATACTTTATATAAGTGGAATCATACAGTATTTGTCCTTTTGCGAGTAGCTTATTTCACTTAGCATGATGTCCTCAAGGCTTACCTGTTTTTAAGGCTGAGTTCCATTGTGTGTATATACCACATTTTGTTTATCCATTCAAACACTGGTGGACATTTAGGTTGTTTCCATATTTTGGTTATTGTGAATCATACTACAGTTAACATGGTAGTGTGGATATCTCTTTGAAATTCTGATTTCAGTTCTTTTGTATGTCTATACCCAGAAGCGGGATTGCTGGATTGTATGTTAATTTTTAATGTTTTGAGGAACCTCCATACTGTTTTCCATAGTGACTGTACCATTTTACATCCCTACTAGCAGTGTACAAGGGTTACAGTTTATGTGTGTGTTCTTTTTCAAGTTTGTTTATTTAGCATTGTTTTTGAGTCATAGTTTTGAGATTCATCCATGTTGATATGTATTTTGTAATTTGTTCTTTTTCACTGCTCTATAGTATTATACCATGTGACTATGCTATATTGCATTTTATTTGTCCCGTCTGTTAATGGACATATGGGTTGTTTCCAAATTTATTTTTGCTATAGGAAATACTTTCATAACATTTTTGTACATGTCTCCTGTGTGCATGTGGTTAGGATTTCTCTAGGATATACCTAGATTAGAATTGTTAGGTCATAAGGCATGTGCATGTTTAATTTTACTAGAAAGTGCCAAACAGTTCTCCAAAGAAGTTGTACAGTCTACCCTCTTATCAGTAGTTTGAAAATCTGGTTTTATATCTTTACCAACTTTTGGTATTGTCAGACTTCAGAATTTTTAAAAATTTTCAGATGTGAAATGGTTTTTCACTGCAGTTATAAAATGTATTTCCCTGATAATCTTCTCATGCTTTTGGTAGTTTCTAGTTCCTCTTTGTTAATGTATAATGTGAGAGTTTGAGCACTTTTCAGTCCATCTTCATTGCTGTTGCCTTGTTTGGAGTACCTTCATCTTTTTCTTAGATTACAGTAATAGTCTGTGACTTTATCTGCTTTTGTCTATGACCCTAATAGGCTGTTTTCCACATACTGGACAGAGTGTTCTTTTTTTTTTTTTTTTTTTTTTTTTGAGAGAGTGAGAAAGTGAGCATGCGTGAGCACACGCAAGCAGGGAGTGGAGGTGGGAAGGTGGGGGCGACGTGCAGAGAGAGAGAGAATCTTAAGCAGGCTCCACTTTAAATAAGTAATTTATGTCACTTCTCTGCTCTACACTGTATTAACTTCTCATTTCACGTACAGTAAAAGTCAGAGTCCTCACAGCATCTCTTCTGTCTTACATGATCTTTCTCCAGCCTCTCTGATAGGCTTCCTGAGGGCAGGGATCTTTGTTTTGCTCCCTGAGGCATACCCAGTGCCTCCAACAGGGCTTCTCACATTAATGAATATTTACTGAATAAATTTGAATCAGACAACTAAATAAATGCCCATTTTCTGTGGTGTGTAGATTTTCCTCAAAAGTATTTTAGTTCTCTGAATAGGAATTTTCTGTAAAACTGTAATAATGGAGAGCAATTTTATACTTGGTTTTGTTATATATTGAAAGTTTTCATTTTCCCTCGTTGAACACTTGTTTAGATGAATTAGAGAGTACATTTTTAAGGGAGCTAATATAACTTCTTTTTATATGTGTTTTTTAAAAGGATGATCAATAGGTAATTTTAAGATCAAAGCTAGCTAGATATTTAAGTCAGAAACTCTGTGTTATTGGTTTCATCAGAGATAAGCTTATTTCGTGTTAATCACATATGAGATAATCTAATGGGTCTAAAAGTAAAAAGCCAACTTAGGAGTTCTTGGTTGTATTCTAGTGTAGGATGTGGAGTGCCAGAGTGCTGGGTAGAAATGAAGAATAATTCCAAGGCTCTGGGTGGCTGAATAAACAAATGGAAGAGCGGAAGGCAAAATCCAGGGGCTATTGTTTTTAGCGAGTTGAAATTGTGGTAGATGATAGAGAAACTTTGAGAGCTGGAGCTGTTTTATGTTTGATACAGTGAGTGGAGCTGTGTTTTACCAAGGTATTATATGCATTCAGCCAATATTTGTCCTGAAATACAGGGCTTGAGGTATTAATAATTAGCATAACAAATGTGATCTCTGTGCTTGTTGAATAATCTAGTAGGAGGGAAAGATATTAAACACAAAAATTAATATAAAGTTATTGATTTTGATAAGTGCGCTCTAGAGAGCAGGATGTGTATCAGTTGGGGTTTAGTTAGGAAAACAAAAACCACCTTAGATATTTTAAGCCATTAGGAATTTAATACAGGGAATTACAGACTTAGAAACCCACTAAAAGGACTGGAGCAATAAGAGAGGGGAAACTGCTGCATTCAGGATGTCAAGAAGAGCTGAAGTTGTAGAAAAACTGCTGCTGCTGCTTGTCCTAGTTTTGTATCAGTGAAATGTGTAATTCATAGGACAACACCTGAAAGCTGTTAGTGAAACTTCATGTGTAATCTACTCACACCCATATGCCTGTCCATTATTGCTGCTGAAGGAGCAATTAGTCCTTCCACTGTCCTTTTGCCTTCCAAATCTTTTGCATATACTTCTTGAGAGATAGAGTCAAAAGTAGACTTGCTGCCAGAGATTTTGGAAAATGTAGTTCCCAGATTTTTAGTCCCAGGAAAGAGCATAGAATGATGAAAATGGTGTTGAGTCGCCATGAGATAATCTACCATATTTAAATATGAGATAAAATAACAGGGTTACCAACTTTAGATTGGGAGGTAAAGAATGTGTCTGTAAAGAGGGGACATATCTGATAGATCAGATCTTTTAAAAGATGGAGAGATCAGTTTCTAACAAGAATTGTGGCTATTTTATGGCACAAGTAGAGGATTTAGGCTTAGATAGGAAAAGGAAAGAGCCTTTCCGAACAGATAACTTTTGGTTTGATACTTCAGTAATAAGAGACAGCCATAGGAAGATTGGGAAGAAGAGAGTTTTTGGTAGAGAAGACAAGTGCAGTTGTCCTAAAATTTGCATGACCTTGGCATGTTGGAAGGGCAGAAAGAAGACAAAAGAAGATTGATGAGGACATGAAGGTGGAGAGTTAGGTGGGGGTCTGGTCATGTAGGGTCTTCAAGGCTCTCCTAACTGAATTTTGTGCTATTTAAATTGAGATGCCATTGGATCATGGACAGGGAATAAAATGAGCCAATTTCCAATTTAAAGAGATTATTCTGGCTATTCTATAGAGAATAAATTTTGGGGAAGGAGGCAAATAAGGGTTGGGTTGATTCAGGAGAGGAAGAAAGTCATAATGAAGGAGAAAGAGGAGAAAGTTGCAGAACTAAAGTATTTGAGTAGAGATTAAAAAGTGAGATGCAGAGCTCAAGGGAGGGGAGAGGTTGGTTCTAGATAAGAGCAGGGATGCTTTTTTCATTTTAACATAAAGGAGTACAGTTAATATGGTTAAAGAAGCAGATTGATGGAATTGGTGTAAAGAAATGAGGTGAGTTTTGTCTGATTGCATCCCATATTAATATAGTATGAGGCTAGGTCACCAGCTATGATTGAGGTGGGAATAGGTAATATTGGAAGTCTGAGGAGAGAAGAGAAAGTATGAAATCGTTTTCTCAGAGATTGGGAAAATGAATATACTTGGAAAGTATAGGAGGAATGTCTGGCGATGTTGAATGCTCATTTGAGATCTGTGGTGATAATTTTAAAGTGAATTCAGTCCATAAGGTTATGAGATGTTTTCTCCAGCAAAATTCAAAAGCTCAGATACAGGCATGGACTAGTGGATAGTTGGGTTCAATCACAGAGAGTGGAGAGAGTGACACGTGAGTTTAGTGTATTTGTAAAAGATTGGTTATAATACTAGGTCCTGGAATGTAAGCTTGTGTAGGTTCGGACCTTGAAGGGGGCGATGAATGGGGAAGAGTAGTAGGGTCAGTGGATGGTAGGTCTTCTTGGGGTCAAAGGATAGAGTGATGGTACTTAATACAAGTCATGTGAACGGAGAGGAAGAAGTGCTGGGAGAGTGGGATGCTAGAAATAAAGAGTTCAGAGATGTGTCTGTTGATAATGACAAGATTGAGGGTTGAAGGTATGAGGGTGGGTGACTTAAGTGGGATGGGACAAGAGATTATTGGGGTTAAGGAAGTCAAGGAAATAGGTGCCTGGAATAATGGCTGGCTCATTTATGAGGATGTTCAAGTTGCCAAAAATGATAGGAATAGTGGTTAACAGGAAGATCATAAGCCAGATATAGAAAACTGTATTAGGGAAAAAGAGTGGATACTGTTAGGGCAGTCCATAACTAAGGGTAAAGATGGTGAGATTCACAACTAGTATGGCACTGGTTGAAGTGTGTGGACAATATGAATACATATTGGGACTACTGTGGATCATGTTCACCATTCTGTGGAGGACATGAAAATAGAGTGAGTGTGATCATGACAGGAAAAAGGGTATACTGCATTTGAGACAGTTTAAGGGATTGCATAGTGTTTAAAAGATTAATTTGGGTAATTGAGGAAGTGGGAGTGTGCTTATTTAGCTTTAGGAATTGGCTCTCTAGGTAAGATATGTGTTCATTCTCTATATAATCCCATTTTGACACTAATGCATATAAAATTATGTTTTTGGTGGTTGGAGATTTTTTTTTTTTTAAAGATTTTATTTATTTATTTGACAGAGATAGAGACAGCCAGCGAGAGAGGGAACACAAGCAGGGGGAGTGGGAGAGGAAGAAGCAGGCTCATAGCAGAGGAGCCTGATGTGGGGCTTGATCCCATAATGCCGGGATCACGCCCTGAGCCGAAGGCAGACGCTTAACCGCTGTGCCACCCAGGCGCCCCTGGAGATATTTTTTGTTTATATAATTTTTTGGTGGAGTCCAGATGGTCCAAATGAAAGTATTTGATTTAATGTCATGTATTTTCTGTATACTTTTATTATTTATTTATTTTTTAAAGATTTTATTTATTTGAGAGAGAGAGAGAGCACAAGTAGGGGGAGTGGCAGAGGGAAAGGGAGAAGCGGGCTCCCCACTGAGCCAGGAGCCAGACACAGGGCTGGATCCCAGGACCCAAGGATCATGATCTGAGACGAAGTCAGACACTTAACGGACTGAACCACCCAGGCGCCCCTTCTGCATACTTTTTAAAAACTTATTTACCACTGTTATTCTTTACCTTTTATGAAGGACTTTTTTATTGTTTGTGTGGTTCATCTGGTAAAGTCCTCTTTTTTTTTTCCCCATTCTCATTCCATAGTAAATATTGGGAAAGTTTATAGCTAGTTGATTGTATGGTCTGTTATTATGCCATCAAAGTGTCCAACTGAAAATAAAAAGTTGCATTAAGAATGCGTATTATCTATAGAAGCATATTCTAGTGGAAAGATTAGGCTGAGAACGTAGACTTAATAAGTATAATGTCCATACAAATGGTTAGATGGTTGTGCTTAGTCTCCTGAGTTTAATGGGCTGGGTTAATTTTTTGGCAATAGCCCAAGGATTGCACACAGGCTTCAGGGTCTTTGCTGAACCTAAACAGATGATACTGGGTTTGTTTTGATTCTTTATAAGATGTGTATTCATTTTTTAGCCCTGTTTCTGCTTCATGCTCATTCTGCCCAGACACTTTCAGTGATTTAGTTTTGGCTGCATATCTTTTTTTTCTTTTTAAAGATTTATTTATTTATTTGAGAGAGCGCATGCGTGAGCCAGCATGTAGAGGGGGAGAGGGACGGCTAGAGGAGGAGGGAGAGAGAGAAAAATCTCAAGTAGACTCCCTGCTGAGCGCGGAGCCTGATGTGGGGCTTGATCTCACTACCCTGAGATCATGACCTGAGCTGAAGTCAGACATTTACCCAACTGAGCCACACAGACGCCCCTCCATTAGTCTTTATTCTTATCTGTTGCCTGGTTATTTTGGATCCTTGGGTTAAAAGGACACCAGGGAAGAAAAGGAGTCATCATTCTAGCAAGAGTAATTGATTCTGATCGTCACCAAAATGAGGGCAGGGTAGATTATGTCTGGCATTCAAGGGATCCACTGGGGTGTCTCTTGGTGCTCCCAGTTCCATTATTATAGTAAATGTGTAAGTACAGCAGGCATAACCTAAACAGAGAATGGTAAACAGGGGCTCAGATCCCTTAAGAGTAAGGGTCTGGGTCATCTTGGCAGCAGCCTGCCTAGATCAGCAGAGGTGCTAGTGGAGGGTGAGGGGAAATTAGAGCCGGATGATGAGGATCAGTTTTGGCCAGGAAATCAGTGGCAGCACTGGGGCTGCAGTTTGTCCTTTTTTCTAGGATGTTTCCCATGGAAATAAAGTAGAATCCTTAAGAGCTGTTCCTAGCTAGGGAACTTACCTAAGAAGCAAGCGGATTTTCATGGTATAATTTGCCTGTTCATATAATCCACCCATTTTTCTGTTGCATTGTTTGTGTTATTAACTTATAGAACCTCTTCATATAATCTGAATATTATCTTTTATGTATGATGGAAAAGTAACTTCCTCAGCTGTGGTGCGTCTTTTAGTAGTATTGTGTCCCTCTCCCCATATAGAAGTTTTTAATTTTGTTAAAATAAAATTTATTGGTCTCCTTTATATGTTAAAGTTTTTTAGTCACTTTTAGGAAATTCTGCTCTGATATCATAATTATATTTTCTTACAATTTCTTAAATTTAAAGTTTTCACTTTCATGTTTAGGTAATTTATTCATACAGAATTTCTTTTTATGTATAGTGTAAGAGATAGGGATCTAGTCCTCCATCCCTTTCACCTAGCAAGTTAGTGGTGCCTCAACCATTTATTGAGTCGTCATTCCTTTTTACATTGATTTGTAATACTACTTCTTTCCTATGCAGATTCCCAGGTATACATGGAATTTTTTTTTTTTTTTTGTATCCTCTTTCTTTAGCTAAAGTATATTTGACTCTTGAAGTGTGCTGATATGTTAGTGGTACATGAATCTATAGACATCTTTCTGGGATGTCAATTTTACCTAAAGAATATGAAAAAATTTTTGAGTAATTGAATTACTAGTAATTATTTAAGGTGTTTTTTCAGTGAAATTAAATAGGATTATATTATGGAGACAAACTGCACATTTATAAATTTTTAAGATAAAATATATAATTTGAAGAGATGTTGACTTTGTGGGAGACCATTCGAGACTGTGTCCCCAGTCTTCCAGGAGATACATTTTTCTCTGCCATTTGAGAGTACTTTGGTGGGAAAGGGTAAGAGACTGCCTTGCATGCTTACATGAACTCTTTTTTCCCCCGCCCTTAAAGTGTTCTATTTATTGATATGTGTATAAATTGTGAGTATTGATACTTTTGTTCTTGCTGTGATTTCTGCCTGGAATGCCATCCTTCTTTTGTACTTCAGAGCCATCAGATTTTTCAAGTCCCATCTGTTTTCAGCCTGTTTCCTGAGTCCTTTCCCATTGGTAATCCTTGATACTGTCTTTTGGTCCTTATTGGTCATTCCTTGCAGTAAGTACTAGTTTTAATAGCCAATATTTATTGAGAGTGTACTATGCCTGGTATATTTCTAACATTTTTATCTGCCTTAACAGATATAAATCTTACCAACTCTGTGAGTCCAGATCATACATCTCCCTCTCCATCAATCCCAATCTCTGGAAGGTATTATTTTTCTTTTTCACAAGGAAATTGAGGCACAGTGAGGGTTAATAATTTGTCTAGGGTTGCAGGCCTAGCAAGTGACTAAAGAAAAGGAGGCAAAATGTCTCCCAGAATCTGCGTACTTAACCATGCTCTCCTTTCTTCTCAGTTGCACAATAATTAATCAATTGTTCAAGGAGTGAATTATACTATTTTTACACTTAGACACAAACTTGTCCTAGTGTTTTATGGGTGTGTCCTCTTGCCTAACTACATAGTTATATAGTATATACCTGAAGATAGTGATCAAATCTTATACTTCTTTATACTGTGACTTTATACTTAGGTAGAACTGCTGCATGTAATAAGTGCCCAGTAGGTGTTTGTAGATAAGAGTCTGGTAGTGAATTCAGTTTGACCTTAGACTTGCCGTAGAGTAACATAAACCTTTTAATTCATCGTCAGATGGATCTCAGACTTTTCATTTTAAGTAGTTATCTGATGGTTTGGATATTCTAGCACCGCAGATAGCACTGTGAGATATCCTGGTTCAAGGGTGGTGGGGCTTGGCTAGATCTGGAACATTTCATTGATAGAAAGATATGCTTAGGAATTAGGTGAGACATACTTCTGGCCTACACTTAAATTCTGACCTTTTAAAAAAAAGATTTATTTATTTATTTGAGAGAGAGCGTGAGAGAGCTGCGTGTGCAGGTGAATGAGAGGGGTGAGGGGCAGAGGGAAAGGGAGAGAATCCTCAAGCAGACTACGCTGACGGAGGAGCCTAACACAGGGCTGGATCCCAAGACCCTGAGATCATGACCTGAGCCGAAATCAAGAGTCAATGCTTAATCAACTGAGCCATCCAGGTGCCCCAAATTATGACCTTTGGCAGGTCATTTTGTTTTACCACCTGTAGACATGGGAAAATGTAGCTTAGCCTTTATTTTTGAATCATGGTCTTTGTATAGACTTTTAAGCTTTCTGGAAGAAAAGTTGTATGCGTTCAAAGTAGTATCATATTCTTATACTTTGTTATAATAACTTATATACTGTTATGTTGGTACAAATTCAAAAGAATGTATTATCAGCATAGCTAGCTTTTATTTTTAGTATGAGAAATTTAAAATTAAGAAAAAAGTTCTTAAAAAAAAAGTTCTTAGCAAAATATCTTTTTCTTCTGAAGGAACCTCTTCTCTATATACCCATATATATCTGTGTGCATACATGTGTGTGTTGCTATGTATATATGTTGAAATATATGTTTTTAAAACATTATAACAATTCTTTAAAATGCTGAAAATAATATATTTTTACTGGGCAAAAATTATTATATAAACTTTTGAAGAGATTCTGGGGGACCATGTCTTTTTATTCTTTGTATTGCTAACTCCATCTCTCAAGAACCTTCTATATCACATTCCTGTAATACAATACCATATGTTATACTGGATGGAATTAAAGTGTTAAGGAAAAGTCTGTGCTATATATAAAGTTTGTAATTATAGGTGGTATGGAAAAGTTAAACTGATCATCATTAGTTATATTGAAAGAAAATATATTTATTCCTATTTGGAAAAAGAAAAATTAACAACCTTTGTAACAACTCAAGGTATCTAGAATAATCAGACTTGGAAGAAACTTTAAATATTTTATAAATGAGTATTTGACTTCCTCAGAGTTCCCTGTATGATAAGAGACAGAGCTGGAATGGCAGCATAGGTTTTCTGATTGCCAATGCAGATCTAATTATATCGTCATGTCTTTAATAAGTGACTTTCATGTGGTCAATCATAGCTTTATCTTTTTTAAGAAATGGATTCTAGAATCAAATAATTATCTTTGTAAGAAAACTAACTTTTATATGGTAAATGCTCGATTTATCATTTAAGGAAATGCATCCTAGAATTAAAAAAACAACAGTGGCTTGATCTTAGGACATGTAGGTAGTTTTCACAGTGCTTTCACATATGTCTCTCATTTGAATAACATTTCTGGGAGAGAGTTAATTTAGGGATTATTGCTTTTATGGGTAAGGTAATTGAAGATAGAGAGTTTGCTTTCGAAAGGTCATTTAGGTAGTATATAATTTTAGATGCTTTTGTTTGTAAATAATAGGAAACTCAACTCAAACTATCTTAAAGAATTTATTGACCTATTACTGAAAAGTACAGCTGTAGATAAGGCTTGATCCAGTAGCTCAATAATGTAACCATTATTTTGTTTTCATTCTTTATCTTGGCATCTCCTTTCTCTTCACAGGGCTATTTCTATGTGTGTATCTAGATAAACAAAATAGTTGCTTTCTCTTACAGGCTTAGGGGGAATGACAGGAACCCAAAGAATAAAACACTAGTTTGAAAGGATACATGCACCCTGTGTTTATTGGAGCATTATTTACAATAGCCAAATTGTAGAAGCAGCCCAAGTGCCCACTGATAGATGAAGTTATGGATAAAGATGATGTTGCTCAGGCGCACACACACACACACACACACACACACGTACACACTACACACACACACACACACACACACACACACATGAATGTTACTCAGATGTAGAGAAGAATGAAATCTTGGCATTTGCAACAACATAGGTGGAGCTGGAGAGTATAATGCTAAGCAAAGTCAGTCAGAGAAAGACAAATTCTTTGTGATTTCACTCATACGTGGAATTTAAGAACCAAAACAAATGAACAAAGGAAGGAAAGAGAGAAAGAGAAACCAAAAAACAGACTCTTAATTATATTGAACAAACAGATGGTTACCAGAGGGGAAGTGGGTAGTGGTATGGTGAAATAGGTGAAGGGGATTAAGAGTATACTTTTCTTCTGAGCAGTGGGTAATATATAGAATTGTTGAATCACTATATTGTACACCTGAAACTAATATAACATTGTATATTAACATTGTAATTAACATTGTATAATACTGGAATTAAAATTAAAAAGAAAAATAAAAGGAATGATGGGAAGCTTTTTTCCCTGCTTTTTTCTCTCCTCATATTTCATAGGGTCTTATTGGGTTGCTTGCTTATCTTCAACCAACCATACTGTTAAAGAGGATGGCATTCACTGATTGGATTAAGCCAGTCAGTGATCACCTCTTGATTTAGGAGTGAGATCAAACTCATCCAAATTGTGTGACTGGGAAATTCATAGTCTTACTAGTTTAAAATAGGAGAAGGTTTGCTTGATAACTGGAGAGGCAAACAAAAGATGCCCCCCATTCCTGCAGCAAGCTAATATTAGAATAAGAATCCAGGGTTTTCATTCATTGTTGAAAATGATAAGTGAATACATAAACTTGACCTTATACTAAGAATATATAACTTCAGTTTCCAAGTTTTTTAATTGATGTGAAATTCGTATTATGTAACATTAACCATTCTAAAGTGAGCAGTTCAGCGGCATTTTGTGCATTCAAAATGTTGTACAACCACCACCTCTATCTACTTCTGAAACATTTTCATTACTATAAAAGAGAACTCTATACCCATTAAGCAGTTACTCCTCATTTCCCCCTCTTCCCCAGTACCTGGTAACCACTAATCTATTTTTGGTCTCTGTGGACTTACCCATTTTATATAAATGGGATCATATAATAGGCAACCTTTTGTGTCTGCCTCTTTTCATGCAGCGTAATGTTTTCAAAGTTCATCCAAATTGTAGCATGTATCAATTCTTCATTCTTTTTTATGGTTGAATGATTCCATTGTATGCATATACATTTGTTTCTCTGTTCGTATGTTGGTGGACATCTGGGTTCTGTCCTGGTTATTGTCAGTAGTGCTGCCACAAACATGTTTGTATATGCATTTGTTTGAGTACCTATTTTCAGTCCTTCTGAGTATATACCTAGGAGTGGAATTGCTAGGGCACATGGTAATTCTGTATTTAACTTTTTGAGGAACCATCAAAATGTTTTCCACAGCATCTGAACCATTTTTCATTCCTACCAGCAACGTATGAGGGTTCCAGTTTCTCCATATCCTCAGCAACACTTGTTATTGTTCCTTTCCTTTCTCTTTTCTTTCTTTCTTTCTTTCTTTCTTTCTTTCTTTCTTTCTTTCTTTCTTTCTTTCTTTCTTTCTTTCTTTCTTTCTTTCTCTTTCTTTCCAATAGCTGTCCTAGTGGATGTGAAGTGACATTGCAATGTAGTTTTAATTTGCATTTCCCTAATGTCTAATGATGCCCAGAATCTTTTCATGTTTTTGTTGGGCATTTGTATATCTGTTTTGGAGAAATTCCTGTTCACATCTTTGTCCATTTTTTAATTGGGTTGTTTGTCTTTTTGTTGTTGAGCTATAATAGTTCTTTGTATGTTCTAGATACTAGACACTTACTAGATATATGATATGCAGATATTTTTTGCATTCTGTAGGTTGTCTTTCTACTTTTATGATAATGTTCTTTAATGCACTAAATTTTTAAATTTTAATGAAGTCCAGTATATCTTTTTTTTTTTTTTCATGCTTTTGTTGTCATATCTAAGAATCCATTACCAAATCCAAAGTCATGAAGATTTTCTCCTAGGTTTTCTTCTAAGTGTTTGTCTTCCAAGACTTTATCTGTTATATTTAGGTCATTGGTCCACTTTGAGTTAATTTTTGTATATAGTGTGATGTAGGAGTCCAATTTCATTCTTTTGCATGTGGATATAACTTTGATTTTTAAAATAATGAGTTAATATTTTTAAAGTTGTAAATTTTTTACAAACATTTCTGCCATATACTTTGTAAATGTATAATTACAATAATTTATAAAATTTATAATTTTTTATCTGTATAATTAGATTTAATAGGTTAGGAATATTGCATAAGATAGCATAGTATTCACAGGTGTTTTATGTAGAATGAGTAGTATATTTTGCTTAACCTTAAGAACATTTTAGAAAGCTATATTGTATTTTGTCATAAAAATTATACTTCATATTTGAAGATAAAAGGGCCATTGTTAATGTATAGATTATCTTTGGAATTCATTTCAAAACAGCAATGAGCAAGTTTGAAGAAATAGGTGATTTTATCTTAAATTCTTGAAAATAAACAGGTGTTTTTTTTTTTTTTTTTGCCTTGCTATGGTATCTTTGAAAGAAACTGAAAGAAACAAATCTTCAAAGTTTTGATAATGTAAATGCAGGCATTTACCGTACTGAGGTTTTCTTCTTCATGCTGAATTCTAACTACTTAGATATTTCCATCCTTAGTCTAGGCCTTTTATGAAAAAAAATGTCTTAAATTCTGTTGGCTACATATATTTGAATAATTGGACAAATCACTAAGCTAACTTTTATTAATGGAATTAGTAAACTTACCCTCTCATATTCTAAAAACTCAAGAATACTTATCAAAACTAATGCTTATTTGTATTCAATATTAAATTTTTTTCTAGAGGTAATTGTTTTAATTTTACTATAATGGTTTTTGAGAAATAAATACTTTTCCCATAAATACTTGTCTAAGAAGATGCTCTTGGTATCAATGAAAATGGAAAAAATATGCACAAATTTTATAGAAATACCGAAATTCAGGGTGTTGAAAGTTGCTGAAAATTGAGATGGTAAGTGGAGGGGTGCCTGGGTGGTTCAGTTGGTTAAATGTCTGACTCTTGATTTCAGATCAGGTCATTATCTCAGGGTTGTGAGACAGAGATCCGCATTGGGCTCTGTGCTGGGCATGGAGCCTAAGATTCTCTCCCCCTCTCTGCCCGCCCCTCCACTGCTCACATGCTCATGTGCATCCTCTCTCTCTCAAAAAGAAAAAAAAAAAGATAAGTGGAAAATATTATTGTGTCTGGACAGTTCCGAAATTATTTGGTCAGATGGAAAGGACTTGATAAATGTAGAGATACAGCTAACAATTGTTGAACATTTATTATACGCCAGACACTGGTGTAAGTTCTTTAATATATAATAAACTCACTTCGTTAAGTTGATTATTGGGTGGGCATTTGGTTTTTAAAAGGCTTGAGTTTTCTATTAGTGAAATTCAAAAATAATTGTCTCTACTATTCAAAAAGTAAAGATTACAAATTTAAAATATGACATGGGTTTTAAAACAATCTGAGGAATATGTCTCAAGCTTGTCTGTTATTTTATTAATTGAGTTTCTCTAGTATTTATTGGATATTTAAAATGATTAATTGAAAATGTTAATAAATGTTGAGCAACCATGGTATACTTTGCTTTCCAGAAACAAAAAATGTTAACGTTATTATTGCTTTATAGACTTAATTTTTTGGAGCAGTTTTACATTTAAAACAGGAATTGAGAAGGTGCAGAGATTTCTCATATATCCATTATCAGCATCATTCATCAGAAATGGTATATATATATATATATATATATATATATTTTTTTTTTTTTTACCAAGGATGAACCTACATTGATACATCATTATCATCCAGAATCCATAGTTTAGGGTTTACTCTTGATGTTGTTCATTCTGTGGGTTTGGACAAAAGTATAATGACCTATAGCTATCATTATAATACCATATAGAGTATTTTTACTGCTATAAAAATCTGTGCTTATTAGCCTGTTTCTCCCCCCTGCCAACCACAACCCCTGATCTTCTTATTGTCTTGAATTTTGCTTATTTTAGAATGTCCTATAGTTGGAATCTTATACTGGGCAGGCTTTTCAGATTGACTTTTTTCAGTTAGTGACATGCATTTAAGTCTTTTCATGGCTTGATAGCTCTTTTCTTTTTAGTAGTGAATAATATTTTATCATCTGCATATACCACAGTTTATGTATCCATTCATCTATTGAAGGATATCTGGGTTACTTCCAAGTTTTGGCAATTATGAATAAAGCTGGTGTAAACACCATGTGCAATTTTTTGTGTAGACATAAATTTCTACCTCGTTTGGGGGTAAGTACCAACGAGCGTAATGGTAACAGTATGCTTTATTTCTGTATTGATTTTACATCTGCTGGATCTGTCCATTTTTGATAGAAGAGTGGGAAAATCTCCAAATGTAATTGTGGATCCATTCATTTCTCTTTTCTGTCAGTTTTTGCCTCACATATTTTTACATTCTGTTGTTAGGTGCATGCACATTAAAGATTGTTGTCTTCTTAGAGCACTGACCACATTATTATTATGTAATGCCCTGCTTTATCCCTGATAACCACTTGCTCTGAAGTATGCTGTGTCTGAAATTACTCCTGCTTTCTTTTGATAAGTGTTAGCACATTATATTTTTCTCCTCTTATTTACTTTTAAAGTATCTTTGTATTAAAAGTGGGTTTCTTGTAGATAACATATAGTTGGGCTTGCTTTTTGATCTACTCTGACAATCTCTTTTGTTTTTTAATTTTTAGAAAAATTTTTTATTATTTTTTTACAGGTCATATTATTTTTTAAAATTTAAATTCAGTTAATTAACATATAATGTATTATTGGTTTCAGAGGTAGAGTTCAGTGATTTATCAATCTTATATAATACCCAGTGCTCATTACATCACGTGTCCTCCTTAATGTCCATCACCCAGTTACCCCCTCCCCCCTCCCTCCAGCTACCCTTGGTTTGTTTCCTGTGATTAAGAGTCTCTTATGGTTTGTCTCCTCTGATTTCATCTTGTTTTATTTTTTCCTCTCTTCCCCTATGATCCTCTGTTTTGTTTCTTAAAATCCACATATGGGTGATATCATATGGTAGTCTTTCTCTGATTGACTTATTTTGCTTAGCATAATACCCTTTAGTTCCATCCATGTCATTGCAAATGGCAAGATTTCATTTTATTTGATGGCTGAGTAGTATTCCATTGTATATATACAGTTCTTTATCCATTCTTTTTTTTTTTTTTTTAAAGATTTTATTTATTTATTTGACAGAGATAGAGACAGCCAGCGAGAGAGGGAACACAAGCAGGGGGAATGGGAGAGGAAGAAGCAGGCTCATAGCGGAAGAGCCTGATGTGGGGCTCGATCCCAGATCGCCGGGATCACGCCCTGAGCTGAAGGCAGACGCTTAACCGCTGTGCCACCCAGGCGCCCCCTTTATCCATTCTTTATCCATTCATCTGTTGATGGACATCTGGGCTCTTTCCATAGTTTGGCTATTGTGGACATTGCTACTATAAACATTGGGGTGCAGGTGCCCCTTCAGATCACTACATTTGTATCTTTGGGGTAAATACCTGGTAGTGCAATTGCTGGGTTGTAGGGTAGCTCTATTTTCAACTTTTTGAGGAACCTCCATACTGTTTTCCAGAGTGGTTGCACCAGCTTGCATTTCTACCAACAGCGCAAGAGGGTTCCCCTTTCTCTGCTTCCTTGCCAACATCTGTCGTTTCCTGACTTGTTAATTTTAGCCATTCTGACCAGTGTGAGGTGGTATCTCATTATGGTTTTGGTTTGTATTTCCTTGATGCCAAGTGATGTTGAGCATTTTTTCATGTGTCTGTTGGCCATTTGTATGTCTTCTTTGGAGAAATGTCTGTTCATGTCTTCTGCCCATTTCTTGACTGGGTTATTTGTTCTTTGGGTGTTGAGTTTGATAAGTTCTTTATGGATCTTGTATACTAGCCCTTTACCTGATATGTCATTTGCAGATATCTTCTTCCATTCTGTCGGTTGTCTTTTGGTTTTGTCCACTGTTTCCTTTGTTGTGCGAAAGCTTTTTATCTTGATGAAGTCCCAATAGTTCATTTTTGCCTTTGCTTCCCTCGTCTTTGGAGATGTGTCTAGCAAGAAGTTGCTGTGGCCAAGGTCACAGAGGTTACTGCTGTGTTTTCCTCTAGGATTTTGATGGATTCCTGTCTCACATTTAGGTCTTTCATCCATTTTGAGTCTATTTTCATGTATGGTGTAAGGAAATGGTCCAGTTTCATTCTTCTGCATGTGGCTGTACAGTTTTCCCAACACCATTTGTTGAAGAGACTGTCTTTTTTCCATTGGATATTCTTTCCTGCTTTGTCAAAGATTAGTTGACCAAAGAGTTGAGGGTCCATTTCTGGGTTCTCTGTTCTGTTCCATTGATCTTTGTGTCTGTTTTTGTGCCAGTACCATATACTGTCTTGATGATTACAGCTTTGTAATAGAGCTTGAAATCCAGAATTGTGATGCCACCAGCTTAGGTTTTCTTTTTTAACATTCCTTTGGCCATTCAGGGTCTTTTCTGGTTCCATACACATTTTAGCATTATTTGTTCCAGTTCTGTGAAAAAAGTTGATGGTATTTTGATAGGGATTGTATTGAATGTGTAGATTGCTCTAGGTAGCATAGACATTTTAACAATATTTGTTCTTCTAATCTATGAGCATGGAACTCTTTTCCATTTCTTTGTCTTCCTCAGTTTCTTTCATGAGTATTTTGTAGTTTTCTGAGTACAGATCCTTTGCCTCTTTGGTTAGGTTTATCCTTAGGTATCTTATGATTTTATGTGTAATTGTAAATGGGATCAACTCCTGCTTAATTTCTCTTTCTTCTATCTTGGTGGTGTATAGAAATACAACTGATTTCTGTGCATCGATTTTATATCCTGCTGCATCAGTTTTAACAAGATGTATGCAGATGTGAGGGTGAAATGAGACCTGCAGCAGCTATCGTAGGCACTAGGGGCTGTGTGGGCGGGGTGTGCAATTTTCACAAGGTACAACTCAGGTTTCCATAGGGACTGGTGCACCACTGTGGCTGCCAGAACTGATGACCCATAAAACTGGTTGGAGATGTTGTGGCAGTTTACACAGGTCTTCTGGGGGAGGGATCCCAGAGCTCCTGGACTGATGGAAGCATGACTGGAAAGGGCCATCTGCTGAAGCATGAGAGGGTGGGTCTTGATGTAAGCAAGATAGGTAGTGAGTGTTGGCATACTTGTTCCTGTAGGTGGCTGTGTGTTTATGCTTAGGGGCAGGGGAAGGAAAAGGTGCCTGATAGCTCCTTTATTCCTGGAGGGTTTTTCCTGTGATCCCTGCGGCTCCAGGATACCTCTGAGATGAGTAAATAGCTCTCCCTCCTTTATGCCACAGGCATTTTTCTAACTGCTGATTCTACACTGTATCTCCTTGAGCTGTTTGTTGTGCTGTCTCTTTCAGGGTGGGGACTCAGCTTGCTATGCCCTCTGGTCTCTCCCAGAACCAAGCTTGCTGATTTTTGAAATTTCAAGTTTTAGGTCCCTGTGGTTATAAGAACTCAGGAGGGGCTCCTGGCTGGCTCAGTTGGAAGAACATGAGACTCCTGATCTCGGGGTCTTGAGTTTGAGCCCCATGTTGGGTGTACAGACTACTAAAAAAATAATAAAACTTAAAAAAGAGCATATGAAAGTTGGCTCCTGTTGTTTTCAAAACCAAATATTATGGGACTTTGTCTTCCCAGTGCAGGCTCCCTACTGTGATAGTCTGTTTCTCACCTCCAACCCCCAGATATCAGCAGTCATTTTGGCTCCCCATCATGTCTCTGCCCTTCCTATTCTCTTTGATGTGGCCTCTTCTCTACCTTTAGTTGTGGAGTTTGTTCTGCCAGTCTTAGAGTTGTTTTCTGGGTTATTTATGCTGATGTGTATTCATGGGATGAGGTGAACTTAACGCCACCATCTTCCCAGCTAATGCCTGTTATGGTTTTAAAATGAGCGTTATATGTGATTCCATTTTCTCTTCCTTAGCATATCAGTCTTATTTTTATTTATTTATTTATTTTTGATAGTAGCTGCCCTAGAGTTGGCAATAATACATTTACAACTAATCCAAAATCCACTGTTACTTAACACTATACTACTGGACAGTAGTGTGAGTCTTATAATAACAAAATAATCCAGTTCCTTCCTCCTATGTCTGTATTATTGCTATCATCCATTACACTTATATATAATCATACATAGGCTTACATATATGCACATAATGTATATACATAAGCTTACATAATCAAATATGTTGTTGCTGTTTTTCTTTTGAACGAAATGTTATTTGTTAGATTAATTAATAAAAAAGTCATTATTTTACCTTCATTTATTTCTTCTCGAGTGCTCTTTTATTTATGTAGATTTGAGTTTCTGACCCATGATTTTTCTTTCTCTAAAGAACATTTTTTAACACCTGTACTAGACAAGTCTATTGGCAACAAATTTTTTCAGTGTTTGATAAAGTCTTGTTTTTTTCTTTACTTTTAAAGGGTAATTTTTCAGTGTAGTAAATTCTAGGTTGGAGGTGTTTTTCTGTAAACACCTTAAATATTTCACTTAAGTATTTCTCTTGCATGTTTTTTGGGGGAGAAGTTGAATGTAATTCTTACTTTGTTCCTTAATAAGTAAGGTGTTTTTCCCCCTCTGGCTTCTTTCATCATTTTTTCTTTATCTCTAATTTTTTGTAATTTGGTAATGATTGCCTAGGGTTTTTTGTTTGTTTGTTTGTTTTGTTTTGTTTTTGGCATTTGTCTTCCTTGGTGTTCTCTGAGCTTTTTGGATCTTTGGTTTGGTGTCTGATGTTAATATAGTGGAAATTTTCAGTTGTTGTTTCTAATATTTCTTCTCTGCCTTTCTTCTCTTTCTGGTATTCCAGTTGCACATATCTTACACCTTTTGTAGTTCTACAGTCCTTGGATATTCTTTGTTCAGTCTTCTTCTCTTTGGTTTTCAGTTTTCGAGGATTCTTTTGGTATATTTTTTGCTCAAAGATTGTTTCCTCAGCTGTGTCCAGTCTACTAACGCCATCAAAGGCATTCTTCCTCTCTGTTTATATTGCTCACCTGTTCTTGCATCTTGTCTACTTCATTTGTTAGAACCCTTAACATATTATTATAGATGTTTTATATTCCTAGTTTGATAATTCTAACATCCCTGTCATGTCTGGTTCTGAGCTTGCTCTGTGTCTTCCAGTTGTGTTCTTTTGCCTTTTGGTATGACTTGTAAGTTTTTCTTGATAGCTGGACGTGATGTATAGTGTAAAAGGAATTGTTCTAAGTAAGCCTTTAGTAGTGTTGTGGTGAGGTGTTGGGGGGAAGGGAAGTGTTTTATATTCTTGTGATTAGGCCTCAGGATTTTAGTGAGCCTATGCTTCTGGACTGTGAAGTTCACAAGTGTTTCAAAGTTGTTTTTTCTCCCTCCTAGTTAGATGGAATGGATGGCTAGAATCGGCTGCAGTTGGTTATTTATCTTCTCCCAGTTTAGTTAGGCTCTGATAAAACCCCAGCTGGTTAGGCTTTGGTTAAGTAGTTTCACCTGAGAGCAAGCCTTATTGAGAAGCTAGAGTGCACTGGTGTATTTCAAAATGGTTCCTTTCTATACCTCCCCCTTCACATTCAAGTTATGATTGTATTTCTTGATAAATAAATCTTTATTGACACACGTCACCTGGTTCTCAGACATTTTGGTCTTAGTACCTTAATTACTAAGGACTGCCCAAGAGCTTTTATTAATAAAGATCATATCTGTTAATATTTACCATATTGGACATTAAAATTGAGAAAATTTGAAAATATTTATTCATTAAAAATTATAAACATATTACCTATCAATATAAATATTTTATAAAATACATTTTCCAAAACATAAATTTTGGAGTAGCATCGTTTTACATTTTTGCAAATTCCTTTGATGTTTGGGTTAAGAGAAGACAGCTAGATTGTGATATTTGCTTCTGTAGTGAATCTGTATTGTTACATGTTATTTCTGTTGAAATATATGAAGATGATATCCAACTATGGATGTATAATTGGAAAATGGAGGAACCTGTTGATAGCTTTTCCAGATAATGTAAATATTCTTTGGCCTACTTAGGTAAATATATATTCAGTTCCTTTGAATCACTGTGAAAGTAAAGGGGATGTTTTATTTAGCGTAGGGCCTGCATTTCTGGATATTGTAGTACTAATTGAATTTGCCCTTAGCTTTCCCAAGGTAGACTTACAGTAATGGTCCCTATAAAGATACATTCCTCACTTGGTACACTGGCAATTTGTTTTCTTTAAATTCTCCAAAGCTCTGAATGTTCCTGATGGTCATGTTGTGTTGCTTTACCATTCATATAATTGTTTATCAGGTCTTCCAGTGTGCAGTATTATTTCTGAAGCCCTTCATAAAGTTAGCTAGAGGACTTTTCTTTCAATTTCTGATTGACCTTCACTCTGTTTCTTCAACCATGTATTTGAAGGAGCATTGGGCCTCTGCAAAACTTGGATCTCAGCATCCAATACTATAACTCCACGCACTTTTTGGCTATTCTAGGTTAAAACTATTCATCAGTGGCAACAAGAATGGGTTCAGAAGAGTAGAGTCCACATATTTTAGGAAATACTCTACTCAATATAGTGCATTTGGAACTGCCATTGGCTTGGAGCATTTGGAGTGTGATGTGTTAATGCTTACTGGCCAAGAGTGTGCAGTATAATTTGTTGAACTGTTGCTTATTGGCTGAGAGCTTATGGTAGAATTCAGAGTATACCTTTATCATAGAGTTTTATTTTTTCTTTTCTATTTTGACCACCATATTATGAACCCTTATGCACAAAGTTTGTGTTATTCTTTTGTATCCTTAATAGAGTGAAGGATATTGGTTTTGGATATATTGAGTTTGAGGTAACTTTTTTCTAAATAAAAAAATGTACCCATAGGATATCAAATAGGAATTGTGCAATAGGCAGTGTCTAATAGGAACCCAGGAGAGATATTTGGGCTAGAGGTAGACACTGGGGATTGCTACTTAGGTTATTGTAAAAGTTTTGAGTAAGAATAAGATTGAAAGAGAAAATGTGGAATGTGAAGCAGATCATGGGCAATTCTTACTAGTTACATGATTTTAAGCCAGTTATTTGACTCCCTAGTGCTCAGTGACCTCATCTGTATAGTAAGGAAAATCATAAAATCATATCTATGTTGTAAGATCCCTAATATATGTTATCCTTCTAACTTCCTTCATACTTTTCCAACCTTTTTTTTAAAAAAATATACAGTGTTGTTCAACAAAACATTTTAATTTGGTTTAGTTGTTTACTGGCAAGAGGGCAAAAAGGGAAATTAGATGTATTCCATGGTCCTTGCTGTTTGTAAGGGGGATACAAATCCACTTTTTGTTGCAAGGGGTGGGGGCTCATGTTTTCTTGGCACAGCTGTACTAAATTACTAGCTCTTTCCTTTTCCCCTGTATATAGCTCTATTTTTCTGGCTCAAAATGGACTTAAACATAATATTTGAATTTGTGCATTATATTATTTGCTTGTTAGTTGTAAATTGCCATGCTAAATGGTAATAGCCAACAGAAGATTGAATAGTTATTAATTTTGAGTTCTAAGGCAGTGGAAAAATGGGTTTACATAATTTCTTTCTTTTTAATTTTGAGAGTAAATTTTATTCCCCAAAGTCTATAATGTTTTAACACTTGCAGTTCCAGGCCATCCCTTCTATTTTTATGGATGAATTCTTTGCTTGATATCTCGAAGCACTGTGATGCAGTAGTTTTTTTCCTCAAGCTTTGGAGTAGATTATGAATTCCCTTTTAGGTATAAAATGATACATACCAATGTAACCTTAGGTTACAGAAAAGTTATTTACAGGTCTTAGAAAAGTTAGGCAGTGTATTTTGAGAGAAAATATTACCTTAATAATACCTAGCTCCTACCCTATAGAGTTCAGTACACATGGCTTTAAGGAATAATTTATTATAGAGAAAATCTTTTTTTAAGATTTTTTTTTTCTTTGTTGGAGAGAGAGTGAGCACAAGGAAGGGGAGTGGCAGGCAGAGAGAGAAGCAGGCTCCCTGCTGAGCAAGGAGCCCGGGGCGGGACTTGATGCCAGGACCCTGGGATTTTGACCTGAGCTGAAGGCAGACCAGACGATTAAGCAACTGAGCCACTCAGGCGTCCTGGGAAAAATTTTTCTTCAACAGGTCCATATATTAAATGGAATATTATTCAGCCATCAGAAAGAACGATTACGCAACATTTGCAGCAACATGGATGGGACTGGAGGAGATTATGCTAAGTGAAATAAGTCAAGCAGAGAAAGACAATTATCATATGGTTTCACTAATTTATGGAACATAAGAAGTAGGAAGATGGGTAGGAGAAGGAAGGGAAGAATGAAGGGGGGGTAAACAGAAGGGGGATTGAACCATGAGGAGACTTTGGACTCTGGGAAACAAAGTGAGGGCTTCAGAGGGGAGAGGGGAGTGGGGAATTGGGATAGGCTGGTGATGGGTATTAAAGAGGGCACATATTGCATGGTGCACTGGGTGTTATACGCAAATAATGAATCATGGAACATTGCATCAAAAACTGGGGATGTACTGTATGGTGACTAATATAACAAAATAAAAATTATATAAAAAAGTTATTACTTGTTTATCTTTCAAAACCATAGACTTCTTTTAATTTAATTTACTTCATTTATTTGAGAGAGAGTGCATGTACATGAGGGAACGGGAGTAGTGGGCCTGTCAGAAAGAGAGGGAGAAGCGGACTCCCTGCTGAGCAGGGAGCCTCATGTGGGGCTCTATCCCAGGACCCTGGGATCCTGACCTGAGCTGAAGGCAGACTCTAAACTGAGCACCTCAAGACCGCAGACTTCTGTTTTGAGTTGTTTCAGGAAGCCAGTGAGCTAAAGAAGAATGAAAAGTCCTGATAAAAGTGGATTACTTCAAAGAAAGTCTTTAAATACAAAATTTGTGATTATTTACCTTTTCTAAGTCAGTTAATCTATTTTAATCTATTTATTAATCTGTTTTAATCTATTTTAGGTATTGAAATTCTGCATGAAATATAATTCCTTTTGAAAAAGTAAAGCAAGTCAGTCAAAAAATCTTGACAAAGGAATATAAGCAGTTAAATATTGATATAAGAAAACAATCTAAAAATAAGTTGTTTAGAGTGAGAAGAAGGTGGGCACCATTCTGGTTTTTAAAAACAAGAGAAAATCGTAATGATATCTTTGGGAGTGGGTAATGACTAAGGATTTGGGTTCTTCCAGCAAATTTTCCTGTGCTCCGGAAAATATTAAGATTTTGTATGAAAAACTTTCTTGCACTCTTGGAGGCCAGAGATTGTCCATATACTGCTATTTTGGTTGCTCTGTTGCTGGATGCAATGAACCAGCAATTATTAACTTTTTCTTTTGTTATTTTTTTATATAACTAATTTTTATGTAAATACTTTGTAAATATGTATTTTATAAATATGTAGAAAAACATTGGTCACATAAACTCTAAAAGTAGTATGTTCCTTGTGGGAGGCGAGATGGAGAATAGAACGAAGTAGAGCTTTAAATTTTTTTCTCTGCGTGCTTATATATTTGAGCTCTAAGAAGAGAGTTTTTTGTTCTTATAGCAGATAAAGTCAGAAAGGGAAAAAGTTGTATAGGAAAATAAGTTATTTAAAAAATGCTTAAATACTGTTGAAATTCTTATGATTTAAAGCAGATTTTTAAAAAGAGATATAGAACTGATTGTGGAAGCAAATAATATATCAAATATACAGTATAACTTTTAGAAATATTTAAGTGTTCTGTATTACCTTGTTTTTTAAAAAAAATTTTAAAGATTTATTTGAGAGAGAGAGAGAGGGAGAGACAGAAGGAGTGATGGGGAGGGCAGAGAGAGAGAGAGAGAGAGAGAGAGAGAAGCAGACTCCCTGCTGAGTAGGAAGCCTAATGTGGGGCTGGATCCCAGGACCTGGAGGTCATGACTCAGCTTAACTGACAGGTTAACAACTGTATTACCTTACTAAGTGAATTATCAACTGAGTCTACTATCCAAGACCTTGAAATTTAGAATATTATTATTTGTGGTTTGATATTTTTGAGTGTTTTAGATGGCTCCTTGCTTATAAATATCTTTAGTCAGTATAGTTTTGTTTTATTTATTTAATTTTTAAAATGATTTATTTATTTATTCTAGAGAGAGAGCATGAGTGGGAGGGACAGAGGAGAGGAGAGAGAGAATCCCAAGCTGACTCTGGCTCAGTGCAGAGCCCAGCCCAGGGCTCAATCCCATGACCCTGAGATCATGACCTGACCTGAAACCAAGAGTCAGAGGCTCAACTGACTGAGCCACGCAGGCACCTCTAGTCGGTGTAGTTTTAAAGTGTGCTCATTTTCAACTTCTGTAGTTAGATTTCATTTTCTCTAACTATAAAGATCAGGGGAAATGCACCACTTCCAATCTTCCGAATCCTACAGTGAATTTTCTGGGGTTTTGTTGATCTTGATAATGACAACTGTGATCTGTATTCTCTTAGGAATTTTTTTTTCTTTCTAATATTTGATGGCACTGTTAAGATAGAAATATGCAAAGGTCAATGTTATTTTACTAATAACCAACTTTAAGAGTTCTTATTTCCCTGTGTCATTCTTCTCATTTAGCTTATTCAACAAGTCAAGTACGTACCTGGAAGAAATAAATGTTCCCTTCATTCATTAGATTTTCTCTTTTCCTGTCTTATATTCATTTTTTT
Source organism: Ursus arctos (assembly GCF_023065955.2). Lineage (NCBI taxonomy): Eukaryota > Metazoa > Chordata > Mammalia > Carnivora > Ursidae > Ursus > Ursus arctos. Next base: position 37,996,941 of record NW_026622930.1, on the reverse strand, counting down.
AGTATGTATAGTTTTTTGAGTACTTACTATCTGTCAGGCACTGGAGATAGAGAACAGGTAGGCCAGATTCCTGCTCTCATGAAGTGTAAACACATCCTCCATCTTCATAGAGGTTATAGAAAATCAACACATAAATAATTTCAGGGCGCCTGGGTGGCTCAGTTGGTTAAGTGTCTGCCTTCGGCTCAGGTCATGATCCTGGGGTCCTGGGATCGAGTTCCCCTTTGGGTTCCCTGCTCTGTGGGAAGCCTACTTCTCCCTCTCTTTTTCTCATGAATGGATAAGTAAGTAAGTAAATAAATAAATAAAATCTTAAAAACATAATTTCAGATAATGCTAAGACAGGAGTGATTAGGGCTGGTGTAGCTGTAACACATGTGGAGTTGGGCAAGATTACAGCTGGAGGACTGTATATCAAAATGTTTGAATATTAGTTAAGAATCAGGGGCGCCTGGGTGGCACAGCGGTTAAGCGTCTGCCTTCGGCTCAGGGCGTGATCCCGCCGTTGTGGGATCGAGCCCCACATCAGGCTCCTCTGCTGTGAGCCTGCTTCTTCCTCTCCCACTCCCCCTGCTTGTGTTCCCTCTCTCGCTGGCTGTCTCTATCTCTGTCGAATAAATAAATAAAATCTTTAAAAAAAAAAAAAAAGAATCAAGCTACACCGTTGGTACAGTCTCGAGTTCCCATGCTGTCCACTTACTTCCCAGGACTACATCCTCAAGACCCAGAGGCTAAAGGAACTGTTGTTTTTTTATAGCCAGCCTTTCTACTTGTTAGTTTGATTAGTAACATGGATATCTTGCTACTAAGATATCCATGGTTGAGTTGAGCCTGGACCCATCAAAAACAGTGTGAACTGATCCTGTCAAGTCCCTAGGAATCCAGTATGGAGAGTTACCCTCTCTAGATCCTTGTTTTTCCAACTCAAGACTTTCAGGAAATTCTAAACTCTTCCCCAAATTGCACTTCCCAAGAAGAGAGGAGGGAATGCAGGTATCTGGGAAACGTGGCTTTCCTAGGCAGTCCTGGTGGATTTAGGACAGCCAACTTTAACTGATTAAAGCTTTTATGAGAAACCATTCCTTCTATGAGTTCTCAGGGCAGAAGCTGTGGTGATTTTTCTCCTTTCTTCATAGATACTGGGGTACCATCAGTTCCTTCTCCTTTGGCCTGGGGCAGGGCGGGGGCAGGGAAGACCTCTTTCAGCTAGCACCTCTCCCTTGTAATTCCCATTTGCTCAGTTGCTTATTGAAGTTTTGGGGGAAAAAAAGACAATACACCACAACTTCCTTATAAGGCTGAAAGAGGAAAAAAAATCTTTGTTTTAGTGATTGTGGTATGCAGAGCACTTTGAAGTGTAGGCCTTTGGTAGAGGCTTTTCTTGCCTAGGTCTAAGAGTGTTACTGACTGAGAATGAAGGTGACCATAGACCATTCTTTTACATGCCTCTTTGACTTTTCCCTATCCTGCTAGCTCTGAATCTGCCTAGCCCCTGACTCAATTAGTTTTAATTTGTAAATTTGTTTAATTTGTAAAATGAAACTGGTATCCCTTGGGATACCTATGTCTAAAAAGTAAGCTCCAAATGAAAATAAATATTATCTAAAAGTTTTTTTTGGTGTGTGAGATTTTTAAGTAGCAATGATTAATTTTTCTTTCTCTGCTTCCCTGCCAGAAAAACACACCTAAACAAAAAAACCACCAAAACAACAAAAAAAGGTAAACTATATACAAAACTGTTGTGGATTTGAGTATTGGCTTAATTACCTTGTATTTTCTCCTTACAGGTGTGAAAGTTGTGTGGATTTACTGTTTATGAGAGGAGCTGGAAACTGTCCTGAGTGTGGTACTCCACTTAGAAAGAGCAACTTCAGGGTACAACTCTTTGAAGATCCTACTGTGGACAAGGAGGTTGAGATTCGGAAAAAAGTCCTAAAAATGTAACTATAATTGTTTGAATGATTCAGTATACAAAGAGGACTTTAAGTATTATTTCAATAATTGCTATAAATATTTACTGATGGAAATACGGACAGTTTGGCAAGTGAATAAATATAAATTCGTCTGTGGATTTGTTCAACAGAAATTTATTAAGTACTTAGAGAATATCTAGCCTTTGTTAGAGAAGAGTAGATCATTTTGATTGATAGCTTTACAATTTGTTTATTATTTTTTAATTTAGTTAAATATATATTGAGTACCTACTGTGTGCATACGCTGTGTTATGCATATTAGGCACTAGGTATGAAATGAGTGAAATAGCTATGAAACTTGCCCTCATAAGGCTTACAGTATAATAGTATAGGATAGCATGGAGTTAGATAATAAAACAGGCAAACTAAACAACTATGTGATTATAAATTGAGAAGAATATTATGAAGTTAGTGACTGAGTGTGGGTGTGGGTCACTGATATCAGGTGGGGCCTGTATCATTTGAGATTTGAAGTCTGTTAGAGAAAATAATGTGTTAGCTATAATTTATTTTCATATATATCTGTGTACATAATATATTTATTTTTAATATTATCTTTTTCATTTATAATTTAGTTTTTACCTTTTTTTAAATATTTTATTTATTTGAGAGAGAGAATGAGGGAGAGAGAGCACACAAGTAGGGAGAGAAGTAGAGGGAAAGGGAGAAGCAGACTCCCCGCTGAGCAGGGAGCCCAACATGGGTCTTGATCCCAGGATCCTGCGATCGTGACCTGAGCTAAAGGCAGATGCTTAACCGACTGAGCCACCCAGGTGCCCCTAGTTTTTACTCTTTGTGGATAGTTTTAGGTTTTATTTTATCTGTCCTTTTATTAAAAGTCACCTTATTGTTTTTGAAGTTTAACAAATTAATATGTAAGTTTAATTTATTTTTATTATTTTTATTATTATATTTTTTGGTGGTATATGTTTCAACCTAAGTCACCACTGTTTTAAAGATTTGTTTATTTTAGAGAGAGAGTGAGAGAGCAAAAGAGTGAGAGCAGAAGTGGGAGGAGCAAGGAGAGGGAGAGAAAAATCTCAAGCAACTCTGTGCTCAGTGCGGAGCCTGATGTGGGGCTTGATCTCACAACCCTGAGATTGTGACCTGAGCCAAAAGCAAGAGCTGGACCCCCAACTGACTACGCCACCCAGGTCCCCCCTAGGTCACCAGTGTTTTAGCATCTTTCTAGGTACTTAACCTGTGTTATTTTATCAATGTCGCAGGCTGCTCTTTTATTATTTTTATTGTTTCTGGGAGATAGTCTCTTTTATTTTTATTTTATTTTTCTTAAAGATTTTATTTATTTATTTGAGAGAGAGAGCTGAGAGAGGGAGAGCACAAGCAGGGGGTGAGGTAGAGAGAGAAGCTGAATCCCTGCTGAGCAGGGAGCCTGTTGCAGGACCTGAGCCGAAGGCAGGCGCTTAACCAACTGAGCCACCCAGGCCCCCCAGAGTCTCTTTTATATTTATTTATTTATTTATTTTTATTGATCCCTGTAGTTTTTAAATACTTCATAGGGACATTATAATATTTGTAGAATTTCCTGATCTATTATTCTTTAGACTATAATTGTCATGAAAAATAGGAAGGTGATTTTTGAATTAAGTTTTAGCTTTCTGAAAATTATCAGCTCTATTTATAAGAAGTAAATCAGGCTCCTAATTTCTTTTTCTTTCTTTTCCTTAAGTTTTAGAAGGATTTAAAATATTTTATCATTCTCTCTTGATTCTGTTCCTTCTCTGTAATCATAAGAATTTAAGAACAACATTCTTGGTCATGGTGTCAAGAAAAGTGTTTTACACAGTAAGCAATAAGCAATCCTTTTCTATGTATCATGAATAAAATATGTAAGAAGCAGCAAACCAATTAGATAATATTGAAAGCAAGAGATGTGTAATATGTTGAATTTTTTCTTCTATTAAAGATACAATAAAAGAGAAGAAGACTTTCCTAGTCTGAGAGAATATAATGATTTCCTGGAAGAAGTGGAAGAAATTGGTATGTTTTTTGATGCTTGTACTTTTGGTGTGATACCCTGTGTTCTTTTATCTTTTAGATGCCTAAAAGATAAACATCTCACATAAAATCTCTAATAAGTTTTGTTGTGATGGTTGTTGCTTTACGTATTTACTTTCTGTTGTACTTTAATCATGTTTAAATTGAAGCCATACTTAAGTAAAGGACATACTTAAGTAATAAACATTTTGTCTCAGGAAAAATAGTATCACTTTTTTTTCCCCCAAGATTTTATTTATTTATTTGAGAGAGAGAGAGCACAAGTGGGTGAGTGGCAGAGAGAGAGGAAGAAGTAGGCTGTCTGCTAAGCAGAGAGCCTGACATGGGGCTCGATCCTAGGACCCCGGGATCATGACCTGAGCTGAAGGCAGACATTTAACCGACTGAGCCACCCAGGCGCCGCACTAGTATCAGTTTATAGCTGGGAAGAAAGGCTGTATCTGTATATATCATCTATATGTTGAGGAGGTATTAGAGTCAACACAAGGAAGAAGTACACAGATTTTTTAAAAATAGGATTTCTATTATCTATCTATGGTGACTAAAGCCATATGTTGTTTATCATTTATGTCTCTGTGCATACAGTAGTTTGAAAATAATTTGAAGCAGTTGACTCTTGAAATGGCATTCTTTTATTCAGTATTATTCTAGAATCAGAGGTTAGAGTAATCTTAGTGCCTTTTCTTTCTTTTGTGATTAGTCAAAAGGAGATATGTTCAGGGGCTCCTGGGTGGCTCAGTCGTTAAGTGTCTGCCTTCGGCTCAGGTCATGATATCAGGGTCCTGGGATTGAGCCCCGCATCAGGCTCCCTGCTCAGTGGGAAGCCTGCTTCTCCCTCTCCCACTCCCCCTGCTGGTGTTCCCTCTCTCTCTGTGTCTCTCTCTGTCCAATAAATAAATAAAATCTTTAAAAAAAAAAAAAGCATACGTTCATCAAAATAAAGAATTATTTTTGGTTTCTTAAATAAGATTTCAGAGATATTAAAAAGCCTGGACGTTGTTATACATCAATTAAAAAATTAATGCTTTTTTATAGCTGCCATAATTATTATTACTCAATATAGGTTTGGAAATGATACAAAAATTACAGACTGTGAAAATAAGAATGAGACTTAGAGAATTAAACAAATCATCTTTTTTATTCTTGTCTCAAACCTGATAGACAAGCTTGTACTTATGTTATTTCGTATTTAAAATATGAATATAACAGATTGATCGTTCTTTAGAAGGTTTATGTATGGAATATTTTTAGAAAATTTAAACTCTTGAAGAATGGAGTATTCTAATGCCTTTAACTTCTTTATTAACTGAGAAAAACCCAGAGAATCTTTTTATTTCAACTGTTACGGAAACTTTTCTAAAATGCCTAAGTTCATTTGTTATGTCATAACAAATAGCATGTACAGAATATAACTTAAGCTTTTTCTGGGATCTTTTAGTGCCTTGGAGCCATTGTTTTTTCATTCTAATTGTATTCATTGCACTTTATATATAATCTTAGCAACCATCAGTGGCTTGGAGTTTAGTTGAACAAGTGGTAGAATTGGGAGTGACAAGGCAAAGTAGAAAAGTTATGATATTGACTGAGAAGATAGACCAAAAGAAATCTGTAAGAACTGGGCAAATGTAGAACTCTGGCTGTACATAGATATTAAGTATAGGACAGGCAGTTGGAAATAATGGCAGGAAGAAATCCAGCTCACCTTTGTTCTAAAGGCAATGCGATTAGTTAAGAGTCTGGTCAGGCAATAAAGAGAAAGGAGATTATAGATGTCACAGAGTGAGTTATAATACATCGTTACAAGTCCAAGCAGGCAGGTAGAATGGATAATCTAAAGAAACCAATGGACAAAGAAGGTGGGGAGGTGGGGATCTTGATTCTAGAATAAGGTTCTGGTTGAGCAATTATTTTTAAATATATATATTTTTTCTATGGAATGAATTAGTTGGAAGATATGAACTGGGGGCCCATAGGTAAGACCATGTTTATGTCCAGAAGCAGGGCCAGGATTGACAGGTAAGAGCAAGTCTGGCTATTACAGTTATAACCATATGTAGTCCTTTCCTTACCAGATAAGAAAACTGGGGCTTAGGGGCGCCTGGGTGGCACAGCGGTTAAGCATCTGCCTTCGGCTCAGGGCGTGATCCCAGCATTTTGGGATCGAGCCCCACATCAGGCTCCTCTGCTATGAGCCTGCTTCTTCCTCTCCCACTCCCCCTGCTTGTGTTCCCTCTCTTGCTGACTGTCTCTATCTCTGTCGAATGAATAAATAAATAAAACCTTTAAAAAAAAAAAAAAACTGGGGCTTAGAGCATTTAATTTGAAAGTGATTCTGCTATCATGTATATTCATGGAGGACTATCTTCAGTTGCAGTTATGTCGACGCTTTCTTAACCTACCTCCACTTAATTGACCCATTGGGGTAACCGACATTTCCCAGTTCTTCCATAAAATATACTGATTGAAGCCCAAAGCATAATGAATACATGATTAATCTTGTTCATTAGAAGATGTCCTCAAGTACATCTCTGTACTTCTCTCACCAGTTCATTTATATACTGAGAGTTGTTTTCACTGGTAACCAGGCCTTCTTATTTATTTATACTTGTAATTATGTAATTTAATCAAGTAGTTTATATGGTTGACACACCTTCTGAAGGATTCTGCTTCTCAAGTTCTTACTCCACTTTAGAAAATGGAAACTGAACAATATAGATGACAAATATGGTTTATACAAGAAAGAAGCAATTAAATAAACTAAAGAGTAGACATTGGCTATATGTCATTAAGTTAGAGAATGACTGTATACTTACTATATATGTTTTAAGTTAAAGTATTTAAGGAGTGTGTGTGTGTGTTTTTCTCCCTTAACAGACTTTTGTAAGTAATCAGCTACTGATCTTGATCATGCTGGATAAAGAGCAGTTCTGACTGTATTTGAAGGTATTGATGAAGTTTGGGGTCTAGCCTCTTGGACTTTAGAGTTTATTTTCTGAACTTCAGCTCAGTTTAGCAAATATTATTTGTTCTATGTGAACTGCTTTACTTGCGGGACATACATGATCTTTGCCTTCAGTAAGTTCAGCCTTTAAGGGGGAAATAATTATGTAAACTAATAACTGTAATATAATGTGAAAGTAGTATAGGCATTTATAAAGTGTTATGGGAATAAAGATAACAATTCAGCATTGGAAAATGGAAGTATAGTTTGATCAGAGAAGAGGTCATATTTGAATTTGACCTTAAAAGATGGAATAGGAATTTACTAGGTGGGAAGAGGATGGAAGAATATTTCTAGCAGAAGACAAAATTACAGGGATATAAGGGTATTGAATATGTTGGAGAATGAGCAAGTAATGTTGCAGGTAAGTAGAACATGGGGAATAACTAGAAATGAGGCTTGAGAAACAGACTAGACCTGGGTTAATGAAAGCTTTGCAAGCTGGGCTGTCAGGGTAAGATTTTATTCTGTGGTCAATAGTGAGCCAGCAGGATAGTGTGGAACGATGTGGAATATTGACAGGAGATCCTTGAGTCTGGGAAACATTTTTAAGGGGCCATTAAAGCAATTTGGATGAGAAATAATGAGAGCTTCGAGTAGGTAGTAGGGGGGTAGAATAGATAAAGGGGATGTTTTAGACAGAATATTCAAGGACTGATTTGGGGGGTGAGGTAGAAAGAGCAGGCAGGGATGAGTTAAAATTGAGGACCTTAAGCAGTAGTATGGTATTAATCAAGAAAATAAAAGCTGGAGAACAGGCAGTATTTTTTTATTGTTTTGTTTGGTGGAGAGTGAAGCAATGAGGGAAAGACTAGTTTTAGCTCTTTTAAAGTTTTGTTAGGGTGTGGCTCCACCACTTAGTTGTGTGTCATTGTTTTAATTGTTACAGTATAAATAAAACTTCCTTTTAAAATCTTGTTTCAGTAGCTATCTACTTTGTGTTTTCATGCTTTCAAAGATGATTAATTCAATGTCTGTGATATCTGTATTGGCTATCTCTGTGTTAATCAGAAGTATAAAATGTTAATTTAATGGGCACCTGTTAAGTGCCAGACTATGCTGTATTCACATTATCTCGCATAATTTTCACAACTCTGAGATAGGCATTTTTATCCCTTACTTTGCATGTGGAGAAGAAATAAAAGGAGCTTAAGTATTGTACACAGGATTACATTGCTAGTAGATAACGGAGCCAAATTTTGAACATAGGTTTTTCTGACTCTCAGAGCCCATGAAAGTGCTTGCTAGTCTTAGAGTAGCTCTAGTCTGAGTCTAGAACATGGGGTGCTAACTGGGGAAATAGTAGGAGATGAAAGAAAAATAAGTAGATTGGGGCCATATTTTGGAGGACGTTAAAGAAGATCAAACTCAATAATAAAGATTGAAGGGTGCTATTGAAGATGCTTAGGCCTAAAATGAGAGGAATAGAGTTGGTAGGGTGGCTAAGGAGTCAATGTTTAAGGACTTATAAATTGGGGATTGGTCATTTGGTTAAATTAATTTCATTTTGAATCCTTTTAACATCACAAATATAAAAATTTTAAGATACTGTAATTTTGAATAATGGCATGAAAATTACAATAGAAGGGGCACACATGAAGATGAACTTTCTTATACTATTAACAATAGGCTCCTTTCTATGGTTATGACAAACTAAACATAAAAATTCTTGTTCCTTTTGGCCCCAGGGATTATCTCAAAGGTTTGTTCTTAGTTTCATAATAAATAGATTATTCTTTTGGTTCAGGGTATGCTTATTTTGAAAGGGTGAGAAAGTCCTAAGGGCTTTAATTATAAATTCTGGATGTCAAAAAGACTTCAAAATTGTACTTAAATAACATTAAATCTTTCAGAAAATACAATAGGGTTTTTGTTGCCTTTTAATACTTGACTAAAGGCAGGTCAGCATCTGAGCTAAACCAGCAACCAGATAAGGGGGCAAATGACTGTTACAGAAAATTATCTTGTATTCTTTTTTCTTCAAGACTGTTATACCAACCTGATTCATTATGGCATGAATGAGACTTGCTTCATCTGAAAAGTTTTTAAAATAGTACTTTACTTTTTTAAAAAAACTTTTATTTTTTTTCTTCTTTTTAAAGGAAGCAATTTGTATTATTTATGATTATAAATTTGTATCTATTATATTGCTATTACCTTGGCTTTCTAAATGAAGAAATGAAATAAATTGGTTATTTTAGTTTTCTTGGAATTGATTATAAAGTTTTTAATAAGCATAAAAGAAAGTTGTATACAGCTAAATTTCACTTAGGATTCAATTTTACCTATTCTGGGTTCTACTTAATAGAAAATTTAAATCGATAGTACACTGTCTAGCTTGCTGATAAATTTTTCTTTAACTGTTCTAAATGTTCTATTAGAGTTCAGTATAGGATATCAGTTTGATTACCTCTATTTCTCAGATTTATAACCAAAAGAAACCAAGATAATTTTTTCCCTGTACTTTATATCTGCTTGCTTTGCCGTTTTGTAGAATTCAATTGTGTAATTATAAAGATCATTTTAATTAAATCTGTAATTATAAAGGTAATTATAAACATTAGCATTGGTTTATTTATTTTTTCCTTTTGTGGTAATTCTACAAGTATTTCTTGAGCTTTTACCAGATGGGAAGTTCCTTTTTTTTTTTTTTTTTTAAATAGACCTTATGTTTTAGAGCAGTTTTAGAGTCATAGCAAAATTCAGTGGAGTTCCCATATACCACCTGCCCCACACATGCACAGGCTTCCTTGCTATCAACATCCCCCCACCAGAGTGGTAAATTCGTTATAATCAATGAGCCTACATTGACATATCATTATTGCTCAAAGACCATAGTTTATATGAGAGTTTACTCTTCATGTTGTACATTTTATGGGTTTGGACAAATATATAATGACATGTATCCACCATTATGGTATTGTACAGAATAGTTTCGCTGCCCTAAAATTCCTCCGTGCTCTGCCTGTTTGCCCCTCTTCCTCCCCTAATTTCTGGCAACCATTGATCTTTTTCTGTCTTTTAGATTTACCTTTTTTAGACGGTCACATAGTTGGAATCATAGTATGTAGCCTTCTCAAATTGGCTTCTTTGACTTAGCAGTAATATGTGTTTATGGTTCCTCCTTGTCTTTGCATGATTTGATAGCTCATTTGGTTTTATTGCTGAGTAATATTTCATTGTCTGGATGTTCCACAATTTATCCATTATCCTATTGAAGGACATCTTGGTTGCTTCCATGCCTTGACAGTTATGAATAAAGCTGCTATAAACATTTGTGTACAGGTTTTTGTGTGGACATAGTTTTCAGTTCCTTTGGATTAATACCAAGGAGTGTGATTGTTGGATAAAATGGTAAGAGTATGTTTAATATTGTAAGAAACAAAATGTCTTCCAAAGTGTTGTGTCGTTTTGCATTCCTGCTGCAGTGAATGAGAGTTCTTGTTCCTCCACATCCATGTCAGCATTTTATGTCAGTGTATTGGATTTTGGTCATTTTAATGGGTATGTACTGGAAATTTTTTATTGAAGTGTTGGGAATAATAAAGATGAATCAGACCTAGAATCTGCCCTCAATGAACATTAGGTCAAATAGATACGTACATCGAAAATAATTTTGTGGGGTAGAAAGTGGATAAGTGCCACCAGTATGATATTAAGCTATGTATTGTGGGCATTCAGGGATGGAGAGATTGTACCGGCAAAGTGAGTTATAAAGAAGAGCTGGTGATTAAACTGGATGTAGAAGGGTGGGCCAGATATGGATATCCACAGTTCTGGGTTGAGGTTGGTTCTAAGATATGGGTTCTCTGGGAGCAGTATGATCACAAGTATGGAGGTAGGAAAGTGCGGAGCCTGTACAGGTGCAGAGGAAGAGCTGAACTGTGCTACCAGTGTTTTTCAGGCATTGAGAGAAATAATACAACTAATGTTGTAGATAAAAGTTCAGGCTTTAGAATCAGATAGCCTGTGTTAAAATCCTGGTTACAACATTTACTGGCTATATAACTTGGATGTAGTTATTTAATGTCTTTAAACCTTATCTATAAAATGTGAATAATAGAAGTACCTATCTCATAAGGTAATTGGGAGGATTACATGATATAATTAGGCCAGATGCTGGACATGGTGCCTGTGATACGTACTTTTGTAGATACTTGATACAACGCACAGTGTAGAGTGTATTCTTCAAGCAAAATTTTGAAGAGATCACTTCAAGCAAACAAATGAAGCAAAGCCTCTCTGGTTGGAATTGCTTAGTCTTTCTTTCCATTGGTTCTTGAAGAGGCTCCAAGGATTCTTCAGGACTCACAGAGAGGGAAAAGCAATGTAAGATAAAATTGGATTTTCATTTTTCAAGGCATTGTGGCTGCAGAAGCAATGAGTGAACTAAGTGACTGAATGACATCAGAAATTTGTTTTAGTAGGGTTAATTGGTAGCTGATTCAATTAAAGGGAAGGACAGTTTATTCCTTTAATAAATACTTCTTCAGCAACTAGCACAGTGCTAGACATTATTTAATTCATGAAGCAAGGATACTTTCAGTTCTTCCCTGTTGTCACTTGATCATATAGTGTCCTGTATTATTACTTCAGTTTATGTGTTTAGAGGTGATCTCCCTAATGAGAGATCTTTAGTCTTTGAAAATAGGAAATATTTTGTATGCTCAGCACCGTAGTGTTGGGAACGGAATAGATAATCATTGAATTCTCCTTTCCTCACTTCTTTTCCTTATGTCTGGATGATACAGAGATTGTATGGTCTTTTAGTGCAAGATAAAGTGTAAGTAAAGAATGCTGTGTATGTGTATACATATTATATGAAGTAGAAAGAGATTTTTATATGAGCTGTAAATAATGTTTTCAACATTTATAAGAGAGGGAAGTTCTTTCTAGTTAGGGATGTCAGGGAGAACTTCATAGAAAAGGTAGTTTTTGGGTAGATATTTAAAAATTGGGTTTAGGGGCCCCTGGGTGGCTCAGTCATTAAACGTCTGCCTTCGGCTCAGGGCGTGATCCTGGCGTTGTGGGATCGAGCCCCGCTTCGGGCTCCTCGCTGGGAGCCTGCTTCTTCCTCTCCCACTCCCCCTGCTTGTGTTCCCTTTCTCGCTGGCTGTCTCTCTCGCTGTCAAATAAATAAATAAAATCTTAAATAAATAAATAAATAAATGTTCTTTCAAAAAATAAAAATTGGGTTTAATTTCAGTAGTAAGAATGGGGATCAGGCATTCTAGGCAGAATGGTGTGATCAAAGGAACTGGAACAGGAAATGTAGGGGACATTTGGGAAATGCAGACTGCTTTCAAGAGAGGTCTTTATTAAAAAGAGAGAAAAATAGTTATAGCCAGATTGTGAAGGGTTCTGAATTCTAAGGTTTGATATTTTTTCTAGTAAAAGGGGGAAAGGCAGAAGGGATGAGAGGACTGTGTATGGGATGGTAGAGGTGCAAGGTAATTAGAGGTGTGCTTCAGAAATATTAGTGTGACAGCATTGTATATTATGGATTGGGTTAGAGTGTAGGGTCATCTCCTTCCTGGAGATAGGAAGTTAAGTCAGAGATTATTATAAATGATCCTGGGAGAAATACGATCTGGCTTGGTATATTGTCAGGGCACTTTGAGAATAAGGGCAGCTTTAAAGAGATTTTGGTGGTAGAATCGTTGGATTTGGCTACTGCTACTTGTAGAATGCAAAGGAGAGTGGGTCAAATGAATCAAGTATTAAATCTTGGTGTCTTAGCATGGTAATCATTAACAGATAAAGGTTTTACAAGGAAGAACACGTTTGGAGATAATTATGTGTTTGGCTTTCTGAAATGCACTTTGAGATAGTGTCAGCTTTTCCTGGCATTTATTTGGTTGAAACTATGGGAAGTGATGAGATTGCCCAAAAAATAGAGAGGGTAGGAAAGAGGGCAAAAGCCAGAACCATACAGATTACTTAGAGACTAAGAAGAGTCAGAGATGGAAACAGGAAGGAGTAGTTGGAGTAGTAGGACACAGATCAGGAGAATGTATTAAATTAGTCAAGAGAAGTAAGTGCCTAAGGGAAAGTAAGTGATCCCTATTGTTAAGTGGGTATAGATACTGAGGATGGTAGAGTTTGTAAAAGATTATTGGATTTGGTGGCTCAATAGATCACCTGTTAAATATAAGGAGTAAAGTGTGAGTGATTGGCAAAGATAGCAGAATCACACTCCATTAACAAGTGTATCACAGTTGACTTTTTAAGGGCAGTTGCTAGTTTTGAGCTTCCTTCTTTGTTTTGTGTTGGGGCCAGAGTGCGATTTATGGTGAATGCCTAGAATTTCATACTAGCCAGATACCCTGGTTTACCACTTATTACTATTTTCTTTTCTACTTTGTGGTAAAAAAGCTGGAGAGGTAGCTAGAGGGCTATTGTTTCTCAATTTCTCATTTCTCCCAGAGTTTTAAAATTGCATATAATAGAATTGATGATTGCTTTTGTTTTTTCTTTTCTTTTTTTTTTTTTTTAAAGATTTTATTTATCTATTTGACAGAGATAGAGACAGCCAGCGAGAGAGGGAACACAAGCAGGGGGAGTGGGAGAGGAAGAAGCAGGCTCATAGCGGAGGAGCCTGATGTGGGGCTCGATCCCATAACGCCGGGATCACGCCCTGAGCTGAAGGCAGACGCTTAACCGCTGTGCCACCCAGGCGCCCCTGCTTTTGTTTTTTTCTACATACCTAAGCGAGCCTGGATTTTTAACAGTGATTATGATAAGTTGATATTCTGAAATCCTTTGGCCTTTTGAGGAGATAAAAATGAAATAATGGATGAGATTGGTCTTTAGAGTATGTTTGATACCTTATTCAACAATATAGGTAACCCTATGTTGGGCGCCCAATATTACTTTTCAATTCTTATAAGCCTCTATAATCCCAAAATCTAGGAACTATTTAATTTTGTCTGTCTGGCTTATTTTACTTGGTGTAATACTTTCCAGGTCCGTTCATGTTGTTGCAAGTGCCAAGATCTCATCTTTTTCATGGCTAATATTCCATTGTATGTATATATACCACATCTTCTCTAGTTATTTCTTTATTGATGGACATGTGAATTGCCTCCATATCTTGGCTATTGTAAATGATGCTGCAGTAAACATAGGGGTGCATATATCCTTTTGAATTAGTGCTTTTGTTTTCTTTGGTAAATACCTAGTAGTGAAATTACTTGGATCATATGGTATTTCTACCTTTTCTTGTTTGAAGAACCTTCATATTGTTTTCTGCAGTTAACTATATTAATTTACATTCCCACCAACAGTGTATGAGGGTTCATTTTTTTCTGCATCTTTGGCAACACTTGCTATCTCTTTTTTGATTTTAGCCATTCTTACAGGTGTAAAGTCATATCTCATTGTGGTGTAGATTTGCATTTTCCTGATGGTTAGTGATATTGAGCATCTTTTCATGTATTTGTTGGCCACTTTTTGTCTTCTTTGGAAAACTGTTTATTCAGGTCCTCTGCTTTTTAATTGGATTATTTGTGTTTTTGGTGTTGAGTTGTATCAGTTCTTTGTAAATTATATATATTAACCCCTTATCAGATATATCATTTGCAGATATGTTCTCTCATTCAGCGGGTTGCCTTTTTGTTTTGTTGATGGTTTTCTTCACTGTGCAAAAAGCTTTTTATTTTGATGTAGTCTCAATAGTATATTTTGGCTTTTGTTTCCCTTGCCTTAGAAGACATACCATATGATTTCACTTTTATGTGTAATCTAAAAAACAAACAAATGAATAACCAAAGTAGAATCAGACCTATAAATATAGAGAATAAACTGAACATTGCCAGTGGGGAGGGGGTGAGAGGATGCATTACATGGGTGAAGGGAAGTAGGAGATACAGGCTATGAGTTATGGAATGAATAAGTCACAGGGATATAAGGTATGGCATAGGGAATATAGTCAGTGGTGTGTAATAGGGTTGTATGGTAACAGATGGTAACTACACTTGTGGTGAGCATAGCATAACCTATAGTTGCTGACTCACTATGTTGTACACCTGAAACTAATGTAACATTGTGTGGCAACTATACTCAAATAAAAAAAGCAAGGAGAGCAAGTAAAAGAAAAAAGTCTAGGAACTATTTGAGATGGTTGTTGAGGGAAGGAGTGAGATGGGGAAGGAATTTGTAAAAGTATGGCTTAGAGCATAGTTATTTAGGGTAGATCAAACCTGTTCATAGGACAAGCAAGAAGTAAGGATAAGTAATTGGAGAAGGGATAGAATGGCTGATAATGGATGGACAAGGATTACAGAAGAAGCCAAGCGAGGTCTGAATTGAATTATGGAATAGAAGAGTCTTAATGATGTGGATTTTTCTTTAGACAGGCTGATGCAAACAGGATAGGTTAGTTGGTACTTTATAATATGAATTTGTATATACCAAAAGAGGTGCTTTGGTTGTTATTCAGAGTATCATGGTGACTGATGTAAACTTAGAGTAAGGCATTATTTTGAGTTGGAATTCTATAAAAATTATGAAATTATTAAAAAATTAATTAAAAATTATAAAAAATTCTAACTCATTGAAAATTTATCACTTTTTTGAACATACCTCAGTGGCTTCTTATTATGAAATTATTTTAGTTATCTTAAGTTTGGGTGCCAGTTTATCCCTTACATTCCTAGTTAAGCTATGCTCTATTTCATACTCTAGATCTAGACTATATGGGAAATAATTCAGGCTTGTGTGCAGCCATGTTGGAGACCGTTGGAATGTGAATAAAACTTATTTTTGTGGGGACGCTTGGGTGGCTCAGTTCTTTAAGTGTCTGCCTTCGGCTCGGGTCGTGATTCCAGGGTCCTGGGATTGAGCCCTGTGTCAGGCTCCCTGCTCAGTGGGGAGTCAGCTTTTCCCTCTGCCCTTCCCCCTGCTTGTGCTCTCTCTCTCTCTCTCCCCCTTTCTCTCTCTCAAATAAATAAAATCTTAAAACTTGTTTTTGTTTGCTGTAAATTATACAAATATATAATAATTTTTTATTCTTTTGGATAATTTTTCTATTTGTGGAGCACAGATTCTTTTCAGTATTGATTCTGACCAGTGTAGTAGATCCCAGACTTGCTCTTTTTACTTAACAAATCTAAGTAATCTTTTATATGCTTTTAAAGTTAGACTGGGGCCTATAAAAATCAAATCTAATATGATTATGGCAAGCATATACCTTAGGTTTTCTGGGGTGATTCAGAGATTTAGGTATTCTGCATGATAGTCTGACAGTCTTAGAGTTGGCTTTGAAAACATAGTTGCTGAACTAGAATTAGCCTCTAAAATAGATAGTAGGTAAAAGGACATAAAAAGAGCTGTAAGTAATAATCTGATGAATTAAGTCACTGTGATGAATTTTTTTTATTATCTACTCAAGATCTATATTAAAACAATATTTCATGTCATTGTTTCCTTTCTGATGCAGTTTTCAATTTGACCAACAATGTGGATTTGGACAACACCAAAAAGAAAATGGAGATGTACCAAAAGGAAAACAAAGATGTCATTCAGAAAAATAAGTTAAAGCTGGTTGGTTGCTAAGTATTTTCTTCTTTTGTGTTAGAAATTAATACTTCCATATGATCCCTGAAAAGCTGTCTTTTCCTAAAATGAGTTAAATTTACAAAGAATTAGCTGAAATCCAGACCGGAAATACTGTATATGTATATAGGCACGTAGACAGGAGGCACACTGTAGCTATAACAACTTTGATGGCATTACTAAAATATATTCTATAAAGGAACAATTGTGTGCATGCAGAGATTTGTCTTAGCTTATACAATTTAGCTGTCGTGTCTTTAATACTTGCCTTTCTAGTTTTGGAGGAAAGCAGAGGTACTTATTTTTGAGGTACTTTATCAGGAATTTGTGATTGTTGGTCAAAATGATACAAGTCATATCTGGATCACATACCTTGTGTTTTCATTTTGTGTTTAGAAGGACTTTCTCCTTATAGTCTTTTTTTTTTTTTTTTTTAAGATTTTATTTATTTATTCGACAGAGATAGAGACAGCCAGCGAGAGAGGGAACACAAGCAGGGGGAGTGGGAGAGGAAGAAGCAGGCTCATAGCGGAAGAGCCTGATGTGGGGCTCGATCCCAGAACGCCGGGATCACGCCCTGAGCCGAAGGCAGACGCTTAACCGCTGTGCCACCCAGGCGCCCCTTTCTCCTTATAGTCTTAGGAGTGTTTCATTTAGGTACTTCTTCCTTGCCAGAAAGCTCTCAAGGAATTGACTACATTTTCGTTCCGTTCATACCCAGCCTAACTTCCCTAGAAAGGTGTCTCATTTCTGAGAGGATCAGGGTGCCATAAAAATGACTTTCTTTGCCCAGTAGCCTTCTCTGGGTACATTAGAAAATACATGCAAAATAGGTATGCCTAGGTAACTTGTTGATTAGCCCCATTTAACTCGTTAATGGAAGGATGTTCCTTTCAAGTGAATACTTTTTTCATTTAGCATTTTAAGCTAGGAAGTACTGAGAGTTGCTCTGAAAGAATAATCTAATTTCAGGCTGGTTATTTATTTTAAGGCAGAAATTTCTAATTATCTGAAAACTTTATAATGATAGGTTATTGAATAAAACAAATACTTTATTTCAGTGAGAATGTTTGAACTGCTTTTATTCTTTTTATTCTATTAATATTTAATACCTCACCATGTTTTTTTTTTTAAAAGATGTTATTTATTTATTTATTTAACACAGATAGAGACAGCCAGCAAGAGAGGGAACACAAGCAGGGGGGAGTGGGAGAGGAAGAAGCAGGCTCATAGCGGAGGAGCCTGATGTGGGGCTCGATCCCATAACGCCGGGATCACGCCCTGAGCCGAAGGCAGACGCTTAACCGCTGTGCCACCCAGGCGCCCCAATACCTCACCATGTTTTAACTAAGTGATTTGGTCAGTAATTCATTAACATTTATTAACTAATTCTGTGCAGAATATTATACCTTCTAATGATACTGACCTGGGTATTTGGTATTGGCATAAACATACAGACATAGGACCACATTTTTTAAGACGGTGCTAGTTGGTATATATCAGTAGCTGTGGTATCACTGAGTAGAGCCCAGCTCTCTTGTGGCCCATGGAGCATGGACTAACTTAACATGGTTGATGTCTTTTTACTAATCTTAAGATAGCAACTTGCTTTTCATGTCTCTGTGAATGTTGAAGTCTCCCTGTTCTAAAAACATCAAAGTTATATCAAAGAAGAAAAGAAAAAAAGTCTTTTGCATGATTAGTCACATAAAGCGACCCATTTCTGACGTAGAGAAACTATTACTGAGTTGTCTGCTAAGGAGATCTTATTTGTTTCATGGAGCTGGTAACTGTCATCAATCAGTGTGAGCATGGAGAAACTGAATATGATCTAACGTTCAAGTAGAGTCTTAGTGAAGATTAGCTTAATATTTATTCTATTCTATTCTTATTTATTATTTAATTGAACTACAGTTAACACAAATTGTTACAGGAGTTTCAGGTGTACAATATAGTGATTCAACAAGCGTATGCAATATGCTATGCTCGTCACGAGTGTAGCTATCTTCTGTCACCATACAACACTATTATAATACCACTGACTTTATTCTCTATGCTGTACCTTTTATCTTTTAGTTTATTCATTCCATAACTGGAAGCTTGTATCTCCTACTCCCCTTCACCCATTTTGCCTGTCCCCCTACCCCTTTCCCCACTGGCAACCACCAGTTCGTTCTTTGTATTTATGGGTCTGTTTCTGCTTTTTGTTTGTTTGTTTATTCGTTTGTTTTATTTTTTAGGTTTCACATGTAAGTGAAATCATATGGTATTTGTCTTTCTTTGACTTCTGACTTATTTCATTTAGTATAGTACCCTCTGGGTCCATCTGTGTTGCTGCAAATGGCAAGATCTCATCCTTTCTTTATGGCTGAGTAATATTCCTGTGTGTGTGTGGTGGGGAGGGGCAGGGTGTGTGTGTATACTACATCTTTTTCATCCATTCAGCCGTCAGTGGACACTTGGGTTGCTCCCTTATCTTGGCTATTCTAAATAATGCTGCAATAAATATAGGGGTGCACATAATCTTTTTGAATTATTGTTTCATTTTTTTGGGGTAAATATCAAGCAGTGGAATTACTGGACCATATGATATTTTATTTTTAATATTTTGAGGAACTTCCATATTGTTTTCCACAGTAGCTATACCAATTTACATTGCCACCAGTAGTGCACAAGAGTTCCTTTTCCTCCACATCCTGGCCAACACTTGTTATTTAAAATCAGCTTAATTTTTATTTTCAATTCTCTAGATTCTCATGAGCAGCAGAGATTGCTGTATAGAATGTCTATCAGTTTAGCAAAATAAAAAAATCAGTTCAATAACATTTGTTGACCATCTGCTAAGCATATTGCACAGGAAGATGAATAAGAAGCCAGGTAATTTCAATGTAATGTCATAAGCATTTGGAAAGTGCTGCGTGCTTGTTATAGGAGTATGGAGGAGGGATACCTAATCCATTCTGAGAATATTGGGAAAGGCATTCCAGGTGAGATGATGCCTGAATGGGAGCCTTAAAGGACAAGTAGAACTTAACAAGGTGAAGAAGATGGGACAAGGGTAGAAATAGGGGTTCCGCACAAGAACATTCCAGGCAGAAAGAAATCATAAGCAAAGGCAAGAAGGCACGGGCAATCACAGAGAGTTCTGAGAGGTTTTAGTAGTTTTATATTGCTGAAGTTCAATAGAGGGAGAGTTGAAGTTGGAGAAGTAGAAAGGGCATAGGTCACATAAGGAAATTTATTATGAAAAGTAATTTGGGCTTACATAGACCAATTGTTTGTGTGTGTGTGTGTGTGTGTGTGTGTGTGTGTGTGTGTTTAGAGGGAGAGAGAGAAAGTGGCAGGAGGGGCAGAGGGAGTGGGAGAGAGAGAATCCTAAGCAGGTTCCACACCCAATGCAGAGCCTGACCATGGGGCTTGATCCAACAACCCTGAGATCATGACTGAAATCAAGGGTCGGACATTTAACTGACTGAGTCACCCAGGTGTCCCAGTTGTTTTTATCTTTTAATAGGTGAACCTTTCTTCAAATGAAAGCTTGCTCGGAATACTTTTGTTAAAGTGATAATGGGAAGAGGGGTAGGCTGAATTTTCATCTGCTCAATCTCTTCTGTAGTGTACCTTAGGCATCTTGCTAGGGAGTTCCAAGATTCCTTGGAGTAATGTTATAAAAATGTGGCTGTGGATGATTGTTATTGAAGGGTTTGAAACCAAGCGGTAATAAGATATTGTCTGTGTTAGAATAAATGTAGTGGTTTGGTGGAGGTTGAATTTGAGAGAATCAAGCTTCGAGTTTGGGAAACCAATGGGAAGTTATTGCAGTCACGTTGGTGAATTTAGTGGTGACTTAAACAAGAAATGGAGAGGTGAGGATGAAT
Source organism: Ursus arctos (assembly GCF_023065955.2). NCBI lineage: Eukaryota > Metazoa > Chordata > Mammalia > Carnivora > Ursidae > Ursus > Ursus arctos. The sequence continues at coordinate 37,976,515 of NW_026622930.1, read as the reverse complement.
TGGAGAGATAGTTTGAGTTTAAAATAGCAAGTCCTACTGATGGATTAGGAGTGGGAGGTGAAGGCAAGGGAGGTTGATTGGGTAAGGTAGTATCATTAGGAAGAACACAGAGACCTTTAGTTTTCAACCTGCTTCCCTTCTCTCAGTCCAAAACCTTCTTCATTGTCCCCACAGTGTTTCATTTTTAATGATGGCTGTTTTCCCAGTTATTCAGTCAGCTATCTAGCTAATCAATATTTATTGAGGCCTACTATGTCCAAGATACTTGCATATTTTATTTCAGTTAGAAAATTGAGGCTACCAGTTTCTCATTGTTAAAAATGATAGACTGTTGGTCTGAATCTCATTTGGCCTGTTGGCAGTGTTTGGTGTAGCCTTCTCCCTTGATACCAAAACCCTCCTCCTTAACTTCTGTGGGGCCACTCCATTCTCCTCCTCATCCTGCTGCTCTCACCTTCCCCTTTCATCTAGCTTTCCTTTCTGACTCTAAAACATGGTTCCTTTCAGTGCTTATCTTTATGAGTTAACCCTTTATACTAATTACTCTTCAAATGTTTCTGCAACACATTGTTTTTCTCCTGAGCTCCTAGAATTATACTATGTGATACATACATATATCTATAAACAGTTAATAGACATTTATTTCTTGATGTATCATAGGCACTTAATTCAGCATTCCAGAATGAATTTTTATTTTTTATTATTTATTTATTTTTAAAAGATTTTATTTATTTATTTGATAGAGAGAGAGACAGCCAGGGAGAGAGGGAACACAAGCAGGGGAGTGGGGGAGGAAGAAGCAGGCTCCCAGCGGAGGAGCCTGATGTGAGCCTTGATCCCAGAACGCCGGGATCATGCCCTGAGCCGAAGGCAGACGCTTAACGACTGAGCCACCCAGGCGCCCCCAGAATGAATTTTTAAATCTTTACCATTTGTTTCTACTATTATGTTCTTTATCCAAGTGTTCAAACCATATCTGGTCTGTCTTCCTATACTGTTGAGAGTCTCTCCTCATCGTTTTTCAAATCTGGTTCCCCCTCCATTTCTATTATTATTACCTTATTTAGGCCTCTCATCATTTGTTATTTGGGTTATTGAAATGTTCTAACTGGTTTTCCTGTCTTCAGTCGTGGCCTGATTGATCTGTACACTTTACTGCTTCTAGTTGTCTTTCTGAAGTTATCCCTCAAATTTCCTTAATGTCTTCCTGATTGTCTTAGTATGGCTCAGATTGCCTTAGTATGGTATGAGGACCCTCCATGATCTGCCTTGTGTTTGCCTTTTCAGTTTTATCTAGAATTTTTCCCCACACCCATACTTCATGACTTGGCCATACCACACATTCCAGCTTTATTCCTGTCTTTGCACCTTTGTTTTCTGTGCCTGAAATGCTGTTCCACTCTCCAGTGGGGGCAAATACCTACTGTTTGAAGTCTTAGCTCAACCTCTTAGGTTTCCTAGGGCTGCTGTAACAAATTACTAAAAATTGGGTCACTTATAACAACAGGAATTTATTATAGTTGTAGAGTCTAGAAGTCCGAAATTAAGGTGTGATCAAGGTCATGCTTTCTCTAAATTCTCTAGGGAAGAATCCTTCCTTGCCTCTTCTAGCGTCTGGTGGTTTTCAGCAACCTTCAGTGCCATGCTCATCTGTACCTTTGTCTTCATATGGCCTTCTCCTGTGTCTGTGTCTACGTTTCTAGTATGACCCCATCTTAACTTCATTACATCTGCAAAGACCTTATTTCCAAATAAGGTCACATTTATAGGTACCAGGGGTTAAGACTTCAACATATATTTTGGGGGGATACATTTAACCCACAATACTCTGTATGAAATCTTTTCTTTGGGTGTGCTTTATCACTGCAAGGAGAGTTTACCACTCTATCAATTCTGTTTTCACTGTACCCTCTTTAACACTTGTTACACTTCATTGATTATGTGTCACTGTTTTACTATAAGGCTCATCTTTTTCTGCTTATATGCTTCAAATCAAGTAGTTTACTTTTCCAGCTTTCATATCTCAGCCCCTAACTTTTTACATTTATTCCTACTAATCCTTCTAGATCAAATTTGAATTCTCTTCTCCACCAGGGGCCTGAGTTAGAGTAGCAGCCTTGCCAATAGAGAAGGAAAAGTTTGTAAAATCATAGGGAGAGATGCCATTAGGATGTAGCAACTGATTTAATTTAAGGGGAACGGGGGTGGGGGGCAGAGAGGGAGTAACAGAGGTGAATTTATGGTTTCAGATGGAGTTGACTGAGACGTAGGTGTGCACTTAGTGGACGTAAGGAGTATAGGAGTATGATCAGCTTTGGGAGACCAGATGCTAAACTTAATTTTGGATTTAGTAGTGAGTTTGAATTGTAGGTGAAACATCTTTTTGTTCGAGAACTTTATCTAACGTGTAAATTTGAAAAAAAAATCTGATAGAGGGTTTTAAATATTATTTATATAAAATATATTTTTTTCTCTGAGGTCTTTGTTATTCATATATTATATTCATGATGCTCAGACCTATTATGTTCTCTTCCTCCATTCTGTATTTACTTGAGGTGCCATAATTTTTCAGTGTTCTGTCAAATTAAAAAAAAAAAGAGCTTTAAAATAAAGCCATTTAGATTTTACTGTATTTTTCATTCATAAGAATTAAAGAGCAAAGACTAGGTATACTGTTGTTTTTAAGTATGACTTAGAGTTGGAGTAAATTTCAGAGTCTGGAATTATTTGATATTTCTGAGGATTTCCATAAAAGGAGAATGAGTAGAACCATGGTTCATTCTGTTTACATATTAGCTTTGAATTTTGAATTTTTCATTGCACAGATTTATATGCTTATGTTAAAAAATAACTTCAGTTTTTTACAACTTCTCTTAAATGAATACTATTTGGAACTCTAGCATCATGAAGACTTATTTCAGCTTGGGAAAAAACTCAGTACAGTGATAACTTTTCATTATCTGGAGTGTTCTGGAAATTGTTTCTATTAAATAAGCCAGTCTTTTCAATGGAGTGTTTCAATTATTAGCTCTGTATAAATTATTTCTGTGTTGTTTTTGTTGGGTTTTTGGTTTTGTTTTTCTTGCTAAATCTTCTAAAATGAATGACTTGAAACTATCTGTAATAATTATAAATAAATAAATCCATTGCTATACAGATTTCCTGCTGAGCACAGTGTACTTGTTTAGGTGTTTGTTTAATGGTAGGTGTCATTCTCTTTGATAGTACCATGTCCACATGAAGTAAAATGAACTCTAGTTCCTTCGGAGTAAAAATGGTGCTCTATTAAACTGTAAGTGACTAGTGTGTTTTATGCTTCCAAAAAAAAAGTGTCAGAGTGTAGTTAGGATTGATTTTGGTTACCAAATTTATTCCATGCTGTATATAAATATTTGTTTTAGACTCGGGAACAGGAGGAATTGGAAGAAGCTTTAGAGGTAGAAAGACAGGAAAATGAACAAAGAAGACTGTTTATACAAAAAGAAGAACAACTGCAGCAGATTCTAAAAAGGAAGAATAAGCAGGCTTTTTTAGATGAACTGGTATGTATTAATGCTAAGTGCATTCAGAGTTTATCTTTCCTATTTATTTTGCTGGATAATGGCATTTAAATGGCATTTCTACTGTATACTCAATGCTGGTGTATTCAACTTCTGTTCCTTCATTTAAAAAAAACAGCCTTTCAATATCCGTTTTATTTTCAGATGAAAGAGCAATATAACTGATGTAAGATAGTGTACTATTAATAGGTTATTTATGTGTTTTTAAGCTTACTGACTAAAACTCATTGTTTTCAGAGCAATTTTCTCCTAATTAATACTGGCTTTCTTATAACTAGCTCATTTCAAGTGTTTTGGCTTCATGGTGAAATTTATAGTGATTCTACTTCTCTGTGAGAACTGTGTTTCATATTTTTGCATGAGAAAAAAATATATTTGAAAGAAATGGCAGTGTTTTGTGAGTTATTTGTGTTTCCCAATAGTTAGCTCCCCAAGTATTCACCATTGTTAGATAACAGCAGTAATAATAACTGAGGTTTATGAAGTGTTCCATAGATTTGACAATATATTATTTGATGCTTATGAGCTGAGGTGATACTGATAAAATCACAGTAGAAGTGGTCCTGTCCAGAAGAGTCTATTTGCATTCTTCCCTTTCCTTTTCTGTCCACGTAATTAATTTATATGTGGTGTTAGCATACTTTAATTCATTGGTTTTGTTGTTATGGTGTTTGTTACTCTATAATTGGGTAAGTGTGTGTGTGTGTATTTTTCTGCTGTTCTTTTGGCCAAAAGTCAGCTAACCAGGAATAAAAAGAGAAAACAAGGTAATTAAATTAGAAGTAGGTGAGAGAGTAAAGGAAAAGTGAGAGTAAGGACATTAATGAGGCTTAGATAGAAAATGCTTATCATAAACCCTATCTGCTTTGTGTAAGTGGAATATAAATTGGGTTTTAAAAATGAAGACAGTAGCATATAAAATAGAGTATGGTATTTTCCTTAGCAATTTCCATTAATTTTTCTTGAAACTATTAAGTGTCAGTTGTGGCTTTTAACAGTTGAAATGATACATGTGTTTCACATTTTTTGTTGACATTATCTTGTGAGAAATTAAGAACTTTAAAGAATGAATTAGTAAACATTGATGTTAAAATTATTTTATTGAAAGTTTCTTTCCCCCATTATTTTACACAAAGAGGAACACACTTTCCTTGGTAACCCTTCTCCTTTGTTCAATTAATTGAATTAATTCCAAATATAGAACTTAGATATGAAATGAAAATACAGTTTAACATTAAAAATATTTCATCTAATGTAGTTTTTAGATTTAATTTTGAGGTTAGCTAGCTTTGCATAGCAATTACTCTTGGATATTTTTTTAGCCCTCAAAGTAATAAGTTTTGCTGCCTCATTGAGCTGCTGCTATTGGCATGAAGCTCCCGTTTAATTCAGTGGGGCATGAAGCAAGTTGTGAAACTGCCAATGTTGTACGTTGTGTATAATCTGGAGTTAATATTGGTTTTTGTGAGCTCCCCCCCCCCCCGCAACTTCCTGTTTTCTTCACCTGCAAGTCATTAGTGCACATACTTTCTTCACTATTTAGATCATGTAACATGGTGGTTAAATAATCCTTAGCAATTTACTGTACTCATTAGAACAATTAATTACAGCAGATTGTTTTAGAATATCAGTACGTTTTGAATTTCTGGTTTCCTATTTATTTCTTAAAAATTCTGTTGTTTTAATTTTTTAATATTCATTAATTTTTTTGTTAAAATATGACCATATGTTTTAGTGCTTATTGACTAATTGAAAGTATTTATGAAATTTCTTTTTATCTTCCTGAATCCCTAATAAGTAAAAAAAAATATTCTATTTCTTTTTCTATGTTTGTTCATGTATTAGATTCTATAAAAAAGATAATATTGGCATTTGTGAATATGTCTGGACGCTTAAATCTTAGAATTATTCTCTGGATCTAATTTAGGCAACAAGTATTACTTAGTAGAATTTTTTTCTCCTGTTTTTGGGTTTGGTTTTGTGCTAATGGTCACTTTTTAACCTTTAAAAAGCATTATATTATACTGTATATGACAGGATTTTAATGTTATGGTCTTAATGTTTATGACTTAGCATTTACCATAATGTTGCCTAAAAAGTCCATTTATTTAATCCTAACTGTAAATTCAATTTTTTTAACAGTTTGGAAAAAGAATTTTAAACAGGTTCTGACTTATTAAATCTTTTTATATTCCTATTTGAAAATTCTCTTCAGTTATGTCTTAAATTTTGTTAAGGGTTAATATTGTTGTCAAATGTAGTAGCTGATTTTTATTAGAAATATTGTTTGCCAGATGGCTTGCTTAAAGTCAGTTAAAATAATCTTTAAAAAATGGCCATTATAAAGTTTTTAATGAGTATTACAGGCAGTCTTATTAAAATTTCTTTAAATATTAAACAGTATACCTTCAGGCAATTAATGTAGTTTAGAGAACCTTTCAAGATAGACTGGAAAGCTAAGAAAAATTAAATAACTTACAAGGCTGAATCTGCATTTTATGTATTCCTGAAAGCATGTATGTTCCCATAGTTTATTTTACTCTGTAGATTTTTGTTGTTAGAGCTCCTGCTTAATTCTAATTTAACATTCACAGGGATTTTCAGGCTTCAGAGTTTTGAATGCTAAAATGGAATAAAGCAGATTGAAGTAAATTGTATGCCTTAATGTCAAAATTAGTTTTAGATTCCTAGAACGTTTAATTTTTATTAAATTTTAGCTGTATTACCAAGACATTTTAATATTCAGGTCCTTTTATGTGAAAGCAAAACCAGGATTAAAACAGGCCAAAGTATTGATTAACAACCTTTTTGAAGTAACCGCATTGTCTTGCTTTTAGGCAAGGACTTTCACTTATTAGAGTAAATACCAGGTATGGAAGAGCATTTGAATTCACTTAGAGTGTAAGTTGAGAAGGAATGCCAAGAAATTTATTTTTTTTCTGTTAGTTTTTACATATGAAAAGATAGTAATGGGTTTTAAAAGGTATTTTGGGCCATAGCCCATTTAAAATTTTACATTTTATTATAAAATTCTTTTTTTTTCACATTTTATTTAAAGTTCTGTTTTAAAAAAAAGTCTTTATTTATTTGAGAAAGTAAGCGAGCAGGGGTGGGGTGGGGGTAGGAGCAGAGGGAAAGGGACAAGCAGACTCCTCACTGAGCATGGAGCCTGATGTGGGGCTCAGTCTCATGACCCTGAGGTCTGACCTGGGCTGAAATCAGGAGTTGGACACCCGACCAACTGAGCCACCCAGGTGCCGCTTTTCTGTAAAATTCTTAATGGAAATCTAGAATAGCTGCAGAAATTCACAGTAGTACTGTTACTAATGCAGAATTAATGCTTTATTGTAGAATATGAAAGGTATTCAAGTATATTCTCATAGTATGTTTCACTCATTCTCCTTCCTTATTACTAAAGGTCCCAAGGCTCTATTTTATAAATAAAATTTGTGTTCTTTCAAATAAAAAATTTTAATCTTTGTAAATTGCTCTTGCAAAGCACTTCTGTTACCAAGTCTTTAGGTACAAATTTATTCTAGGACTATTCTGTTGAAATAAATTGCTTGTTATTTGAATTACTTCTGTACTGTAGCCTTAAAACAGTTCCTTTAAATATGTTAATTAACTAGATTTGTGGCTTAAAAATATTCTTAAGTTGTTAGATTTGGAAAGAAAATTAGATTCTACTATGTTTTTACTTTCATACTATGAGATGTTAAGCAATATAATGTTTTTAAGGATTAAATTCTGTAGGGTTTTTAAAGATTAAATAAATGAACTTTTGAGGCAATATTATGGTAAATGCTAAGCCATAAGCACTCTAGTTATTATTTTAAAAATCTGTAGGCTATTTGAAGAATATGTGTGTTTTTGTAGGTAGCCTTGGTATAGGAGATAGAAATGTGTTTGTAACCTTCAGTTTTGTTTACACATATAAAGTACTGTGTTTGTATGTATGATCTCCTTCCTTCTGCATGTGTTTCTATGTTCTTATTTAACTGAAAACTCAGAAGAGAAGAGGTTTGGATACTTTTAGTTTAGACCTTAGTTCCACAGCAGTTTAAACGTGTAAGAGAACTTTATGTTAAACAGGATAAATAAGGCTACATATAAGAATTAGTAATTTGCTTGTTATTAATATGTATGTGTGCAGATTTGTGTAAATAGTAGCCCTGATTTAGTATCAATATATTAGAAATATTTACTATCATTTTGTTAATCAAGAAAATCTAGACTTAATTTCTAAAAATAAGTCTATAAAGGAGAAAATAAATATATTTTTGGTTGTACTTAACAGTTGTTCCATTTTGCAAAACAGAACAAGGATCATTTCCAAACGGCCTCAGGTGAAATCTAATGGGAAACAATTGCAGACTGGTCTGAATTCACTGGTAGAAGAATGTCTTAGATAAACATCTGATCTAAGTTATAGTACTTTGTATTACTTTTTGTGATTAGCTTTTAGTTTTTTTTAGTTTAATAAATATGTTTGGCTTTGCTAGATGAAATAAGACCCTATTATATTTTCTTTAATGTGGATTTTATAAAAATACTTTTTTGCAGGTTATGTTGATTTATGAATCTCAAACAGCCTTTTCTTATTATGGAATGTTAAAATTTTTTGTGAAGTGTTTTCCGTAAAGTGAATATTTAGGTTGACATCAAATGCTTATGAAAAGGCATAATTTAAAATAAAAGACTCGTTGCTCATTAGTTTTTCCTTTTAACTTTCATATTGCACTTTTACTTTTCTTACAGGAGAGTTCTGATCTCCCTGTTGCTCTACTTTTGGCTCAGCATAAGGATAGATCTACCCAGTTGGAAATGCAACTTGAGAAACCTAAACCTATAAAACCAGTGACATTTTCCACAGGCATCAAAATGGTAAGCTGTATTTTAATTGCTTGTTTGAAGAATGTATTTCAAGGATTGCAGTTGATAACTTTATATTGATTTCTACAGTTAAATTGGTAGGTTCATATGTTTAAGAACAGTATCTGAGCTAGGCTAGACATGTAGAAACATGAATACATGCAGTGTATGGGGAAAGTGAAAAGTAATAAATAATTTTCAAAGTATACAACACAATTTTGTTGTACATGATATTGGGTTTGTATGTTTTTTTCTTATTCTACATAAATTTTTAAGCTTGTAGTGTAGAAAAACATTCTTTCTTTTCTTTTTTTTTTAAAAGATTTTATTTATTTATTTGACAGAGATAGAGACAGCCAGCGAGAGAGGGAACTAAGCAGGGGGAGTGGGAGAGGAAGAAGCAGGCTCATAGTGGAGGAGCCTGATGTGGGGCTCGATCCCATAACGCCAGGATCACGCCCTGAGCCGAAGGCAGACGCTTAACTGCTGTGCCACCCAGGCGCCCCTAGAAAAACATTCTTAAAAGAAAATGCAGACTTCTGGTTTCTGGTATGGCATATAAGAAGCTTGGATATTGCCATCTCATTCTAACGAGTAAAAGCTAAGCATATTGAAAAATCAACAACTTTTCTTAGATCCATAAATGAAGAGAGGTCACAAGGCAAACCACTGCCCTCAAAATTGGAGAGATCGGTAGAGAATACAGTGAATCACAACTTAACCAGAGTAGCAACCTTGCCAGGAACTAGTGCTGGTATAGGTAAATCTGATTATAGTTGACAAATTGCTGAAGGCTCAGTGTGGACAGCTTTAAGAGTTCAGAACTCTGTAGGGGAACCAGTTATTGAGGGCCCCTGCACTTTCGTGAGTTTCACTTCTTGCATCTCTATCAGGTTCTCTTAGTGAATATTAGAGAAAAATCCCCTCTTGCTTTTAGCAGAGAAAAGGGAAAAGGAATAATTTTGAAATATACCAGAGCATTTTGTTCTTCTTAATAAGGCCTACCCTCAGGAGAAACTATTTCATCAGAGCCTAACCGACTGGAGTTTATGAGAACCTGCCTGATGTAGGAGAAGGGAAATACTGAATTCCAGCTGCTCAAGCCTTCTGTATGGGAGAAGGGAAACAACATAACTTCAGCCTACTCTAACCATTCTGCCCTCCCTAAGGGGTGGTGGGATGGATTGAGAAGCACTTGTGAAGTTCATAGTCTAGAAGCACAGGCTCTTTAAAGGACTGAGACCTGATCATAGAACTATAAAATGCTCTGCCACCCCCCACACCTCACCACACATTGCTAAAGGCCTGTTTATAGCAGTGCCTTTTCCCTAGTCCATTATGCCTTGGTTGTCAAGAAAAAATTTATAAAACATACGAAAAGGCAGAAAATACAGTTGGAAGAGACAGAGCAAGCATCAGAACCAGGCTTAGATATGGCAGAGGTGTTGGAATGATCAGGCTGGAATATAAAACAATTGTGATTAATAGGCTAAAGGTGCTAATGGATAAAGTAGACAACATATAAGAAAAAGTAGGCAATGGTAAGGAGAAGGATGGAAATTCTGAGAAAGAACCAAAAAGAAATGCTAGAGAAAAGAACGCTAATAGAAATGAGGAATAGCTTTGATGGGCTCATTAGTAGACTAGGCACCCTGATGAAAGAATCTTTGAGCAAGAGGATACATCAATACACTCCTTGAAAACTGAAAACCAAAGAGAAAAAGACCAGGGGGGAAAAAAAACAGAAACAAACAGCAGAACAGAATATCCAAGGACTGTGGGATGACTATAAAAGGTGTAACACATGCATAATGGAAATACCAGAAAGAGAATGAGAGAAAGGCACAGAATATTTGAAACAATAACAACTGAGAATTTCCCCCAAATTAACATCAAATACCAAACCAAAGATTCAGAAAGCTCGGAGAACACTAAGTAGGATAAATGTCAAAAGAACTACACCTAGGTATATCATTTGATTTTGGCTTGGATCATGATTTCAGGATTCTGGGATTGAGCCCCACGTTGGGCTCCATGCTCACAGGAGAGTCTCTTCTGCTCAAGGATTCTCTCTTTCCCTCTGCCCCTCCTTCTGCTCCTGCGTGCTGCTCTCTCTCTTTCTAAAATTAAGAAGTGAAGGAGAAATAAAAGATTATCAAAGGAGTTTTTTGCTAGGAGACCTTACTTGCAAGAAATGTTAAAAGACGTTCTTTTAGAGCCAAGGAAAATGATATAGGCAGAAACTCAGATCTAAATAAAGGAAGAGCATCAGAGAAGAGTGAAGGTAAAAGAAAAACTTACTTTTTGTTCTTAATCTAACAGATAAGTTTAATAACAATACTGTATTTGAATATGTTTGCTTATGTGTGTGTTTAGACACACATACCCCCTTATATATAAGTAAAGTGAAAGACAGTGATGATGCAAGATATAGGAGGAAGCAGTCAGAACTATCTTATTATTATGAGGTACTCATACTACCCATGTTTTTTCCCCTAACTGCCCATTCAGCTACTGTTTTTTTTTTTGAAAAAATATTTTATTTATGTATTTTTTGTGAGAGAGAGAGAGAGAGAGAGAGAGTTCGTGCGCGCGTGGGCACACAAGCAGAGGGGAGGGGTAGAGAGAGAAGTAGACTCGATCCCAGGACCCTGGGATCATGACCTGAGTCGAAAGAAGACACTTAACCAACTGAGCCACCCAGGCACCCAGCTACTGGTTTTTGATTTTTAAAATTGCCTACCTTCTTTGTCATATGTGTGCCACGTATTAGACTATAACATCTTGAGGGCAGAGGCTGCATATTTTAACTTCGTTTTATATGATTATGAATATGTGGGTGTTTGAATAATATAAAATATCCCTGATCGATTTTAAAGTTACAAATTTAGGAAGTATTAACACTTTTCATATAATGTAAAGAAAAAAATTACTCATTAAGGAATTATAAAAGCTTTTGAATTAAGAGACAGTGTGTAGAAAAGAAAATAGGCAGGGAAAGACAGGTACAAGGGCATTAAACTTCAGCTTCACCACTTACTAGATGTCTGTGCATGGGTAAGATATTTCTTTATTCTTTCTGGGTTTGTTTCCTCATTGGTACAGTTGAGATAATTTTCACTTTATATGATTGTTTGAAGGATTAAAATGTATATATAAAATGTTAACCAAGTGCATCTTTAATGTTATCAGTAATTTTTTTTTTTAAGAGGGGGAGAAAGAGAGAGAGAGGGGAGGGGGGAGGGGCAGAGAGAGAGAAAGAATCTTAAGCAGGCTCCATGCCCAGTTCAGAGCCTGATGCCGAGCTTGATCTCATGACTCTGAGATCATGACCTGAGCCAAAACCAAGGGTCAGCTGCTTAACCAACTGCACCACCCAGGTGCCCCATCAGTAATGTTTATTGGTATTATTATAGTTAAATATCTAAGTGAATTACATAATGATTTTTTTACACTGTATAATTACGTAATAACATATTTCTAAGATTCTTGAATTTGGGGATATTTTATGATAAATTTGTCATTTCGATACTTCTATAAATCTGTGGTAGTGCTGTGACCATAGTGTTTTAAAGTTTTTTAAAAATTTATTTTTTGGGGCGCCTGGGTGGCACAGTGGTTAAGCGCCTGCCTTCAGCTCAGGGCGTGATCCCAGCGTTCTGGGATCGAGCCCCACATCAGGCTCCTCCGCTAGGAGCCTGCTTCTTCCTCTCCCACTCCCCCTGCTTGTGTTCCCTCTCTCGCTGGCTGTCTCTATCTCTGTCAAATAAATAAATAAAATCTTTAAAAAAAAAATTTATTTTTTAATTCACATATAGTAAAGGTCATTGTGATATACAGGGTCTTGACAAATGCATAGCTGTATATCTACTGCCATAGTCATAATATAGAGCAGTTCCATCCCTCCTCAAAATTCCTTTGTTCTACCATTTATAGTCAGCCTGTACCTCCAACCCCCCTAGCAATTAGTGGTTTGTTCTGTGTCTCTATTGTTTTGGGTTTTCTAGAATGTCATATAAATGGAATCATACATACAGGCCTTTTAGGTCAAGCTTTGTTAACTTAGCAACTTGTATTTGGGATCATGCATGTTGTTGTTGTTCCTTTTTGTTGAGTAATATACCATTTTATGGATATACCAGTTTCTTTATCCATTCATCTGTTGAAAGACATTTGGATTTGTGTTTTGTTTTTTAATGATTATGAGTGAAGCTGCTATCAACATTTGCATACAGTTTTATGTGTATGTGAGTTTTTATTTCTGTTGGCTAAGTACTAAGAATGAAATTGGTGAATTATATGGTAAGGGTATGTTTAGTTTTGTAATAAACTGCTAAATTGTTTTTCAAAGTGTCTGTAGCAGTTTGCATTCCCACCAACCTTTTATGAGTGTTCCAGTTGCTCTGTATCCTTACCAATGCTCAGTATTTTGAGTTTTAAAAATATTTCAGGCATTCTAAACAGGTGTGTAATGTTACTCATTATGGTTTTAATTTGCATGTCACTGATGACTAGTGATGTTGAGTATCTTTTCATGTGCTCATTTGCTATCAGTTTTTCATTTGCCCTGAGCATTTACCTTAATTCTTCAGGTATCTTTTTAGAAAAGGTTGTGACCTTATTATTTATTTTCTTTCTTCTTCCCTCTCTTACAGCTTTTTATTTTGTGAAATGTAGTATGTATACATTAAAGTACACAGAACCAAAATATATAGCTTAGTGAATTACCACAAAGTGAAATCTGTGTAACCATCACAGAGGTAAAGAAAAAAGTATTGTCAGTGCTCTAGAAGCGCGCCTTATGACCCCTTAGACTTGGTCAGTACTCCATTCTTTTTCCTCAGAGTTGTCACTCTTCTTTTTTTTTAAAATTTCTTGTAAAGATTTTATTTTTTTTTTTTGGGGGGGGAGAGAGAGCACAAATTGGGGGAAGGACAGAGAGAGGGAGAAACAGACTCCCCATTGAGCAGGGAGCCAGATGCGGGACTCAGTTCCAGGACCCTGAGATCATGACCTAAGCCAAAGGCAGACGCTTAACCGACTGAGCCACCCAGGCATCCCAGAGTAGTCATTCTTCTTTTAAGGCAGTCCCTTTCTTGCTCTTATAAATAGCTTTAACATCTAAGCATATATGTCTTAACCTGATTAATGTTGGGCCTGTTCATGTTATATTTGTGAGATTCATCATGTTTTTGCTTATAGCTCTTTTTTTTCTTTTTCATTGTTGGATAACGTTCCATTGGAGAAATATACTACTATTTATCCATATTACTGTTGCTGGATGATTGAATCCCTTTGAGTTTTTGATATTATGAATTATGCTAACATGTTAATATATGTTTCTTGGTGCACATGTACACACATTGTTTTGGTGGCTATTTACCTAAGAATAAAGTTAATCAGGTCATAGTGAATATGTTTGTTCATTTTAGGCGATATTGTCAAGTCATTTTCAAAGTGGTTTTTGCCAATTGTACTTCTACCAGCAGTGTTCTTGTTACTCCACATTTTCTCCACATTTTTGTCAACAATTGTGATTTTCTTTTTTTCCCAGTTTTACCATTCTGGTGGGTATTTAGTAGTGTTTTGTGGTTCTAGCCTGCGTTTTATTTTGCTGATCACTAATGACATTGAGGATTGGCTATCCTATTTTCTGAAATGCCTGCTCAAGGTGTGCTAATGTGTAGGAGTTTTTTTTTATATGTTCTGGATCTAAGCCTTTTATTAATCATATGTGTTGTGGGAATTTAAATTATTTGCTGGGTCACCTGGTTGGTTCAGTCAGTGGAGCATATATTACTCTTGATCTTGGGGTTGTGAGTTCAAGCTCCATGTTTGGTGTAGAGATTACCTAAAAATAAAAACTTAAAAAAAAGTATTTGCTGTCTCTCAGGGGATAGGGATTCTTGGTTGTGTGATTTCAGTAGTGGCATTTGTGATCTGTTGCACATCTTCATACTTCTATTCCAACTTGTTCTGAGAAATAAAAGGGTTTTCTTTTACCTATCCCTTCCCCCCAAAAAAATCCCAGAAGGAATTTAGGAAAAAACAGGAGTTTTCTTTTACTCTGTGGCTTTATTTCTTTTCACTTTCTTGAGGGTATCTTTTGATGCCTTTATTGTTTTACTTTTTTATTATCCACCTGGAATTGATTTTTTTGGATATGATGTAAGGTAGGTGATGTAATTACTTTAATGCTTGTTGAGATTCATGTAACTTAAGTATACAATAGAATACCTATTATGGTTTACTGTAAAAATTTAGCTTTTGTTTCAACAGCAAGGTGAAATTTTTAAATGACAGTTTTTATGTGAGTTTATTAATATCACTGAATGGGGAGACTGAACATAATGTAGATGAAAATCCAATGTTTATGTAGTTGAATGTTTTTATACTCTTTGGGAAAATCAATCCTAAAATGTAGAAAGAAAAGTAGCATTTATTGAGCACCTATATCCCAGGAGTTGATTTCGTTGAGCAAATGTTGGTAAGGATGCCAACATTGCTTAGGACTTTGTAACCTTTGATATTTGATAGTTCTTTTTAATAAAAGTTGTCATCTTTTATTTTTGTATCTCCATGAAATGGTATTCTTATTTTTGCAGATGTGAAAACTGAGTCTCAGAGAAGTTAGATCATGTATAAAAGATGAAACCAAGACTCTATTATACCTCATTATTTAATTAATAAGAATTTTAAAAAGGGAATTTATAAATTCTACTTCAGGTGTCTTTCTGATTTGAAGAGAGGTAGGATTTGAGTTATTGCTTCTAATAGTGGGCTGATTTTATGGGCTGGGTAATGTAAGGGACAGGAGCCAGTACAATGACCTTTTCTTTTCCTGATCTATTATACTTAAAGTCCAACACAACAAATGAAGTCAGATATACTGAACTTGGAGAAGACCAAAGGAAGACATACAAATGTGATAAAGGGTTTTAGAAATAGATCCTTTGAGATGTGACTGAGAAGACAATTTATTTCTAAACCCAGAGAAAGACAAAGGGTTAAAAATTGGCGTAATATAATAAGAAATGAGTACTTAATTATTATGTAT
This sequence comes from Ursus arctos, assembly GCF_023065955.2. Taxonomy (NCBI): domain Eukaryota; kingdom Metazoa; phylum Chordata; class Mammalia; order Carnivora; family Ursidae; genus Ursus; species Ursus arctos. The sequence goes on along the minus strand of NW_026622930.1, from coordinate 37,961,026 downwards.
TGAGATATGTAGAGTTGAGACAGTCAATGAACAGATTTTGGTTAGGGATGTTCACATATATTGTGCCTGATGAATTCTTTGAATTATATTTCCTAGGAATTAAGCTCTCAGTGGGTGGGGACATGTTAGGAGTAGGATCTTAGAAAAATTATTTGTATAATTTGTGACTTGACTTTCTTAGAGATTTCCACTTAATCACTGGCTTATGCATGAATAGGAGAAACTTCATTTTTTTTTAAAAAGATTTTATTTATTCATTTGAGAGAGAGACAGAACACAAGCAAGGGGAGAGGCAGAGGGAGAGGGTCTCGAACTTACAACCCTGAGATCAAGAGTTGCATGCTTTACCAACTGGGCCAGCCAGGTGCCCCTGAACTCTTAAAATAAGAGTTCCAGTGTTTCTCAGTCAAGCATTAGTTATTTTAATTTCATTGTTTCAAATCCTAGCAATAACTTTAGGGTCTTCTGTTTCTTCTTCATTTCACAAGTAATTCTAATTTTTTTCCCCAAAAGAATAGATATGGCTACAAGCCTGATTATATCATTCTCAGGTGAGCCTATGAATAGACTTCATAACACCAGGTTTTTACCCCCATTTGTTGTTAATTTGTGTAGTTAAATCATTAAATATCCATAGAGAAAATCTACAGATTGAAGTAACTCAGTCTTAGTCCTGCTTTTTGGGGGGGGGAAGCTAGAGGGAGAGAGGGAATATGAAGCAGGCTCCATGCCCAGCATGGAGCCGGTCACAGGGCTTTATTTCACAACTCTGAGATCATGCCGGGAGCTGAAATCAAGAGTTGGATGCTTGACCAGCTGAGCTACCCAGGCACCCCATAGGTCTTAGATTTTTGGGAGGGAGAAAAGTGACATTGGTCAGGTCATAAAATTAGCCAGAATATAAGGCTGGGAATCTAGTGCTTTTTCAGATAAGATGGTGTTCTAAACTTCACTGTGCTTTTGTATGCAAACTAAACAAACTGAGTCACAAAGGTAACCTAAGAATTATTTTTAAGTGTAGCTTTTGGTCCTTTGTGGGTGATTACTGGGGAGTAGTTTAGGGGAATGTGCCATTCATTGCCAAAGGGGAAAGCTGTTTGAGTATTTTAACCCTGATGTTTAAAAAATTTTATATTGTCTATGGGTAAGCCAGAACAGAGCTCATACATTGGCTTTTCTGACTGCAACAAATATTATTTAGCTATTTATATCAAGCATTGTTTATTCTTCTGATCTCATTTGAAGATTAAACTCTTTGTTAAAATCGTACAGAAAATTAATGTCCAGTTGTATCTGAAATAAAATAAAAATTGTATTAAATACTCAATTTTGTCCTATGAAGCCATAAATTTGAGCCAAATAGTTTAAGTGCTTTAAGACCATTTTGCCTAAAAAATAAAAATAAAACTTGACCAAATATTATTAATCATGTTTTTTAAAAAAGATTCATTTATTTATTTTAGAGACAGAGACAATCAGAGAGCACAAATAGAGGGAGGGATAGAGGGAAAGGGAGAGAAATCCTCAAGTAGACTCTGCTGAGCATGGAGCCCAATGCAGGGCTCCATCCCAGGACCTTGAGATCATGACCGAAGCCAGATTAAGAGTCAGACACCTAACCCACTGAGCCACCCAGGTGCTCCATTAATTCTGTTTTTAATAGACAGATTGCACTTACGTAGCAAATCGAAGTGTAGCAACCAGAGAAGTCGTGTGTCCTTTATCAAGTCTTGTGAAAATGCAAGTAGTATTTGAATTGTTTATGTGTTTTTATCTTTAAGTGTGTTTTCAAATATTGGTAAAATTAGCATTAAAAATAGCCTTATCAGTTGTTAGGCATTATGAAATCCATCCATACATAAATGATTGAACTGTTTATTACTTTCTCTTAACAAATGTCTATAGCTATACTAACTAAATGTCTCTAGGTATTTTGTTATTTCGATAAAATTGTAGTTTATTCTAATTTTCACCATTAGATAGCTTTGAAGAGTTTATATGTAAGTATATAGAAGTTTTGTTAGTTCAGTCATATTTTGAAGGAATTGGAGGTTCTTATAAATTAGGATGATCCTATGATTGAGTACTTAAATAAGTAAACCTTTTATAAAATGGATAGTTGCTCATGATTAAAATTGTAAATTTGAACTTTATTATTTTAGAACTATTTAAAATGAGTTGCCCATATAATATTATTATAAGGGGTTCAAACTGTGGCTCCTCTACTACATACATACTAGCTATATGACCTTGGGCAAATGACGTAACCTGATAAAGCCTTAAGTTACTCAGTTCTTTTTTTTTTAATTTTTAAAAAAAGTTTTAAATCAAATTCCAGTTAACAAACAGTGTAATATTAGTTTTATTTCTACAATTTAGTGATTCAACACTTATATGCAACACCCGAGGCTCATCTCAGCAAGTGTTCTCCTTAATCCCCATCACCTATTTTACCCACTCCCCATCCACCTCTCCTCTGGTAACTATCAGTTTGTTCTCCATAGTTAAGAGTCTGTTTCTTGATTTGCCTCCCTCTCTCTTTTTTCCCCCTTTGTTTGTTTTGTTTCTTAAATTCCACATATGAGTGAATCATATAGTGTTTGTCTTTCCCTGACTTACTTATTTGGCCTAGCATAATAATACTCTCTAGCTCCATCCATGTCATTGCAAATGACAAGATTTCGTCTTTTTTTTTATGGCTGAGTAATATTCCATTGTGTATATGTGTGTGTGTGTGTGTGTGTGTGTGTGTGTGTATGTACATCCCACATCTTTTTTATCCACTTACCAGTTGATGAACACTTGGGCTGTTTTCATAATTTGGCTGTTATAAATAATGCTGCTATAAACATTGGGATACAGTATCCCTTTGAATTAGTATAGCATTGTTGAGTATTTTTTGAAATAATTACATAAAACTCAAAGTGCCTGGCCCATTGTAAGTATAAGTGAGTATAGATATAGGTAAAAACTATAATAGACCAGTGAATTTTGATTGTAGGTGGGGGTTGTGACTTTTTAAATTTATACCATATATTTTTGATTAGATATTTTACTTTGAGACCCCCAAATGCCTTTAGAAACCTTTTTTATATTCCATATTTGTAGATAACATTTCAGTTATACTATGAGCATATAAGAAACTAAAATATGTAGTGTCCGTAGTTGGGGAGACTTAGAAATAACTAATTATATACTGTCAGCTTTATATTCTTTCCCATACCTTACTATGGTGAAGGGAAAAAAGCAGTTAATGCTCAAACTATTGACTATAGAATTTATTGCAGTGGTTGAATTTATTCCAGGAAACTTGTCTGATGGTCTGGACATGAGCATAGGCAGAAATAATGAATCAGGGAGTTGTGAGTTATATCAGTTATTTTAATTGTAATAGGAACAAGTTAAAATGAGGAAGGTATGAATAGTGGGAAGCTTTGAACCTTTAATCACAGTCTGGAAGACTTTCTAGATATGTGAAAATGTGGAAATACTCTTAGTCTGGAATGCAGAAATAATGGTTTCCTGATTGAATTAATGAACTCAATAAGCATTTTTCTACAGTGTTTTATAACTTTATTTTGTATTGCTTACTATAATGAGACAGATTTTTCAGTCTTACAGATATTTTTATCAGGTACCAATCAGCCTATCACAATAGGGTTTTATCAAGTACCCATTACATTCGCAAGGCAGTGTTAGTTGCTGGTGTCGAAGATACGATGATTTTATAAGTGGGGAAAAAGAAGGAAGATGTGATTAAAGCAGTCCCTGAATTTTATTTCACTTAATCCTCACAAATATCGTACAAGGTTGATAGTGATATTACTGTTTATGAGGAAACATGATGACTCAGATAAAATAAGTCTCCCAAACTCATAATTCTGCTAAGTGGAAGAGCTAGGATTTAGGCTCAGGGAAGTCTGACAGATTTCAAGTGTTTTCTGCTACTTTTTCTGAATGGTCTTTGTCATCCAAAAGTTGATTTTCTAAGTGGGAAGTGAAAACTAACGTGTATAAATTAACTGAATGGTATTGTTTCTAAATACAGTGAAGCTTTCTACCAAGGGACCCAAATTAAATAAATCCTTGTGGAATATGGCAAACTAGAATTAAGCCTCGTGAAACGTAAACTTTAAGAAAGATGGAAGGGAAGAATGAAGGCATTTCATGTTAAAATTGATACGTAGGAGCATTCTGAGCAAAAGAATGGAAGGAGTGAATTTAGCAAAGTTCATTCTGTGGTTGCCAGCCAGGAGTTTTCTTCTGATGAACTTGCACAGCAATTTCAAAATGCACATCTTTTCTTTGGTTCCTGAGGTTATGCTATGAAATTCAAATACCTAGAATTATTTTCACATATCAGTAAGAGCTTTTTAGTAGTAATCAGTTGAATAAGTTAAAGGTTACTAAAATTGATATTTGGAAATGCTGAAGTAAATCCATTTTTTTGTGTTTGCTTAGGACTGTGATACATACAGTATTTTCCTGAGAAGTCTGGCTGCCACAGATGTTTGGCAGTCTTACGAGGCTACATCTGCACATGTGCATGACCAAATAATTTCTGTAGTGTTTGTCAACGTGATACTTCAGTTTTGAGTTAAGCAAGTTTATTTTTTCTTTGTGATTTTATCAGTGCATGAACAGTATTGTCTTGAGCTAATTACAGTGTTCTTGTTACTTATCATCTAATAATATTTGTAGGAACATTACTATTTGGACTATAATAGGAAATACTCTTAAGTTTTTCTTTTGTTGATCATTTTATTGTTAGTTTGTATATAATTTTGCTTATTATTTTGTTTATTTCCAATTTATTTCTATCACAGACTCTTTTATGTTAGAATATAATTTACCACACCTTCTGGGGCTGTGGCTGAGTTTGAACCAGAGGTTATGTTCAGTTATTTTTCGACAGTCTCTTAACTTTCTTAACATATACAGTTGATAGATAACTTATAATATACTCTTGTTCTGTGAGTGCCCTTTCTCCTGTTAACATTTTTCTGCACTAGAAGCTCTTCTCATTTTTTTGCTGAGAATGCGTCTGGCACCTCCTCCTGGCCTTCACTGGGGAATGGAGAGTAGAGCTAAGAACATATTGCTGCTTTCTTCTCTTCATCCTCATCAGAGCTTTTCCCTGCTGCCATGGCAGTCTTGAAATCTCTACCCAGCCCCCACATTGGTCTCAGGGTGGTGTAGGATTTATAACTCCTAGAAATTTGAGCTTTGAGGGGTTAACTAATCTTAAGGGAAATGAGAGCTTTCAGCTATATCATAATTTAAGATTCTCTGGGTTAGCAAAGAACTGTAACGTGGCTGGACTTATTAGCAAACATATGAAAGACCATTTCTTTGTAATTTGGGAAATTCCTGTAGGATTTCTAGTACTGTTCCCTCTTTCTTTCCTGATACTGGTAATTTATATCTTCTCACTTGTTTTCTTTAGTCATTCTGACTAGAGGTTTATCAATTTTCTTGATCGGTCAAAGAACCAGTTTTTTAGTTTATTATTTATTTTCCAGTTGCTCTTCTATTTTCCAATCCAGTGATACATACTCTTTATTATTTTTTCCATTCCCTTTAATTGGGGTATAATTTGCTCTACCTTTCTAATTTCTAAAGGTATAAACTTAGATGATTGATTTGAAACTTTGATTTTTTTTTTGTTACTGACACTTAATGGTATAAATGTTCTTTTAGCTGTTTCTTTAGTTGCATCTCACACATTTGGCATGTTATTTTGACAGTTTGAGTCCTCTGAGAGGCAGTTACCAAGATGGGTTTAAATGTGCAAGGATGTGTTAGGGAAAATGCCTGTGAGAGAAAATGAGGAGGCAGCTGTAGGAGACTGAGAAAATCATTGGGTGGTGATATGGGTTTGATCCCAAGTGAAGGAAAAAAAAAAAAAAGGTTGGGTAGGGGCACCTGGGTGGCTCAGTCAGTTAAGCGTCTGCCTTCGGCTCAGGTCATGATCCCAGGGTACTGCGATCGAGTCCTGCATCGGGCCCCTTGCTCGCAGGGAGCCTGCTTCTCCCTCTGCCTGCCGCTCCCCTTGTGCTCATTCTCTCTCTCTCTCTCTCTGACAAATAAATAAAATCTTAAAAAGAAAAAACAACTTAAAAAAAAAGGGAAAATGTTAAAAAAAAGAAAAAAGATTGGATGAAGGTGTCTCAGACAACAGTATATTTTCCTTTTCTCTCTCTCTTTTTTTTTTTTTTGATTACACTGTGGTATATATATATATTTTTAAAGATTTTATTTATTTATTTGACAGAGAGAGACAGCCAGCGAGAGAGGGAACACAAGCAGGGGGAGTGGGAGAGGAAGAAGCAGGCTCATAGCGCAAGAGCCTGATGTGGGGCTCGATCCCATAACGCCGGGATCACGCCCTCAGCTGAAGGCAGGCGCTTAACCGCTGTGCCACCCAGGCGCCCCCACTGTGGTATATTTTTAAGGAAAGTTTGTCAAGGCAGCTGGGGACTTGTTGTGACAGAGATTTCTGGCCGAGGTGGCTTCCGTCTCTTAACTATGGAACTGCCTTGGTTATTCTTGCTTCACTCAGTCATTGGCTAGAAGATGGCCTTAGTGCAGATGTGGGGCTGGATTTCAGAGTGCAGCAGCTGGAACGCTTACTCTGTTACGTTTCTGCACTCGGGAGATGAGAGGTGCATTCATGTAGCCATCATAGTTGTGTTTTCATTTTCATTTAGTTCAAATACTTGTGTAATTTTGGCTTTGATTTCTTGCTTGACCCATGGGTTATTTAGAAATGTGTTGTTTAGTTTCCAAATTTTTCTAGATTTTCTAAATACTTTTTTGCTATTGATTTGTATTTTAATTCCCTTATAGTGAGAGAATGTGCTTTGTATGATTTTAGACATCTTTGACATATTGAGACTTGTTCTCTACCCAGATTATGGTCTATCTTGGTGAAGTTTTTTTGAATTTGAAATTATTTGTATTATGGTCTTGGGCAGAATATTCTGTAAATGTGAATTAGGTGAGGTTAATTGATATTGTTAAGTCTTGTTTCCTCATTGGTTTTTTTTCTTTTCTAACAGAGAGCAGTGTTGAAATATTCCAGTATAATTGTGGATTTAAAAAAAAATCAATTTTGCATTATGTCTTTTCAAGCTCTGTTTTTAGTGGCATAGACATGTAGGATAGTTATATCCTTTTGATACTTTCACATCTTTATTATGAAATATCCCTCTTTATTCCTGGTAATATTCTTTGTTCTAACTAACTACTACTTCTTTTTTTTCTTCTTTTAAGATTTTATTTATTTGTTTGAGAGAGAGAGAGGGAGAGCCAGCACAAGCAGGGGAAGGGGCAGAGGGAAAAGCAGACTCCCTCCTGAGCATGGAGCCTGAGGTGGGGCTTGATCCCAGGACCCTGAGATCATGACCTGAGCCACGCAGGTGCCCCTACTACTTTTTTTGATGTTAATATAGCCACTCTAGCTTTTTGATTGGTGTTTTCATGGTAGGAGTTGCTTTCTTAATGTGTACAGCTAGATCTTGGTTTTTAATTAAATCTGACAATCTCCTTTTGTGTATTGTTTTAAGATAATTATTGATAGGGTTTGGTTTAAATTTACCTTCATCAAATTAGGAAAAATTTTGGTGATTGTTTTTTCATATATTTTTTTATTTTCCTCCGAACCCGAATTCAATTACATATAAGTTATACTGCTTGATATTGTTACATTGTTCATCAATGCTTTGCTGATTATTTTTCTAGTCTTACTTCTTTGTACTTTAGTTAACTACTATTGCTGTGCTTTCAAGGTCACTGATTTTTACCTTGCTTAGTGCCTCATCTGCTGTTTATTCTTCTCGTTATATTTTTCATTTTGGGTAGTATGTGTTTTAAATCTCTATATATTCCATTTGAACTTTTTTTTTTTTAAGTTTTTATTTGAGAGAGAGGAGAGAGAGAGAGCACGTGTGTACACAAGTAGCAGGGAGGGGCAGAGGGAGAGGGACAAGCAGACTCCCTGCTAAGCAGGGAGCCTGATGTGGGGCTCGATCCCAGGACCCTGAGATCATGACCTGAGCCAAAGGCAGATGCTTAAATGACTGAGCCACCCAGGTGTCCCTGAACCTTTTTTTTTTTAAATAAAAAATTTATTTATTTATTTTAGAGAGAAAGAAAGAGCATGTGTTTGCTTGGGGAGTGGGGGGGGGGGGTAGGGGGAGAGGAAGCGAGAGTCCCAAGCCAACTCCCCACTAAGTGCAAGTCCCACTCGGGACTCCATCCCAGGACGCTGAGATAACAAACTGAGCCAAAACCAAGAGTTGGATGCTTAACTGACTGGGCCACTCAGGTGCCCCTGAGAATCTTTTTTTATTTTCCATTTCTCTCATCATGTTCATGTGTTTTCTCTACCTTCTTAAGCATGTAGATGTATTTATAATAGCTCTTTTAATGTCCTTGTCTGCTAATTTAATCATTTGTTATTTCTGTGTCTTCTATTGACTGATTTTTTCTCCTAGTATGGGTCATATATTTTTGCCTTGTTTTTGAATACCCTGGTAGTTTATGGTATTCCAGTAAATATTTTCAGACTTTGTTTGGGGTTGTAGTTAAGTTACTTATAATATGTTAGATCCTTGCGAGGATTGTTTTTAAGCATCATTAGAGTGTATAGGAGAAGAGTTTAATGTTAGGCTAATGTAGCTCCACTTTCAGGGTGATACGTTTAGAGGACTCTACCTGATGCCCCATGTACTGAGATCTTTTGACCTTGTTTATTGAGAATATGAACTATGCTGATAACTGTGTGAGCTTTGGAAATTGTTTGACGTATTGGGTCCCAGGTTATTTTCTTGGTCTTGAGAAGTTTACACTTTGTCCTGTTCATATCAATACCCAGGCATAAATTAAGGAAATCACTTTGCAGATTTCTAGAGCAGAAGTGCGCAAATTATAGCACCCAGGCCAATCCCACCTACCACCTGTTATTCTAACTTAAGTTTTATTGGAATATAGCCGTACTCATTCATTTACCTATTGTCTTCGTTTGCTTTCATGTTTTAATGAGTTGAGTGGTTATGAAAGAGATTGTATGGCCTACAAAACCTAAAATATTTATGTGCCCTTTACAGAAAACATTTGCTGACTCCTGCTTTAGAGTGTTCTCTCTGTGCAGCATTTTCCTCTCTAGTAATCTGCCCTGGAAATTATTGCCACCCTGACAGCCATGATGTCTGATCTCAGTCTTTTTGACTCCCCAGCTTTTTTTGGGTTCTCTTCCATATATCATGGCCTGGAAATTGGCTCCATGCAGTAAGCTGGGACAATGTAGGACTCACTTCATTTGCTTCCCTTCCCTTGGAGATAATTGTCCTGTGCTGGCTGATAGTCAATTTCTGAAACCATTGATTCTTGGTTTTTGTTTTTTTGTTTTTTTTTTTTTTTTTTTGGTTTTCTAGTTGCTTAAGTTGGGGAATGGGCCATCCAGTACTTGTTATTGTAAAATGTCATATGCAAAAAAAGCAGACTAGTATTTTGAGATTCATTCATGTTGTTTTGTGTATCAGAAATTAGTTACTTTTCATTGCTATGTAGTATTTTTTTTGTTTGAATATACAGTTTAGTGATTCTCTTATTGAATATCTGAACTGTTTTTTTTTTTTTTTTTAATTGTTCTTAACAAAGCTGCTATGAACTTTCTTGGATAAACTTACCCAAGATTTTGTGAATCCATCTTTTAATTTCTCTTGGGTCAGTGAAATTGCTTATTTGTAGGATAGTTATTTGTTCAATCTTTTTCCCAATAGTGGTTACATAGTTTTATACTGCCACCCATAATTATATGAGAGTTTTGATTGTTCCACTTTTTGTCATCATTTAGTGCTATGAGTGTTTTTAAATTTAGCTATTTTGGTGGGTGTTTAATGGTATCTTGTTGTAATTTTAATTTGCATTTCCTTTTGAACTAATGGTTTTGAGGATTTTTTTCATTTGTTTGCCTTTTATATATCTCCCTTTATGATGTCTCTTCATATCTTTTGTCCATTTAAGTAATTGGAATGGTGTCCTTTTATTATTGATTTATAAAAGGTTTTAAAATAGGTTGTATACAAGTTTTCTGTCAGATACCTGTTTAACAAATAATTTCTCCCAGTCCTTAGCTCACTTTTTCATTTTCTTAATAATTATCTATAGAGGAGCTGAAGTTTTTATTTTTAATGAAGTCTGATTTATGGTATTTTTTTCTTTTAAGGTTACTTCTTTTTGTATCTTCTATAAGGAACCTTTCCTGCCTTAAAGTCACAAGATATTCTTTTGTTTAAGAGCTTTAGAGTTTTTGCTTTTTCAAATAGGTCCCTGGTCCATCTTGCATTAATTTTCGTGTATGGTCAAAGTACTTGTTGAGGTTCATTTTTCGCATATGGACATCCATTTATTCTAACACTATTTGCTTAAAAGACTTTCTTTTCTCTGTTGGACTGCTTACATACATTTGGTGCCTTTGTTTATAATCAATTGTCTGTATGTAAATGTGGGTCTATTCTGTTCTTTCTATTCGGTTCTTATAACTCCCTGCCTTGGTTACTGTAGCGTAATAGGAATTCTTGAAGTCAGGTAGTATAAATCTTTCAGCTTTGTTTTTTTTTTCAGGATTGCTTTCTGAGATTCAGAATTTTATTTTTTTTTTTTTGGATTCAAAATTTGAGAATCAATTTGTTAATTTTTATAAAAAGTCTTGATGAAATTATGATTGGGATTCTGTTGGATCTGTAGATCAGTTTGAGGAGAATTGAGATCTTAATAATTTTGAGCCTTGCAGTCTATGAACTTGGTATATCTCTTTATATATTTAGGGCTTCATTAATTTTTCTTAGCAGTGTTTTTTGGTTTTTAGTGGTTGACATTGCACTGTCAAATTTGCTCCTAAGCATTTTATGTTTTTGGATACTGTTTTCAAGGAAATAGTTATTTCAGATTTCATTTTCCTGTTGCTTACTCCTAATGTGTATTTTCTGTACTGGCCTTGTATCTTGTGTACTTAAACATTTTATTTATTTTTTTTAGTAGGTGCATTTAGATTTTTTCTTTTCTTTTTTTTTTTTTTTTTTAGGCAGTCATGTCATCTGCACGTAGAGACTGTTTCACTTCTTCCTTTCTGTCTTTTACTTCCTTTTCTTGCCATATTGCAGTGCCTTGTTCCCCAACTATGGGGGAAAATCATTTAGTTTTTAATGTTATATATTAGCTGAGAATGTTCATGGATACCTTCAGTTGGACTGAGGAAATTTCCTTCTATTTGCAGTGTACTGAAATTTTAAAAAATTATGAGGGGGTGCTGAATTTTATAAAATGCCTTTTACTACATCTATTGAAGATGATTTTTCTTCTTTGCATTGTTAATGTGAGTTAAATTGATTCATTTTCAAAGTTAACTGCATAGGTGTGATATATTCTGTACAGTTATGATATGTGTGTATTCAGTTTGCTCTTATTTTTATTAAGGATTTTTATGTCTGTATTCAGGAAGGTATTGGCTAACCATTTTCTTTGCCTTTAGATTCCTTTGTCATTGGTATGAGGGTAATACTGATAATTTTTTTTTAAAGATTTTTTTTTTAATTTATATATTTGACAGAGATAGACAGCCAGCGAGAGAGGGAACACAAGCAGGGGGAGTGGGAGAGGAAGAAGCAGGCTCCCAGCAGAGGAGCCCGATGTGGGACTCCATCCCGGAACCCCAGGATAACGCCCTGAGCCGAAGGCTACCCAGGCGCCCCACTGATAATGTTTTTATCAGTAATGTCCGCAGTGGTTTTTGTCAGGGTATTTGTCCTTATTTGGAGAACAGTTTATATGAAATTGGCATTATTTCTTCCTGAAATCTTTAAACTTTTTTTTTTTTTAAAGAGTTTATTTATTTGACAGAGAGAGAGAGAGCACAAGCGGGGGGGGGCAGCAGGCTCCCCACTGAGCACAGTCTGACTTGGGGCTCGATCCCAGGACCCTGGGATCATGACCTGAGCCAAAGGCAGATGTTTAACCAAGTGAGCCACCCACATGCCCCTCTTCCTGAAATGTTTAGAGTTCACTGTTGAAATCACCTGGGACTCTTAATTTTGTTAATATGTAGATTTTTGGTAAATTTAATGTGAATCTAAAGAGAAACCAGAGTATAATGGTAAATTAGATTTTTAAAAAATATTTGTCAGAGAGAGAGAGAGAGCACACAAGCAGAGTGAGCAGCTGGCAGAGGGAGAAGCAGGCTCCCCACTGAGCTAGGAGCCTGATGCAGGACTCAAATCCAGGACCCTGGGATCATGACCTGAGCCGAAGGCAGACGCCTAATTGACTGAGCCACCCAGGCATCCCATAAATTTAATTTTTTAAAATAGACATAAGCTGTTTGGATTTTCTGTATATTTTGTAAATTGCATTTTTCAAGGAATTTGAGCATATCATGAGTTATCATATGTGTTGACATAAAGTTGTTTATAATATTCCCTCAGTGTTCTTTTAATGCCTGTAAGTTATAGTGACGATTCTTTAAAAATTCTTAGTATTCTCACTTTTATTTTGATCAGTCAGTCTAGCTAGAGGTTGTTGATTTAGTCAGTAAGCCAATTTTTTTCTTAAACAGGATTATTGAGGTATAATTTACATACAATAAAATTCACCTGTATTAAGTGTACTTTTTAATGACTTTTAGGGATATTAAAGAGATGTGCAGCCACAATCTAGTTTTATTAGAGTATTTCATCACTCCAGAAATAGTTCCCTGATGTTTTGCACTTAAAATTCTTGTTCCCACTTCCAGCCCCAGAAAACCACTCATCTGCTTTCTGTCTCTATAAAGTTGTCTTTGTACGTTTTCTGTAAATGGAATTATACAATATGTAGTCCTTTGAGTCTAGCTTCCTTAGCATAATGTTTTTATGCTTAATCCACATTACAGCATGGCTTTGTCTGGCTTTAGTATCACGGCAATATGGACCTCATAGAATGAGTTGAAAAATATTCTCCTTTTCTCTGTTTTCTGGAAGAATTTATAAAGGATTGGTGTTACTTCTTGGTTAAATATTTCATGGATTTCACCAGTGAAGCCATCTGACTTTGTTTGGCTTTTCTTAATGGGAGGATTTCTAAGTACTGTTTTAATTTCTTTACTTGGCATAGGTCTATTCAGACACTTTCTTTTCTTTTTTCTTTCTCTTTCTCCCTCCCTTCCTCTCTCACTCCCCTTCTTTTAGTAATTTCAGTCTTCATTGGAATTGATCAATTTCATCCAAGTAGAATTTTTATAGGGTCAGGAGGGCTCTCCCCTTTTCATTTCTTCTTGTGGTAGTTTGTCTCTTCTCTTTTTTTCCTTTGGTCAGTCAAGCTAACAGTGTGGCTAAAATGGAAATCAATAAAATAGAAATCACAAAAACAATGAGAAAAAAGTCAATAAAACCAAGGTCTGTTCTTTGAAAAAAATCAAGCCACACTGTTAGCTTGACTGATATAAATCTCTCTGTACACTGCTTTAGTTGCACTAATATGTTGTGTTTTCATTTTTACACAGTTGAAAATATTTTTATCTCTTTTAAGTCTTTGCCTTTAAGACTATTTTGTCTTAAAGCCCCTTTGGTTCTCTCCTGGTTATTGTTTCTGTATTTTATCTTGTTCCATACTTTTTCTTTCCATCTATTTTATGTCTTTGATTCTAAGGTGTGATTCCTGTAGGCAGCATATTGTTGGATCTTATTTTTCCAGTTTGACAATCTTTGCATTCTGATTGGTGTGCTTAACCCATTTACACTTAATATAACTATCAGTATGGTTTGATTTACATCACCGTTTTGATATTTGTTTTCTGTATATCTCATAGCCCTTTTTGGTCCTGTCTTCCTTGTTTATTCCTCCCTTTTGTGTTGACATTTTTCTGTTGCACATTGTAATTTTTTTTACTGTGTATATTTTTATTATGTTTTAGTGGTTACAATATGTATCTTACTACTTCATATTATACTAATTCAGTACCAGTAATATAGAATCTTTGATCCAGATTTGCTCTATTTCTTTTTCATCTTGTGTACTGTTGTCATATATGTTACATTTTGTTATAAGCCCAACCATATAATGTTACCATTTTTTGCAGTTATTTTTAAAATCAGTTAAGAGAAGAAAAGAGAAAGAAATGTTTTCATTAAGTCTTTCATATTTACCTATGTAATTCCCTAGAGGTAGGTGTTCCTTATTTGTGAGAATTTAAGTTATTGCCTGCTGTCATTTCTTTGTAACCTGAAGGACTTCTTTAGGTTTTGGGGCTTTTTTTTTCTTTGCTTCTTTTTTCTAAATGCATGTCTACTAGCAACAGTTTTTGTTTATTTGGAAATATCTATTATTTTGCCTCTGTTTTGTTAGATAGTCTAATTGGAAAAATAGGTCTTGGTTGACAGTATTTTTCTTTCAGCTCTTTGAATATATTCATTCCACTATATTCCGATTTCAGAATTTCTTTTTTTTTTTTTTAAAGATTTTATTTATTTATTCGACAGAGATAGAGACAGCCAGCGAGAGAGGGAACACAAGCAGGGGGAGTGGGAGAGGAAGAAGCAGGCTCATAGCAGAGGAGCCTGATGTGGGGCTCGATCCCATAACGCCAGGATCACGCCCTGAGCCGAAGGCAGACGCTTAACCGCTGTGCCACCCAGGCGCCCGCGATTTCAGAATTTCTAATGAGAAGTCAGTTGGTAATCTTTTTGGGGTTTCCTTTTATGTGAGGAACCATTTTTTCTTTTACTACTTTCAAGATTTTCTCTTTGTCTTTCTGCATATGTAGGCCCCACTAGGGCTTCAGCTTCCCTAACTTTATCACCCTTTTATTGACTTTAGAGTTAAGCTTTAAAAGAAAAATTCCATAGATTGTCATTGTGTTTTAAAAATACTTATAGCCTAAACTTATTTTTTGTATGTTTGCTTTTTCCTCAAGTTTTCATAGCTTTGTAATTAAGTAATATTTGTTTGTGGAGGGGCTACTTTAAGCATCTTTGCTAGAAAGAAATGGTAGTAGTGTTTTAGTTTTTTTGTGTGTTTGTTTTATTTCATGTTGTGGCATTATATATTGTTGCTTTCAGATTTTTCTCCTGCCTCATGAGATTTTATACATATGGATCTATGTATACCTATTTTCCATATAGTTGACAGATAAAAATCCATATATACAAATAAGCCTTATAGGAATAAAAGATACTGATTTTTCTTAAGGAATATATGATCTTAATATATTTTCCTTTTGATGAATATTGAATGATATTCTTTAAGACTACATAAAAGGTACCATAGCATATTTAGTATTTGTATTGAGGCACGTATTAGTCTCTTTAGGAGTTATGTCCATAAATATTTAGTCTGGATTGTGTCATTGTCAAGTAACGTCTAGGACTAGAGTTCTCAACTGGGTACCTTAATTTTGCTGCCTTGTTCTTTTAGAAGTGTTAACTATGAGCTATAGGCAGGCAACAAAAGGAAAAAAGGTGAGTGGGACAAAGAAAGAAAAAGACTAAAACAGATGGCAGGGAAATAAAAATAATAAAAAATTTCTTGAGCATTGTTTGTTTTGGATAGTTTTCTTGTTAAGCACATGGAAATACTTTGCACATTTGAGAATTGCTGACTTCCTATATGCTATTTTTGAGAAACAGCAAATCATTCATGTAATATAAACACAATTATGATTATTTTGCTGGAATTTTTCATTTCTGGGGTTTACTTTTTCAAAAGATAAGTAACAGTGACTTCTTTCAAATCATATTATGATAATATATTTGGAGGATCATAAACATAAATTTAAATTGAATGGTGCTAATGCAAGTAAATGGTAGGTATTCATTGAAAACTTTTTGGGTTTAGCCTTATTGAGTTATATTCTGCTCTATAAATGAATGTTATTAGTAGGAATGGACTTTTTAGGATACATCTTAAGTCCGTATAGTGAATTTTGAAATGCCTTTGGTTTTAGATTTCTATATTTGTAATCACATTAAAAGATCTTGTGATTAAAGAGTATTTTATATCCTTTAATATACTTGCATGTAAATATACAGCATAAATATTACTAGTCCTAACTTCCCTTTTTTTTGCTGATAGGTTCTCTTAAGCCCAGTAGGAAACTAGGAGTCAGAGTGAGAGTATAAGCTTTCAGATTCTTAGTACAATTTTTCTTTTCATTTTCATAGTGTCTCTTGAGTTAGAATGAAAAGTAGGAGATAGATGGGTAAAGGCAGAAATAAAAGAAGAAAAAGAATTTCTTATAAGAAGTACTGTTAGACCCGAACCAGCCATATTATTAGTGGTAGGCACTCCTGTGTTGCCTTTGTGTATGCTTAGGTAATCTTGAATGAGGATTATTGATAATGATATGGCTCTGTGAAATAGTCTTTTTATTTCTGTATTACTGATTTTAGTTTTAGAAGTTAGAGCCATAAATGTAATTGCCTATATCTGGTGCAAGGCCTCTTTGAAATGGTGAAAGAATGTTGCATACTTTTTTACTGCTGTCACTAGTTCTAGCAAAGTTCCATTATGTTTTATCAAAGGCTATCAGACTTTCCCGTGTTGTCTATAGTGGCAACTTGCACTTTTCCAGTAGGAGCATTTGAGTTGAGAAAGTGATAGGGAGTAATTGTAGGCTCCTGTCGCTCTGTTAGCATTACAGAATGTGCCTCTTATTTTTATGTTTATTTTTTTGCCTTTTTAAGGAAGATAGGATAGCAGTGTGATTAGGAATAGATAAGGATTTTAACATGAGACTGAGTGGGTTAAAATTCTGGCTCTGTGAATTAATGCTTATGGGACATAGGTAAATAACTTCATTCATTTGGAATAATATAAACCTTATTTGTTGGAGTGTACCTTGTGGTGTGGCAGGTTTTTTTTTTTCTTTCTTTAAAGATTTTATTTATTTGCGCGCGAGAGAGCAAGAGTAAGAGAGAAGAATCAGGGGGAGGGGCAGAGGGAGAGGGAGAAGCACACTCCCAGCTGAGCAGGGAGCCTGACTTGGGGCTTGATCCCTAGATCCTAGGACCATGATCTGAGCCGAAGGCAGATGCTTAACCAACTGAGACCCAGGCATCCCTCAGAGAAGATTTTTTGAATGATTTTCTTAGATATCAGTTATAAAGACAAACTCTTTTCCAGATGTAACATATTATTTGTTCCTTAATAGATAGCACAGTAGATGAATTATTTTTTTTTAAAGAAACTGACACAACAAAGCGAAAGGGGGAGAGTGATTAAGTGACTAATTCCAAATATAAGATGTTCTGAGAATTGGATATAGACTTGCCTAAAATTTTAAGTAGTCTAAAGACAAAGGGAGAATCATCTATTCTAAGTTATAAATATGCAATAGGAAATAATGGTATATTTCATTTAAAAGTATTAATGACTCTTTAAGTCACTGAAGGATGACTTAAGGATAATTTCATTTTGCAGATAGTAGGAACCCTAAAAGTAACTCCATTCTTTATTGGGTTCACATTTTATAAGAATTTCTATAGAACAGATATTATCTGGTGAATATAAATATAAAAAAACCTTTGATCTGACCATCAGTTAGAATTATTGGAAGCACAAATCAAGAATTCAGAGTGAGTCAAAGCCTTAAATCAACTCATAGTTAAGAAACAATCTGGTGCTTGCTTTACTAAAATAACTGTAGATTAAGAAGCTTCCTAAGTATGAATTTGTATTTTGTATTACTATGGTGATATATGTCAATGCATTTTTCTCAGTCAGAACCTACCTTTCTTCAATAAGAATCATGTATCCTAGAAAGTCTTACGAGACAAAGAAACTGAGGAGAAGATTTAATTCAACTTTTAAAGAAATATTGTGGTTTGTGTGTATTGACAGATATGTAGAGTTTTATCTACCTATGTCCTCTACATTTCATCTCCATTTAATTAGGTTTGTATGTTTACGCATTTGTTTGGGTACAGGGGCATATTTAAAGACTATTTTGGTACTTTGGCCTATCTTGGTAAGCCTGAGGTATTTAGCCATAGACAGGGATATGGAAGAAGGGGTTAAAAAATCTAGTGGCGACTAAGACTGGGGGTGAACTTTAACATCCTGTCTACTGAGATTGTTTGGATTTCATTTATAGACACTCAGATTTTAGCCAGGGCTTCTACCTTCCCAGTCTTTATCTTGGTACTTCAACTGAGTCTTTGTGAAATATGTTAATGCTTTTTGAGAGTCTTTTTTATATGGGGAAATATGAAGGTGAAAAAAAAATTGACCCAGACAATTTGTTGATACTTACTAAAAATATAAAAACATTAAGCAAGATACAAAATGATCAGTGAATATTTCTTAGGCCATGACTTTAAAAGGCAACTGCTGTTTTGTATTTTGTTCTGGAGAAAAAGTTTTACAAATGTTCTTTTTAAAAGCAATAATAATCTAATAAAAACCAGATGTCCACTAAGCAAAATCATGCAATGCAATTTCTTTCTTCCTAACACCTTAGTGATATCAGGAAGTTTTGATTGCACTGAGATGCAGGTTGGTGACTTAAGATCAGGGGAACACTTTAGGAGTCAAGTCAGTAAGTTTGAGTGGAGTGTTTCCAATTAGGAGCTTAGTATTACAGTGTTGTGGGCACATAAAATGCCTGGGAAAGGCACTGGGTGCTGGATAGGAATACAAAAGGCAAAATGGGAGAAGCTAAAATTTTGGAAATTTAGAATTTTTGTCTAAGGCCAGGGTTGCACTCAGGAAAGATGAAGTAAACTTCTTTGTTTTCTCTCCTGTATTTCTCCCGAGGCTCAAGACTAAATTTAAGATAATTAATATGTTTTATATATTGTTGGCCTAGGATTGTACCATCATTTACAACTTTGTTTCTGTAGAAAGATGCTTTGAGTGAGTCTAAGTTAAAAGCAGACTTTTGATAGGTTACCATTCACATGTTGATTACCTGCGGTAGTTTTATCTGGTGATAGTGACTTAAGAGGTGGTCTTTTGAAGATGGTGTGAGATATTCCTCATCTTCATGAAGGTGATGATACGGTAGTAGTAGTGATATAATTGGTAGCATTTTTGTAGACACTTGACTCTGCTACTTGACTCTCCTTTAAATACATTTTATTTGATCCTTGTAAAATAATTTTACAAGTGAAACTGAGGCTTGCTAAAAAAAAGTTGCTTAAGGTAGAGGTGGGATTTGACTCTTTAGACTTCAAAGCCTGCGTATTTAGCATTGTTGATATGGGGAATTTAAAAGAATAAGGTATTATAGGCAGATAATGTGTATGCTTGCATTCTTGCTGGAAAGATGAGATATAGATGGGAAAGCTGTTATAGTGTGAAGAACCACAATAAATGCAGACTGGGATTGTCCTTACAGCTGCTTTAAGTTATTTGGAGGTTAACCTGGGTTAACCTGCTTGACATTGCCACTATGGGTTCTTTGGATGTTATTTTTAATTATAGTTATGACTTAATCAAAAGTAGTTTTGGATATTTTGGAAATCATGAAGCACATGCATTTCGAAATGAGTTAGCTTAGGCATTTAAAAAATATCACCAGTGTTCATATAGGATAAAACATAGTGTAAAATCAGGTCTTGAGACATTTTTTACCTATTTGATTCATATTTTATAGTTATTCTCATCGATTATTATATTGCCTTATGTGGTATGGACTAATACAATGAATAAAACTGGTTAGTAGTTTTCTTGAATGCTAATTATATCTAAAGATGTAATGCCTGCAAAACACTTAAAATTTAATATAATTCAGTTTTTTCTGAAAGATCATATATTTTGAGAAAAAATGTTTTGTTTCAACAATGAATAAAAAAAATGTCCAAATTCAGAAACTTCTACTTGTATGCTCTAGTCAGAGGGAGAAAGTATTAGGGATGTAAACTGTTTAAAACATCCTTAGAAGTGAAACGACATGAATATGTTGCTTAAAATGTTAACTTTAATGAAAGAAATTTCTTATTTAACTCTTGTTATTTTGTCCTTACGAAATATATTTGGTGCCATCTCTGAACATGTCTGTTTCTCTCACTGTTGAACCCCTAGTTCCTACAAATATATCATATTTTTTTCACCATTAAAAAATCAGTTCAGTAGTCAATTTTTAAAACAATAATTTTTTATTCCAGTAAAATACACATAACATAAAATTTACCATTTAACCATTTTTAAGCATACAGTTTAGTGGTATTAAATACATTAATATTGCGTGCAGCAGTCACCACCATCAATCTCCATAACTCTTCCTCTTGTAAAACTGAAACTTTATGCCCATTAAAGAGTACTCCCACCCCCTCCATAGGTCTACAGACTTTCTTTTTTCAATTGTTTGTATACTTACTAGTAATGAAAAAATGAAAAGAATTTAGAGCAAGGAAATATTCACCGGAATCAATGTATTTTAGTTTCCTTTATGTTGAGCAATTAGCTTATGAGCTGGTTTGAAACTGACTACCAGGATAGAATACTTTTGAGGTTATATTAGTTTCTTTGTTTTCAATAAGGCAAATCTTGATGATACATCAATTAGCAAATCTTGAAGAATTGATGTAAATGGTCTGGTAATTCCTGTTATAAGAGATACTTCTTAGAACTCATAAACTCCTGCTTCCCCCAGGGTATCAGATCTGCTGTTGAATTGAGGAAGTAGCCTGGCAGCAGTCTTGTGTGTCTGAGCTGAGTTCAGAATTGTTTAGAATGGGAAGTGTTTTTAAAACACCATGGGAGGGGCACCTGGGTGGCTCAGTCGGTTAAGTGTCTGCCTTCGGCTCTGGTCATGCTGGGATTGAGCTCTGCCTCCTGCTCCCTGCTCAGTGGAGAGCCTGCTTCTCCCTCTTCCTGTGCTGCTCCCCCTGCTTGCGCGCTCTCTTGCTCTCTTGCTCACTCTCACTCTATCTCAAATAAATAAATAAAATCTTAAAAAAAACACAACAGAACACTATGGGAAAGCTAATTAAAATTGAACTTTGAAAAAAAGAAAATGCAAAATAGCATAGAAGTAAAAATTAGTGTTTTCCCTCAAATGTTTTTAAAAAATCTGTATTAAGAGTACTATACTGTTTTAACCTGTTAATTTATAGATCCTTGAAAGATGTATTTATAAATTACATTGACCTTGCTAAAAACAGCAAGGCAGGTTGCTAAAGACAGCAAGGCAGGTAATTATCTAGTTCTCTGTATTAGAAGAATTATTTTTGAATAAATATTAAGAGACTAAATTTAACATCTCTTACTACACATGCTTTGTGTGTTGTTAGCTTTTTCCTAGTATAAAATGAATCTCAATATGCCTTATGATTGGTGACAAATAAATTCTTTGTGCAATTAAGAGAAGATCTGTTTATTTAAGAGCTCTCAAAGGTTGTAAAAGATTATACTTGGCTATATGTGAAGGATAAATGTTGTGCAATAATGCCCCTTAGTTCCCCTTTTGTAATAAATCTCAGCTGTGTGTTCAGCACACGGGCTCAGTGCCAAAAAGAACAGGTTCAACTTGTCTGGGAGGATTTGCACCACAGTAAAGTGCACAACTGCTTTTGTAGAGGTCATTGTAGAGGTCACAGGCATGTACAGTTGAATGAAAGCAACTTTAAAAACATGATAGAACAGATAGTGTTATTTAAGATTCAAGAATTGATGTTAACTTAAAAAATTAAAAGGATAGAAAATAATAAAAAGAACCCTCACATACATTTTTCATTTTCTGTTTATGTTTTCAAATGGATTTAAAACAATTTCTTTGTCAACTTGGGCCAGCATATTTTAAAATAACTTCATAATCGCTTTTTTTTTTTAAGATTTATTTATTTTAGAGAGAGAGCAGGGGGAGGGACAGAAAGAGAGGGAGAGAAGCAGGATCTCCACTGAATGTGGAGCCCGCTGTGTGGGACTCTTGATCCCACGGCCCTGAGATCATGACCTAAGCTGAAACCAGGAGTTGGATGCTAAACTGACTGAGCCACCCAGGCGCCCCCATAATCACTTTCATAATAATTGCCCAGACTTGGAAATATTGACTACTTTAATGTTTGTTAAATTCTGAGGAGTGTTTTGAACAGAGTTCGTATAATAAAGGTAGGATATGACCATGGTAAAGTGAAGTGTGTGTGTGTGTGTGTGTGTGTGTGTGTGTGTGTGGGCGGGCCCAAAGGAGTGAGGGTAAATTCTAATGAAAACGCGGATGTGATCTAACGGAGAACGCCTCCAGGGGTCATATTTCTCCTGAGCATATTATTGAAAGACTTAAAATTAACAACAAAGAAAATGCTATCTTATATTTATATGAATCTTTTCCTCCAGATATGTCACAGATACTTTCATACATTTGTGGTAAGTAGAAATAACTCAGAAATAGCAAGTGGAGAGACTATAAGACCCATGACTCCAGCCAATGAAAGTTTTGAGTTTAGTATAATGAACACCAGAAAATGATAGAACTAAGTAATTCAGCAGATGCAAAGCTTACCTAGAGTTATGTTTTACATGGAGTTGTATCTGGTCATAGAGGGACTGTTTCTTTTCTTTTTCTTTTTTCTTTTTAATGGTGATGAAAATGGCAGGCTGCCATTGTTTTCAGTATAGAGATTAATTAGTAATCTGTTAGAATATGCTTCAGCAAATACAGCTGATTGGCAGTAGCACCTGTCTCAGCAACTGGTAGAATGTTAGTGCTTTCGTCAAGCCTGTAATTTCTAGAAGGGCTTCAAAGCTGTGTTCATTAAAGTCTCCCATACTAATTGCTTTCTTTGTCCTCTGGGGCACGTTATACTAAATGTACCTCTTATTTATTTATGTAGGTATTTATGTATTTATTTATGAAGGTTATAAAATAAAGTTAATTTTTTTAATTTTAAAAAACTAAAATTATGTGATAGTCTGTGTATTATTGTATTTGTGGAACCACCATTCATGTAGTAAACACATAATATGCCCAGATGAAAAATTTACCAGTTTTGTGATTTCTGTGCATTGCTTTTGTAATTCATATCATAAATATAAAATATATCTGTAAATTATGAAAAATCTGTGAAAGTATAGTAAAATGTGATTTAAAGGATGGGTTATTATAGTCAACTTTCTAGGAAGGTAGTTTATTTCTGCATTGTTAGGAAGTCTTTTTTCTAGTTGAAATAGTTTTTCTGGTTCATATTTCAAATTATATTCAATTTACATGGGTCTATAGACAAGGCACTAGTTTGTATTATTGTTTGAGGAAGGTAGTATTTTTGCTCATTATGAAAAGAAGACTGAACTAAGAGAGTATTTAAAAAGGATGAATAAAAAATAGGATGAAGCACATATCTCAATATAGGTGAAATTTGCCTCATTCTCAATGTATTATGGAAAAGTTGAATGTGAGTATTTTCTGAAAGTAAAGCTATATGTTTTAATGAACTAGGGTAACTTTCATTTAAAAACTACCTATATACTTATATATATTTTTTAAAGATTTTATTCATTTATTTGAGACAGAGAGTGAGCAAGTTTTTATGTTTCATAAATATAAAGATATGTTGTTAAATACTTGACAATAGAATCAGTTCTGGTGGTGTTAAATACTTGACAATAGAATCAGTTCTGGTGGTGTATCCTTTCTGTCACGATGCCTAACATCCACTAAATGTTTGGATAAATAACTGAATTTTCATACTCTAGTCTTGTAATAGAAGAGTGTTTGGTGGATTCTGGTAATATAGGCTTTAAAATATGGGTAGGTTACTTGGCCTTGGGAAACATCATTTTCTTTTCCTGTAAAATAGGCAAAATAATAATTATTTCAAATGTATGTGTAGTGCCTAGTACAGTGCATGGCATATACTAGATGGTCTATAAATATTTTTATGTCCTTTGCATGGAACCCCACTGTTAATAATCACATTCTGTATATTCATGATTTTAGTAAAAGACAGTTTAGGCAAAACTGCAAGTGAAAAGGGAATCAGAGAATCCTAAACGTTTTATTCTATTATACATTTAGAATGTAGAGCTAGGGGTGCCTGGCTGGCTCAGTTTGTGGAGTGGCAACTCTTGATCTTGGGGTTGTGGGTTTGAGCCCCACGTTGGATGTGGTGATTGTGTAAAAAAAAATAAAATCTTAGGAAAAAAAAGAATGTAGATCTAATTGCTTGGTGGTTTTTGTGAAGGTGGTGGCGGTGCTGGTGATGATGGTAGTGGTTGTGTGTGTTTGAAGAAAGCAGATTGGGATGGTTAGGGTATTCATACTATTTGTTGTTTCGTTTTAGGACAGAAGAAGGATAAAGTCAGTTCCATCTTGGCATAGGTTTTTACTTATCTTCTCCAATGAGAATGGCACAGTAACTTCTCATTCTGTAGTTAAATGGTCTCAAATAGAATCAGATTTTTTATATAGTTTTTGGAGAGGATAACTTTGGAGTAGGGGATTGGAGTAAGTGGGATACTGTGGGTCATTACAAAACATTTGTTCATATGTGAAGCAAGCATTCGTAATATGTACCAAGCACTGTACTAGGTACAGGAAGTTTAGTTCTAAATAAAGTGTGATCCCTTGAATTATTCAGTCTCTATTATGGTATAAAGAAGCTACCTTTTCACTAAAAAATATTTCTTTTACTAAAAAATAGTCTTCAGAAGACTAATAATCTTCCCATGTGATATTTTTTGTTTTGCTAATATAATAGTAATATTGGTAGAGAACTATATACAGCAGTTTTCTTATTTTATTACGTTCAGAAATGTAGACTTATCTGTAAGTTGTCATTATTGTTGAGTAACTAAAAGTTCACCTAAAGTGCCAAGATAAGAATTCTTTCTGGAAACTGTTTTTGTAATTACTGAAAGTAAATTAACTAAAATGCTATATGTCTGAAAAGTTTTAAAAATTTCTGGCAAATGCTGTTTTTCTTAAAATTAGTACAGACTCTTAAGGAGGCAGGTTTTGTCTCACCAGATAGTCTCCTTGATGTTTTTCTTTTCTGATCTTTTTATAGAAACAGATATGATTTGCTGGACACTCTGTCCTCTTGGCAACAAATGGTAGTTCAGTAGCAAGACAAGCATCAGAGAAAGAATGTAAAATTAAATAATGCTTTTCAACACTGCCTCATTTATCAGTGCTTAAGAAAAAATAAAACCTAGAGCCACAAAAATAAAAGAAAATCTCTTCCTTGGACCCTGCTTTTTCTTTAAACTACTGCCCTCTCTATTTTCATTTTATCTTATAATTTGATGAAAATAGTAATCATATTTGCTCACTGTTTCTACTTCCTCAATTCTCATTCTTTCTTCTATCATTTATATTCTGGCTCCTACTTTCACTACTGTACCGAAGCTGCTCTTGGAATTGAAATTCCCTTCACTAGAAATGCTCTTTCTTTCCTTCCATTTCAGCCCCATTCAGCCTTCATAGCCCATCTTAGATGTCATTTTTTCCCCAGGAATTCCGTTAAATGAACATTTAAATACCTGTCATGTGTAGCCAAGTCATAGCATATGTACATTTAACTTATTTGAATCCAACTAAAGTTGAAAACACAAAACTAGGGAGAAAAGTAGCAAATAATTCTCTTCCTTCAGTAAAAAAAATGTTTTTGAAACAACATCGTTGCCAAAAGCAAGCCAACTGCTTTATCTGCTTTTCCATAGAACACACAGTGATCTGTTTCAATGCTGGAGTAAAAGCTAGTTTATTTATATAAAGCAATTACAATACATATAGAGCAATGTATAGTTTACTTTATGGGGTATTTAAGGGATTTTTTGAGAGGTTATTTTGACCAGTTTTTGCCTTACTCTGATCTTAGAACCTAATCCCTGTGTAAGATGTGACTTCACTGTTGTAGTTTTGTTGAATTTAAGTCAGTCATATCACTTAGGACCCTTCTAGATAACATTTGGACTTCTCAGATATTTTAGTGTAGAACTATCTGAGGCAGAGACGACTAGCTTATTAGTTTCTTTCCTGTCTTTATCTTTGCATTTTTTAGGAGATAAATTTGTATGAATGCAATTGTAGTCAAAACCGGTGAAAGCATAGGGGAAAGATGCTGTCCCTTTTGTATTTCATGTTCATCTATATAGTTTGAGACCCTTGGCTTTCTGAAAACTAATGGTATATATCCATAGATATATTGTTGACTTTCATTTCTGTAGGAGCCATAGTAGTTCTACACCAACACAAAGGAATTTATAGAAATGCTTTTTTAAAAATATGCAGAGCTTGGTTATAATTATATTTGAGATGCTTTAATGATATTAATATTTTTAATATTATTTCCTAATTTCCCCCATTTTAAATTTCTAATATTCTAAATTTTATTTTTAAAGTTTTTTCTCAAGGAATAGTTTGTGTAATAGTAAGAAACAAATTTACAATAACAATACATACACAAATACATTTGTGTAACAATAATAATTCTAAAACAGAATTGATAAATTATTAAAGGATGTTTTCTGTGTGGTAATTTGAACACTAAATGCTGTATGTTGTAGCGAGGGGATTGCAAATGACTTTAGTTAACAAAGCCTTAAAGTAATTCCAATGTAGTGAACAGATTGTGATGAGGTTTCCAGAGCTAATGTGATAGAAATTGTTTTGGAGACTTGGCTTAGCCAAGCAAGGGTATAACTCTTTTAGGACCATTTGCTTTTTAATGATGAACAAGAAGTTTAAGCCCAGCTAGATACAGAAATTCTTCTTTAATGTTTTAAAGCATATCTTATATATTTGAATGGAACTGATCATCACTAAAGAACTAGAAAAATGTGCTATTCCTAGTGTATTCAGGATGAAACTAATTTTATACTTTCAAAAAGCCTGCTTTTTTTGAGAAGGAAAATTATTGAGAAAAATTGGGTAAAGTAACTATTAGGTACCATATTTTAAAAGATAAAGAATGCTCATAAAGGCTGATTTGTGGGAATAATTCAACATTAGAATGCTTAAAAAAACAAACCATATAATTTTTAGAAAAGTTACAGTCTGTTCATTACAAAACATGCATTCAGAAAGGGAATATAATCTCATGATTCTAGAAGAGACTTGAGAATCTGGGGATTTGTGCTTGTTTTTTTCCATTGGCTATTTCTCTTGTATATTTAGAATCAAATTATTTCACATTAAATTTAGGGAAAATTCTTTTTATTTTTATGATACATTATGAGGTGTAGTGGCTTATTTCTACTTAGTGGTCATGAAATCATAGCAGGTTAGACCTGGAAGAACATCTAGTCCAACCCCCGGTTCACTCCCCACGTCCCCATTTTAGATTAAGAAAATGAAGCTGAGAGTTGTATCACCTCAGTTCATTTTATTTTATTTTTTAAAAATAAAATTTTACTTTTAAGTAATCTCTACACCCAATGTGGGGCTTGAACTTACAACCCTGAGACCAGGAATCACACGCTTCACCAACTGAGCCAGCCAGCCATCCCTCCCTCAGTTCATTTTAGTTTAGAGGCTGTGCCAGAATAAATAGAGAGTGACCTTTTACCATGCAGGGTCTTATCCCTCACTGACCTTATTGCTGTTTACTATAAATTTTGAAAGAAATTAGAGAAAGCCATTTCTATGGCAGAAAATGAATTGTACTTACCATAAAATTCTGTGCTACCAGGAAGTTATTATCATGCAGCTGTTGCAGTGATGACAAGCTGAAATCACCCAAGAATGACCAGAACAACATAGTATAAAAATTGTTCTGCTTGCTACTCCAAAAATTAAAAACAACTGAATTACCAAGAAAATATTACTTAGAATGAGCAGGTTGAAGGTAGTGCCAGGTATATAAGTATTCTCTATGCTGTTACAAAATTGTGTGAGAACACACACACATACCACATAATTAAAAAAAATATCTAAATCCATATACAGATGCATAATACATATGCACAAATGAAAAACGTGTACATATGTGCACATACATATTTAAATTAAGACATTAATCAACATAGAAACAATATTTCAAAAGAAAAAGTTGATTTTCTCAGAGGTCTCCTATAGATGCTTTCTCTGGAAATAATAACCAGGATTGCAGTGGTTTGATGCTTTGAGAACACTGAAATATTCAGGTTTTTAATTCCCTTTGGCAGTGTGACACATTCTGTAGGATTTGATAAATTTAATATGTGAGAGGACTTAGTTTTTGAAAACAGCTACCACTATCATTTATTTTCTTTCCCTCTTTCTTTCTTTCTTTCTTTCTTTCTTTCTTTCTTTCTTTCTTTCTTTCTTTCTTTCTTTCTTTCCTTCCTTCCTTCCTTCCTTCCTTCCTTCCTTCCTTCCTTCCTTCCTTCCTTCCTTCCTTCCTTCCTTCTGTTCTCGTTTTGCATTTAGATGATTCAGAGACTTAAAAGTAGAAGGCACAATCTCATTGAAAGGTTATTAGAATGTAAGCTCCCTGAGTGCAGGGCTGGTATCTGTTTTGATCATGGCTGGAGTTTTTAGTTTTGGACATACAGTTAATATTCAGTATTTCTTATGTTAATGGGTGATGATAGCCACAGAATACCACAGTATTATCTGAAATTTTGTTAAAATGAGTTCTTAAGTGGCTAAAAGACACATTTCCAGCCTAGGGATAAAAAACATCCACAGACTTTCTAGAATAAATGAGTGAAAGAAAACAATATTAAAGTGTGGAGAAGGTGGAGTTGTATTCCTTATGTGCCCTTATACTACATGTGATTAACAAAATTTCAATTGTTTATGCTTAGTAAGAGTGTTCTTAAATTTATAGAATATGGAAACCTGACTTTTAACAGTTTTCCTCCTGTTCATATTGCTATACCATATGACCATTCACATGCCCATTTATATCATTCATTCATTCAACAAAATATCAAGTAGCTCTTTGTGGCTAGGCACTGCGTTGTAGACATGGCAGTGAACATAGGACCTTATAGTCTAATAGGAGAGACAGATGTTAAACAGATAACTACATACAGTCTAACAAGCTTACAGGGCTTATTAGCAAATACACTAAAGATGAGACTAGCCTGGCAAGTAAGTCATTTAAGCAAGACAGAAAAATTAAGAGAGTCCTTAAAATTGTGTTAAAGGATTTTCAGAATCTTTCAACCTATCACCCTAAATGAGTTACAGCCTCTTCTTTGGTACTTAGCAAAAAATTATATACTGATTTATACGAAAGGATATTTTTATTTTTAGTATTTTTTTTCAAGTTTGTATTTTAATTTCAGTTAGTTAACCTCCAGTATTATATTACTTTTAGGTGTACAGTATAGTGATTCAACAATTCCATGCATCACCTGGTGCTCATCATAAGTTCACTCCTTCATTTTTAGTATTTTTATTATTGCTTATTTCCACAACCTATATATTAATGATTACTAATGAACTATTTCTGTTGCTGTTATTTTTATTAGAAAGTAATATATTTTCTTTAGTAATGTTATTCTAAATGGTTGCTGCATTCCCAAAGTGTGTGTTTGTGTGTGTGTGTCTTTGTCTTTTAACATAACAACCAGAGGTTTTTTAAAGTAAAAGTTGCTTTCAGAGTTAATTTCATTTCTTGTTGAGTAGATTCCAGAAATCTAGATCATATAATTTTTCATTTGGAATTAAATTCTGATTTTAGAGTCAGAACAAAAGGTAGTCTGTGCTTTTCCTTTACTTGAGGAGAAAGAATAATGATAATATTTGTAATGTATGGATGCTCTAACAGTTAAGTTTTAGTAAATAGTAAACTATTTTTTATAGTAGACTTGAAATTTGCTAAGTAAGAAAAGTTAAAGAATATATTTCAAATCATACTTAAAATTATAGCCATGTATAATTACCTTGGTTGACATTTCATGTAAATGGGATCTTAAAATATGTAGTCCTTTTCCTGGTTTCTTTCACTTAGCATGTTTTTGAAGTCCTCTGTGTTGCAGCACATATCAATATTTTATTCCTTTTTGTTGCTGAATAGTATTCAGCATATTTTATTAATATTAAATTATGAGTTAATATTTATACTGTATCGAATATACCTCATTTTCTGATTCATTTACCAGTTTATGGACATGTAGACTGTTTCCACTATTTGGCTATTATGAATAATGTTGCTGGGTCACCTGGGTGGCTCAGTCATTAAGCATCTGCCGTTGGCTCAGGGCGTGATCCCGGAGTTCTGGGATCGAGCCCCACATCAGGCTCCTCCGCTGGAAGCCTGCTTCTTCCTCTACCTCTCCCCCTGCTTGTGTTCCCTCTCTCGCTGGCTGTCTCTATCTCTGTCAAACAAATTAATAAAATCTTTAAAAAAAATGAATAATGTTGCTAGGAATATCTTATACAAGTCTTTGTGTGGTCATAGGCTTTCATTTCTCTTGCTTAGACACCTATAAAGTACTAAGTCATAGTACATTATTGTACACTTAAGAAAATCTGCTGAACTGATTTCCAAAGTGGTGGCACCATTGTATACTCTCATCAGAATATACAAAGGTTCGAGTTTCTCCACATCCTCAGGAAAACTTTTTATTGTCTGTCCTTTTGATTATATCCAATCTAGTGGGTATGAAGTAGTATTTCATTGTGGTTGTAATTTGCATTTTTCTTAAAGATTAATTATGTTGAGCATCTTTTCATGTACTTGTTAGCCATTTGTGTATCTTCTTTGGTGAAATGTCCATTAATTCAGATGTGATAAATCACTAGTGCATCATGTAGTTTGATGTCCTTAATCTGATAATTTGGATAATATCATACTTACTGTCTTGGTGGAAATATCACATTCAGTTACCATTTTGCATCTAGAAACTTTTTAGATACCATTTTGCTTCCAGTCACTTAAAACTCCCAACACTGGGGCACCTGGGTGGCTCGGTTGGGCATCTGCCTTCAACACAGGTCATGATTCCAAGGTCCTGGGATTGAGCCCCACATCGGGCTCCTTGCTCAGTGAGGAGTCTGCTTCTCCCTCTCCTTCTGTCCCTCCCCCATGTATGTGCACGCTCTCTCTCTCTCTCTCAAATATATAAATCTTGAAAAAAAAACAACCCAACAAAACCAACACTTTCCTCATAGGGCTTGCTAAGACATTTTGTCTGTTGGTGATTTAATTTTAATTTTAATTATGTTGATGATTTGTCCTGTAAGTTCTTCCCCAGCTTTAGATTTGAGAAATTTTCATCTATCTCATACCAAGTTTTTTGGGGGAAAGATCGATTGAACATTACAAGGCTAAGTTGTGCATCATTTATGAACTTTGTTTTATCATTGTCATGGCAAATAGGATTACCACTAAGTGATATTTATTATTCTCTAAATGCCATAATTAAAAAAAATCCTCTGTGAGCCTGTGTTGTTTTGACCAAATCTAAGTTATTAGAATTTGTATAAATTTATCTTAAACTATCTAGAATTTACTTAGTAAGATCAAACTTTGAAACTGAGCAACCATCATTATATTATCTAAAAATAGGATATTAAAAGATAGTGTTAATATGGTAGAACCCATACTGGACAGGAATTAGGAGATTTGACTCTTCCTACATGACTTTTGGAAAATTTATATTTTAAATGCTTCTTTATTCATAAAATAAGGAAGTTAGAGGAAAAGAACACAGGCTTTAGAATCTAACAGAATTGGCTTCTATTCCTCAACCTGCCATTAATATAGAGTGACCTTGCCCAGTCACATATCTAAACCCCTGTTGCTTATTTGTAAAGTAGGAATAATAGTATTTATCTCATGAACTGTTGTGAATACTAATGAAATAATGCTTAAAAGTCCTTAGGCCAGTGTCTGGCACGGAGTAAATAATGTTAACTGCTCTTATACTAGGTGATCTTTTATATGCCCATAAACTTGCAGAAGAGATTTTGGATCATATGATTTCATAACTTTAGAAACTTGGGCTTTATCGTTGGTATTTAGTGAATGATCACTTTTAAGTATGTTTCCTACTGTAATGACTTAAGAGGGCCTGTCTTTTTTGAATATTATTTTCCCTGGAAAGTATTCTAGCTCTTGAAAATACCCATTCTGTATCATCTTTTCTGGGCCTTGCATGATTTATAAAATGCAAATGGAGTAATAAAGTAATCTACATTACTATGTTAGTAGGACTATAAAGTTTCCTTCTTTAATTCTTAGAGATTTTCTTTTTCATTTCTCTTCCCCCTCCCCCCAACCTAACAATGTGACACTAATACTAGAGTTTTTGTATCATATGGCAGGAGAATTTAGTACTTACCAACTTATGAAGAAGACACTTCGAAACAAAAATGTCAAAATGTCACTCAAAATATCCCGCTTAGGCAGTCCTCTTTTTAACCTGTGTATCCCGCAGTATTCAGATTCATTGTTCAGAGATTGGATTTCTGTGAGATAGTATAAGATTTAGCTTGACAGTTTGGTGTTTATTTAGAAAAGCTGTGAAACATATGGAGGTTAAGGGTTAAAATAATGTTAACAAAGTTTTCTAGGTATTTCACTTCTTTTTTTCCTGTGTATTACTCTACCCAGGTAAATGAGTAAATCAGAATATCTAAAACCCATTTTTAAAAATTGTGGTAAAATGTGCATAACATAAACTTTACTATTTTAACTCTTTTTTAAGTATATGGTTCTTTTTTTTTTAAAGATTTATTTATTTGAGAGAGAGAGAAGGAGAATGAGCAGGCGGGGAAGAGGAGAGAGACTCAAGCAGACTCCATGCGTAGCATGGAGCCCGACACAGGGCTCGATCTTAGGACCATGAGATCACGACCTGATCTCATGAGCTGAAACCAAGAGTCGGACGCTTAACCAACTCTGCCATCCAGGTGCCCCAAGTATATGGTTCTTGATATCAAGTACATTCACATGGTAGTGCATCCATCTCCAGACTTTTTCAGTCTTCTCCAACTACAACTCTGTACCTATTAAATACTAACAACCCATCTTCTCCTTGCCTCACCCTAGCTTCTGGCAACCACCATTCTACTTTCTGTTTCTATGAGTTTGACTACTCTAGCAATGTCAGGTAATTGGAATCATATAATGTTTATCCTTTTGTAACCAGCTTATTTCATTTAGCATGTTTAAAGATTCACTCATGTTTTAACATGTGTCACAATTTCTTCCTGTTTAAAGCTAAATAATATTCCATTGTGTGCATATGCCACATTTGGTTTATTCATTCATCCATCCATTCAGGGACACATGGGTTGCTCCTGTGGCTACTGTGGATAATGATGCTATGAACATGGGTGTACGAATATTTGTTCGAGTTCCTGCTTTTACTACTTTTGTGTATATACCCAGGAATGGAATTGTTGGCTCATATGGTAATTCTATATTTACTATTTTGATGAATCACCATCCTGTTTCCCATAATGGCTGTGCCAATTTACATTCCTACCAGCAGTGCACAAGAGTTCCAATTTCTATACATCCTTGCCAAAACTTGTTGTTTTCTGTGGTTTTGTTTGTTTGTTTGTTTTGGATAATAGCCACCCTAAATAGTCATGGGTGTTAAGTGGTATATCATTGTGGTTTTGATTTGCATTTTCTTAATGACTAGTGTTGTTAAGCATCTTTTCATGTGCTTCATGGCAGTTTGTACATCTTTGGAGAAATGTCTATTCAGGTCCTTTGTCAGTGTTTGATGAAGGACTTTTGAGGTCACATTGTTAGAGAAACTTAATACATGACAGTGAACTAGTAGGTGCTACGTGGGATTAAAACTTGAAGAGAAAAACCACAAGTCAGATGCAAACATTGTCAGTGGTTGTTCCTCACTGCTTCAGTTGCACTTTATCACTTTTAAGTCATGACATTTATTTATTTATTTATTTAAATAAAAGGGAAAAATGTACTGTATAGCCAACTTAGTAGTTTAGGAGAAAAGTAAAGGAAACTAAGGGAGGTAACAACAGAAATAAACTATAAACTAGAAAATGGTGGAATTAATAACTATAAGAGCTGATTTTTATTAAAAAGTTAGGAAATAAAGAACTTGAGCACTATACAAAGAAAAATAACAGAACTAGAGTTAGAATTTGAAAACATGGACTATATGAAAAATAGGGATTTTAAAAAATTAGAATCTGTGCTCAGATGTATGATACATCTCAGTGTAATGATGTTATATGGCTGACTGGTCTTTTATTTTGTATGCTCGTAATCAAATATAGTCCTTTTATTTTGGTTATTCAGTAGTTATTTGTTTTCAGAAAAATCCTAGATGTTTCATTTAACTTAGTTTTTAGCACGGAATTCCCTACGTGTGTATGTAAGTAGACCTCACATACACACATTTGGTAAGTAAGTTTGATTTCATTGTAAAGACTTAAGAGAATAGATGTTTATGTGGCAAAATTTTGTGTAGAATAATTTATTAGTGTTCTTCCCTAATTAGGGCTTTCAATAAAACACTGATTTTACCAAAATTCTCAGAGCTGTATAATAAGTAGGAAAATGTGAGGATGGACTAAGCTTTTATATTTGCTGAATTTTACCATTGATGTTGAATAGCTATACTCTTTAAGGCTAAATTTGAATTTAATGATGGATTTGGTTTTCTTCTTTTATTTTTATTTATTTATTTTAAAGATTTTATTTATTTATTTGAGAGAGAGTGAGCGCACGCGAGAGAGGGAGAGCACAAGCCTATGGGGAGAGGCAGATGGAGAGGGAGAAGCAGACCCCCCACTGAGGAGGGAGCCCGATGTGGGGTTCCATCCCAGTACCCTGAGATCATGACCTGAGCTGAAGGCAGCTGCTTAACTGACTGAGCCACCCAGTCCCCCTGGTTTTCTTTTAAGTCATGTGTCAATTACTGTAAATTATAAAATGTGTGTTTCAGTAATATAATGAATTATACCCGTGAATTAGCAGACTTAACGGATAATATTTTTAAATTTTGTTTCCTTTTAAAATTATTTATTTATTTAAGTAATCTCTACACCCAGTGTGGGGCTTGAACTCAGGACCTGAGATAAACAGTTGTATCCTGTACCAACGGAGGCAGCAAGACCTCCCCAATGGATATTTTTATTTTTATTTATTTTTTATTTTTATTTTTTAGTAATTTTTATTTTGTTATATTAGTCACCATACAGTACATCCCCAGTTTTCGATGCAATGTTCCATGATTCATTATTTGCATATAACACCCAGTGCACCATGCAATATGTGCCCTCCTTAATACCCATCACCGGCCTGTCCCAATCCCCCAACCCCCTCCCCTCTGAAGCCCTCAGTTTGTTTCCCAGAGTCCACAGTCTCTCATGGTTCATTCCCCCTTCTATTTACCCCCTCTTCCTTCTTCCCTTCCTTCTCCTACTAATCTTCCTGCTATTTCTTATGTTCCATAAATGAGTGAAACCATATGATAATTATCTTTCTCTGCTTGACTTATTTCACTTAGCAAATCTCCTCCAGTCCCATCCATGTTGCTGCAAATGTTGTGTAATCGTTCTTTCTGATGGCTGAGTAATATTCCATTGTTTATATGGACCACATCTTCTTAATCAAGTCATCTGTTGAAGGGCATCTCGGCTCCTTCCACGATTTAGCTATTGTGGACAATGCTGCTATGAACATTGGGGTGCATATGGCCCTTGTCTTCACTACATCTGTATCTTTGGGGTAAATACCCAGTACTGCAATTGCTCGATCATAGGGTAACTCAATTTTTAACTTTTTAAGGGACCTCCACACTGTTTTCCAGAGTGGCTGTACCAACTTGCATTCCCACCAACAGTGTAAGAGGGATCCCCTTTCTCCACATCTTCTCCAACATTTGTTGTTTCCTGCCTTGTCAATTTTTGCCATTCTAACTGGTGTAAGGTGGTATCTATGTGTTGTTTTGATTTGAATTTCCCTGATGGCTAATGATTTTGAACATTTTTTCATGTGTCTGTTAGCCTTTTGTATGTCTTCATTGGAAAAGTGTCTGTTCATATCTTCTGCCCATTTTTTTAAAAAAAGAGTTTATTTATTTATTTGACAGAGATAGACAGCCAGCGAGAGAGGGAACACAAGCAGGGGGAGTGGGAGAGGAAGAAGCAGGCTCATAGCGGAGGAGCCTGATGTGGGGCTAGATCCCATAACGCTGGGATCACGCCCTGAGCCGAAGGCAGACGCTTAACGACTGCGCCGCGCAGGCGCCCCTTCTGCCTATTTTTTGATTTGATTATTTGTTTCACTTGTATTGACTTTGAGAAGTTCTTTGTAGATCTTGGATACCAGCCATTTATCTGTAGTGTCATTTGCAAATATCTTCTCCCATTCCATGGGCTGACTCTTAGTTTTTTTGACTGTTAACTTGGCTGCGCAGAAGGTTTTTATCTTGACGAAGTCCCACAAGTTCATTTTTTCTTTTGTTTCTCTTGCCTTTGGAGATGTGTCATGAAAAAGGTTGCTGTGGCCGATGTCAAAGAGGTTGCTGCCTATGTTCTCCTCTAGGATTTTGATGGATTCCTGTCTCACATCGAGGTCTTTCGGCCATTTGGAGTTTCTCTTTGTGTATGGTGTGAGAGAGTGGTCAAGTTTCATTCTTTTGCATGTAGCTGTCCAATTTTCCCAGCACCATTAATTGAAGAGACTGTCTTTTTTCCACTGGATGTTTTTTCCTGCTTTGTCAAGGATTAGTTGCCCAAAGAGCTGAGGGTCCATTTCTGGGTTCTCTATTCTGTTCCATTGGTCTATGCGTCTGTTTTTGTGACAGTACCATGCTGTCTTTGTGATCACAGCTTTGTAGTATAGTTTGTAATCTGGCATTGTGATGCCCCCAGCTTTGTTTTTCCTTTTCAACAATTCCTTGGCGATTCGGAGCCTTTTCTGGTTCCACACAAATTTAAGGGCTGTTTGTTCCAGCTCTTTGAAAAATGTCATTGGTATTTTAGTTGGGGTGGCATTGAAAGTGCAGACATTTTCCATCTGGGTAGCATAGACATTTTAACTATGTTAATTCTTCTGATCCATGAGCATGGAATATTTTTCCATCTTTTTGTGTCTTCTTCAGTGTCTTTCAAGAGTGATTTGTAGTTTCTAGAGTACAGATCCTTTAGGTCTCTGGTTAATTCCGAGATAACGTATGATTTTTGGTGCTATTGTAAATGGAATGGATTCCCTAATTTCTCTTTCTTCAGTCTCATTGTTCGTGTACAGAAATGCAACTGATTTCTGAGCATTGATTTTGTATCCCGCCACATTGAATTGTTCTATAAGTTCTAGTAGTTTGGGGGTGGACTCTTTTGGGTTTTCTATATAGAGTATTATGTCATCTGCAAAGAGAGACAGTTTGACTTCTTCTTTGCCAATTTGGATACCTTTTATCCCTTTTGTTGTCTGATTGCTGTTGCAAGGACTTCTAGTACTATGTTGAATAATAATGGTGGGAGTGGGCATCCTTGTCGTGTTCCTGATCTTAAGGGAAAGGCTTTCAGCTTTTCCCTGTTGAGAATGATATTCGCTGTAGGCCTTTCATAGATGGTTTTTATGAAATTGAGGAAGGTACCCTCTATCCCTACACTCTGAAGGGTTTTAATCAGGAAAGGATGCTGTATTTTGTCAAATGCTTTTTCTGCATCAATTGAGAGGATCATATGGTTCTTGACTCTTTTCTTGTTGATATCATCTATCACACTGATGGATTTGCAAATGTTGAACCACCCTTGCATCCCAGGGATGAATCCCACTTGGTCTTGCTGGATAATCCTTTTAATGTACTTTTGGATCCTATTAGCTAGGATCTTGTTGAGGAATTTTGGCATCCATATTCATCAGGGAAATCGGTCTGTAATTCTCCTTTTTGATGGGGCCTTTGCTTGTTTTGGGGATCAAGGTAATACTGGCCTCATAGAATGAGTTTGGTAGTTTTCCTTCTGTTTCTATTTTTTGAAACAGCTTCAGGAGAATAGGTATTATTTCTTCTTTGAATGTTTGGTAGAATTCCCCGGGGAATCCATTAGGCCCTGGACTCTTGTTCTTGGGGAGGTTTTTGATCACTGCTTCAATCTCTTCATAATTAATTGGTCTGTTTAAATAATCAGTTTCTTCCTGTTTCGGTCTTGGTAGTTTTTAGATTTCCGGGAAGGCATCCAGTTCTTCCAGGTTGTTTAATTTATTGGCATAAAGCTGTTGATAAAAGTTTCTAATGATCCTTCCTATTTCATTGGTGTTGGTTGTGACCTCTCCCTTTTCATTCATAATTTTTTATTAATATGGGTCCTTTCTCTATTCTTTTGAATAAGTCTAGCCAGTGGCTTATCGATCTTATTTATTCTTTCAAAGAACCAGCTTCTAGTTCTGTTGATCTGCAATACTGTGCTCCTGGTTTCTAATTCATTGACCTCTGCTCTAATCTTGATCAACTGCCTTCTCGTGCGTGGGTTAGGCCTGTTCTTCTGTTCCAGCTCCATCTTCTTGAGGTGAGAGTATAAAAACTGCATTTTAGATTTTTCTATTCTTTTTAGTCAGGCTTGGATGGCTATGTATTTTCCCCTTAGGACAGCCTTTGCAGTGTCCCACAGGTTTTGGACAGATGTGTTTTCATTCTCATTGGTCTCCAGAAATTGTTTAAACTGATTTTTAATTTCCTGGTTTACCCAGTCATTTTTGAGCAGGATGGTTCTTAGTTTCCAAGTGTTTGAGTTTCTTCCAAATTTTCCCTTGTGATTGAGTTCCAGTTTCAAAACATTGTGGTCTGAGAATATGCAGGGAATAATCTCAGTCTTTTGGTATTGGTTGAGACTTGTTTTGTGACCCAGTATATGGTCTATTCTGGAGAAAGTTCCATGTGCATTCGAAAAGAATGAGTATTCTGTTGTTTTGGGGTGTAG
This sequence comes from Ursus arctos, assembly GCF_023065955.2. NCBI lineage: Eukaryota > Metazoa > Chordata > Mammalia > Carnivora > Ursidae > Ursus > Ursus arctos. Next base: position 37,922,256 of record NW_026622930.1, on the reverse strand, counting down.
CGTTCTATTTGTTCCGGAGTGTAGTGTTCTGTATATATCTGTGAGGTCCCGCTGGTCCAGTATGTCATTCAAAGCTCTTGTTTCTTTGTTGATTTTCTGCTTAGGTGATCTGTCTGTTGCTGAGAGCGGAGTTTTGAGGTCCCCTACTATTAATGTATTATTATCTATATGTCTCTTTATTCTGGTTAAGAGTTGGCTTATGTATCTAGGGGCTCCCCTCTTGGCTGCATAGATATTTATAATTGTCCTATCCACTTGTTGTATACATCCTTTAAGAATAATATAGTGTCCTTCTGTATCTCTAACAACAGTCTTTAGTTTAAAATCTAATCTGTCTGATATGAGAATTGCTACTCCAGCTTTTTTTTGAGGTATATTGGCATGAAAAATGGTTTTCCCTCCCTTCACTTTCAGTCTGGATATATCTTTAGGTTCAAAATGAGTCTCTTGTAGACAGCAAATGGATGGGTCATGTCTTTTTATCCAATCTGCAACCCTGTGTCGTTTTATGGGAGCATTTAGGCCACTCACATTGAGAGTGATTATTGAGAGATATGATTTTAATGATATCATGTTTCCTGTGAAGTCTTTGTTTCTGTAGATTGTAAATTTCTGTTCTGTATCACTCTTGGGGCTTTTTTACTTTTATAGAACCCCCCTTAATATCTCTTGTAGGGCTGGTTTCGTGGTTACGAATTCCTTGAGTTTCTGCCGATCCTGGAAGGTCCTTATCTCTCTGTCAATTCTGAATGACAGCCTTGCTGGATAAAGGATCCTTGGCTGCATGTTCTTCTCCGATAGAGCTTTGAAAATACCCTGCCAAACCTTCCTAGCCTGCCAGGTCTCTGTAGACAAGTCTGACGTTATTTTCCCCCCTCTGTATGTAAGGATTTTCTTCCCCCTGGCAGCTTTCAAAATTGTATCCTTGGATCTAATATTTGCGAACTGCACTATGACGTGACGTGGTATAGGTCTGTTCTCATTGACCTTGGGAGGGGTCCTCTCTGTCTCTTGGATACGAATGCTTGTTTCCTTTGCCAGATTAGGGAAGTTCTCAGCTACAACTTATTCAAATATCTCTTCTAGACCTCTCTCTTTCTCCACCCCTTCAGGGATGCCGATGATTCTGACATTGGAATGTTTCATTGAGTCAGTAATCTCCCGTAACTACATTCTTGAGATTGGATTTTTTTGAGCCAAGTTTCTGTTTTAACTTTCTCTTCTACCATCCCATCCTCCAATTCACTAATTAGTTCTTCTGCCTCATTTACCCTGGCTGTCAGAGTGTCTAGTTTAGACTACATTTGATTCATAGCATTTTTAATTTCTGCCAGACTCGCTCTCATTTCTGCCCTTAGAGAAACTATATTCCCTTTAATATTTTCATTCATAGTTTTTTCAAGCCTACACATCATCTTGACCATTGTTACTCTGAACTCCATTTCTGACAATTTGGTTATATCCATAGCCATCAGTTCTGTGGCAGAAGCCACAGACTCATTATCTTTTCTTTCCCGGGGTGGGGGGGATTTCTCCTCCTTGTCATTCTGATGAGGAGAGGTTGCAGGGGTGCCCAGAGCCCAGATTATTGACCAGGACACAGGCAGTGTGCACTTGTTTTTAGGGACCTTAGGGATGTGGGCTTCTTGATTTTTCAGCCTCCCTTCTGGGGGAGGGGCCTGTCACGCTGATATTCAGGCAACCCTGTTTATTTTTATTTTTAAAAAAGATTTTTAAATTAATTTTTGTGTAAGGGGGAAGGGCAGGGGAGAGGGAGAGAGTCCTAAGCAGACTCCACGCTGAGCACAGAGCCCAACTCAGGGCTCGATCCATGACCCTGAGATCACAACCTGACCCGAAACCAAGAGTGCAGTGCTTAAGTGACTTGACCACGCAGGTGCCCCAGGGTAATATTTTTAAAGTGAGGAAGGACTATAGTCTACAAATAAGTAGTAATATGAAAATATTATTAAAAGGTATTGCTTTCCTTCATTTTTCTAACAGGGTCAGCATATTTCATTAGCACCTATCCAGAAGCTTGAAGAAGCTCTATATGAATACCAACCACTGCAGATAGAGACATGTGGACCACAAGTTCCTGAGCTCGAGATGCTAGGAAGACTTGGGTAAGTGTCCAAAAACTTCTCATTGAGGAACTGATGGTTAGGGCTTATCTATTAGTACTATTTTTAACTTACACTTTAAAAATTCTTAGATTTTGAATTTTAGAACTTTACTTTTTTGTGAAAAGTGAATGCTTAATAGTAAGTGTACACATTTTTTTGTATGTTTTTGTTAGGTCTTTTGAGATTAAGATTGGATTATTATTAGTTCTTTTTAATGATGTTGTTGGCAGCCATACCAATGTAGCTGTTCATTTTCAGCTCACTGTGTAATTTTTTAGAAATAGGAGCCTAAGTTAGTCATTAGTAAAAATATGAGAGTTGTGACCTTGCCATGAAAAAGGGTAGATTTACTCATTGTCTTCTATTTACAGTGTAACTATATTTATGAGAAATGAGCCACAAAATACGTTTAGTTAAAACTTATAATGTAGGGCTGGCCCAGTGGCTCAAAAGCTGTATTAGATGCATCTGTTTTGGAAATGAACCTGGGATGGTGACTCTTTTGGGTGATGGAGATGATCACAGTCTGTCTCAGGGAAGCACGTGTGTATCTATAGTATCCTTGAAAAGTGTAGGCACAGACTTTGTTGGATGGAACAAATCATGTCTTGGTCTAGCGTCTCAAGCTAAATTTTTGAATGAAAAGATGATCTAGAAAACATTGCTTCTTAACAAAATAAAATAGTTTAAAGAATATAATGTGAAAAGAAGATAATGGATACAATGAAACAAGTGATTAAAAAGTAATTTTAAAAAAGACCCCAACAACAAAAGCAAGATAGATAAAACAGATAATAAACCCTACATACAAAAAAAACAAAAAACAACAAAAAAACTTATGTGCATCTTCAAAACCAAAATCTCAAACATGACGCATAGTATTATATGTATGAAACTGGAGGCTCTAAGTTCCAATGACTATTAAAATGACAGATAATTTACTAATCTGCTCTTTAGTAGATCTTATTATTTTCTTTAGTTCTGTATTCTCTTAAGGTATGAAGCTAAGGAGATGTGAAACTAAACCTAAAACCCTTTTGAGTTTGAGATAATAAATTTATCAAATAATTTGCCTAAGTGCTAAAATTGAAACTTGAGATAGACCATATAGGGTTTCATGATGTAAAAAGTAAACTAGTGATAAAGATGTTGGTTCTTATCTCTTATTGGGTTAGCAAGAGCCAGAATTCTAGATCTCTAAAATAAATTTTCTTAAAATCTTTACTTTTAATGTTAGTGAAGACAAAACTATTTAAAATAGTATTCCTTTGTTACAGAGTTTTGCATTTTTTAATAGTTTTGTCATCAAAATTATATTCGAAAGATTGTGGAAATGAGCATGCATTATAATAATGCACAAGTGAAATGTGTGACAACAGTTAGTGCAAAGGATAGGAAGAGGAAATAACTGTCATTGTAATGTTCTAACAGTATATATGAAGTGGTATAGTAGTACCTGGAAATAGATTGTGGTAAGTTAAAGACATTTAATAGAAACCTTCTAGCAACTACTAAAAATCTGGGGGAAAAAAAGGGACAGTCAGTTTATCAATAGCAGAGAAAAATAATGAAATCCTAAGAAATACTTCATTAATGAAAAGGAGAATAGGGAGAGAGGGTGACAAAAGTAAAGAAATAAGCAGTTAAGAAACAACATGGTAGTAGATTTAGTCCTAACTCTGTAATTACATTGCATATAAATGTTCTAAAGCAGCACTATCCGATACAACTTTCTGAAATGATAGAAATATTTTATGTCTATGCTGTCCAGTATAGTAGTCCTCAGTTTCATGTTTCTGCTGAGCACTTGAATGTGTCTAGTGCAATTGAAGGACTGAATTTTAAATTTTACTCAGTTTAGTTTAAATAGCTATGTATGGCAGGTGGCTCCCATATTGGATGGCACAGGTCTAAATAGTCTAAATACTAAGCAGAGATTGCCAGACTGCATTTAAAACAAAATTTGCTATATGTTTTCTATAAGGAACTGGCATTATATATAAAAATATAGTTTTTCTGAGTTTTCCAAGTTTCTCTGTACTTCTTGAATCTATAATTTGTTGTTTTTATTTTGTAAATATCTCAACTATTATTTCTTCACAGATTTCTTTTTTATCAAAGGAATTCTTTCTGATCTTGCTATTTTTATATCTAGCATTTCCATATCACTCCTTTTTAAAATTTTCATTTCTTTTCTGAAATTCCCTGTTTATTATACGTTTTCTACCTTTTTCCCTAGATCTTTTAACTTATTAATCACGTTATTTTAAAGTGTCTTTGATATTCAAAATCTCTGGGTCTGGTTCTGTTGATTATTTTATGTCATGATGATAGATTTATTTTTCTTGCTTTCGTGTGTTTATTATAATTATTATTTGAGTAGAACGGAACAGCAGAGACCAAGATTTATGCCCCTAAATATTTATGTACTTTTTTTCTGTCAGGGCATTAAGATAGAGAATTGAGTATTAAGTCTGTAGTTTGATTTTAGTTTGGGTTTTGTTGTTGCTCCAGTTGTTGTTCATAGGCTTCAACTTCTTCCAGATAGTCTATTGCCACTTTGTGCCTAGTATGAGGCTTTGAGTGCTGGAGGGATCTTTTCGGTCTTCTTGCTCCACTCTCAGCTTTCAGCATCAGGCTCTGGCCACCTGAGCCCCATAAAGGGTTCTCTCTTGGTGCTTCTCCCCAGCAATAAACTGCTTTTTCCTCTTTACTTGGAATAAGTTTTGTGGTGGGAAAAAGGAGACTTTTTAGTTCTCCTGTTCCAACTTTAGCCTTAGGAAGTCTTGTGTGCTAGAACCTCAGGGTAGTGCTTTCTTGGTGTATCTGTCTCTTTCCTAGAGGCGAACAACTTTTGTCTCTTATTTCAGAGCGCAGTTGGGTTTGCTGTTCCTCTTCTAGCCCAACAACTGAACTCTGTCTTATGTTGGTAGGTATGGGAAATGTTGGGTATAAGACAGTTTCCTGTTCCTCCTGCACCCCATCTCTGCTTTGCGTCATTGTGTTAGCACAGGTAAGAATTGGTTTTGTGCCTTTCCTCAGTGGTTGAAGTTTTTTGTCTGTGTCAGTATAGAGTTGAGGAGGGTGGCAGTAGGTTTTCTATTTCTCCCCCAGTGGCAAACAACCTTTGCCTTTTCCAGCAGCTGAGCCCTAGCTGGGTTTTTTTGTTTTATGAAGTTCATTTCCTCTTGTATTTAGTGTTCTATTATTGCCAATTTTGGGGGGGGGGGGTTGGTTTCAATTTCATTTGGTTTCATTTCAATGGAATGTCTCCCTTATCTTCATCTTTTAATCTGTTATGGTGGTGCTGCTGCTATATATATGTGTGTATATTTAACTAACTGTAGTAGAACTCTGTATAAAATAGATGTAGCTTGATTGACGTCTTTCCCCAACAATTTTGAGTAAATTGTTAAATTTAATAAACTCTGACAACTCTTCTGATTGTTTGGACCCCTTTTTGGTTTCCTTTTGCCTTTGCCATTATGGTTTAGATTTTAAAATGTAGGGTAAGTGTCCTTTAGATAAGATATAACCATAGCGTTTGTACTTTTCCCAAGTTTTTCATACCTGTAATCTTGTTTGAACCTAAATAAAGGAGGCTGGATCACTTTTTTTTTTTTTTTTTTTTTGGTGTTGGTGGGTGGGGGACTTTCATTAACCATTGAGTATTTAGAATACAGTTAGTTCCAGAATTTCTTTTTTCTTTTTTTTTTTAAGATTTTATTTATTTATTTGAGGGAGAGAACATACGTGCATGTGTGCACACACATGGCCGGGGTGGGGGTGCTCCCCGGCAGAGGGAGGGGAGAAGCAGACTCCCCACTGAGCGGCAGGGCTCCATCCCGGACCTGGAGATCACAACTTGAGCCAAAGGCAGACACTTAACTGACTGAGCCACCTAGGCGCCCCCAGAATTTCTTGAAGTAGACTTTTGCTTCTCTCAGACTATACCAAAATATTCTATATCTACAATAGTTACAAGGGCAAATTGTTCTGATTTCAAATAAACATGTATGTTTAAGTCAGTAGACCTTGACTGTAACAGTTTCTTTTAGCCATCTGTGGCTAAGTAGTGTAGGAATTTCTAGATCATCAACAGTGATATCAGAATTGCTAAAGAAACAGGGGCGCCTGGGTGGCACAGCGGTTAAGCGTCTGCCTTCGGCTCAGGGCTTGATCCCGGCATTATGGGATCGAGCCCCACATCAGGCTCCTCCGCTATGAGCCTGCTTCTTCCTCTCCCACTCCCCCTGCTTGTGTTCCCTCTCTCGCTGGCTGTCTCTATCTCTGTCAAATAAATAAATAAAATCTTAAAAAAAAAAAAAAAAGAATTGCCAAAGAAACAGTGACTTTTTCCTGATAATAGAACTATTTATCAACCAAGATAAAATTCATCCCCCATCTATTCAGCCTTCTACCTTGAGAATGGGATTGAATTCTATAGACAGCTTTAGTATTTGGAGCTGGGATTAGCTCAAGCAGTCTTTTTGGTGATGTTATGACCTCATACTGAAACATTTGCTAAAATAAATTCTAAATTGATTTCTTATGCTATTAGCTCATTTTCTTTTCTGGAATTATTATTTGAAGCTATATGTTATCTTATTTTTTTCTTATTAAAGAAAACTTTATAAATCTAAGAATACATTTTTACCTAATCTAACTTTCAGAAACATTTAGAGAAAAACTGAAGAATTTGTTCTGTGAAGTGACTTTTCAAAGAATGATTTATATCCTGAAAGGTGCTGCTCTTAGGGTATAAGGAATATAAATTTAAGTTGACTAAAGGTATACTAATTACACATCTGTCCTAAAAGTTGTCCATGTCTTGCACCTAAATAAGCCCCATTTATCCCTTTACGGTGGGCTCTCCCCCTTTCCCCAGTCCTCTAGCTTCTACTCCTCTTTCTTTTCCTATTACAACAAAATTTCCATTTTATATTATATTATCCTACAGAGGGAACAAGTTCAATTTTTCTAGAGGCAAACAGAGAATAAATTAACTGCCTTATTTCTGTTTTCTTATATCTGCTTTGAAATCTGTGTGACTTAGTGAAGTTAAGAATGGTACACTTTGCACTTTAGCTGGTGCAAAATTATGGGTGCAAGCACTTTCAGAATAATTTTAATTATATATTTTGGGGAGTAGGTGATACAAGGTCTTGTCTCCAAAGAACTAAATTTTTGTCATTATATATAACTTTGAAAAAGGATGAAATCAAAAGTACATTGCCATGAGATTTTTGGTGTTTTGTATGAAGATCTTTTCTAAAGTTAGTTAAACTTGAAAAGCAGAAGAAGAATGAATGAAAATTTTTCATTCAGGAGGGTATTATGAATGAATAATTATAGTTCATGTTGCACTGGTAGTACTCTTCTGGTTTGCTCAAGGCAATATGTAAATATGTTTATTAATTCTGTGCCAGTGGGAGAAAGCATTGGGGAAACTTAACTGCTAATTGAAATTCTCTAGACAATGGCTTTCGTGGTTAGTCTGGTAGTCTCATCGATTGGCACTCTGAGACTGTCTTTTTAATAATCAACTGGAATTCTAGTTAATATTTTACTACCTTCCACCCAAAGACGAGTTATTCCCTTAACTGATACAAATTATGAGTGCTTGTCAATTTTATTCATCAATTTCAAATTATTTAATCAGATATCTCTACTGTTTTAGGTAGATGGAAATGATTTATTTAATATGAGCTTTTCATTTGTGACCTTATTACAAAAATAAGGAAAAACTGTTGTTTTATAAAATACGATCTTGAAGATCTTCTTCTGTTTACACAACTGATATAAGTCTGTGCTATTAGTTATGATAGCTTTATTTTTTATTTTTTAAAGATTTTATTTTTATTAAAAGATTTTATTTATTTGAGAGAGTGCATGCACACAGGCAAGGGAGCATGAGCAGGTGGGGGTTGGGGAAGGGACAGAGGGAGAGGGAGAGAGAGACTCCTAAGCAGACTCCATGCTGAGTGTGGAGCCCCAGGTGGGGCTCGATCTCACCACCCATGAGATCATGACCTGAGCTGAAATCAAGAGCTGGACTAATTAACCAACTGAGCCACCCAGGCGCCCCTAAAGATTTTTATTTTTAAGTAATCTCTATGCCCAGTGTGGGGCTCGAACTTACAACCCTGAGGTCAAGGGTTGCATGCTCTACTGACTGAGCGAGCCAGGTGCCCCAAGTTATGAGAGCTTTAAAAAGCAGATTTAAAGTCCAATGGTTTAATATCTTGAGTCCTTTCTGCTAAGATTAGTTAGCTATTATGACATAATCAATAGTGAAAAAATTTGTGACAGTAATAGTAGTATTGAATTGACTTAGCTAGAAACTAATGATAATTAGAAGATATTTTTTTGTTTGATCTCTGTCACCACCTATCAATTTTTTCTTGTGTAGCCATTAACTACGTTGATAAAACCAACCAACCAAAACTAACTAACCTATTAACAGATCCATTACTGTTGGCAAAGCAATTAGAAGTGTTTGTTCTTGAGGGAATAGGATAGGGTATAGTCCCCAGAATAGAAGATCCATCTTCACAGTAACCTTGGAGGTGCTTTCATGACCTTTCTTTTGCTCTGCTTTTTTTCCCCCCAGTTGATAATTAGTCTTTATATATCAAGAATTTGAGATAAGACATTGAACCTATTCTATCAAATTTTTTGTTATAACACTCTCTTTGTCTCCCTCCTTAAGGACTTCCTTATTGTTGCCATAGAAGACTAATATATCAATCTGGTCATGTCTCTTTGTTTTTAATATATCAGTCTGGCCTAATATATCAATCTGGTCGTGTCTCTCTGTTATTAATATCTTGCAGTGGCTCATCATCACCTGCACAATCTGACCCCTATCTTTATAGTCATATACCCTACCCCCTTATACTTGGTGTTTCTTAAGAACCTTATGGTGTCTCATGTATTTTTGTGTTGTTGTACACGCTGTTTCCTTTCCTTAGCATTTTCGTATTGTCTTTATATTTGTGGCACAGTCCACCCAGTAATTTCTTGTCCTCTTTTCCTCCCTGTGCATGAGCGGTCTGTTTATTCCCTTTGTCTCTTTTTTTATTGGGATAGTATTGTTTTCCTTATTTATTTATATGTGTCAGCTATAGTAGTAAGGCTATTAACTCTTGAAATTTTAATTTTATTTTATTCTTTTTTTTTTTTAAGATTTATTCATTTATTTTAGAGAGACAGTAGGGGTGGGGGAGAGGGAGAGAGAGGATCCCAAGCAGACTCTGCACCGAGCACAGAGCCCAGTGCAGGGCTCTATTCTATAAGATCATGACCTGAGCCAAAACCAAGAGTCAGATGCTAACCCACTGCGCCACCCAGGCACCCCTTATTTTTTATTCTTTTTAAAAAAGATTTATTTAGGGGCTCCTGGGTGGCACAGCGGTTAAGCGTCTGCCTTTGGCTCAGGGCGTGATCCCGGCGTTCTGGGATCGAGCCCCACATCAGGCTCCTCCACTGTGAGCCTGCTTCTTCCTCTCCCACTCCCCCTGCTTGTGTTCCTTCTCTTCGCTGGCTGTCTCTCTCTCTGTCAAATAAATAAGTAAAATCTTTAAAAAAAAAAAAAGATTTATTTAATTATGAGAGAGAGAGAGAGAGAGAGAATGAGTGGGAGGGGCAGAGGGAGAAGGAGAGAGAATCTCAAGCAGACTCCACACCGAGCATGGAGCTTGATGTGGGGCTCGATCTCATGACCCCGAAACCACGACTCAAGCTGAAACGAAGAGTTGGATGCTTAACTGACTGTGCTACCCAGTCACCCCTTAGTTTTTTATTCTTACATTGTATGTGATATGCAGTAGTTTTAATCTCTGAGCAGTGGATGTATTGATAATGTCCTGTTAATTTTCCATTGTTCTTCTACCAAGGAAGTCCTAAACCAACACAGAACTTTTTATGTATTTATATTCTAATTTTTGTGTGCTTCAATTTTTATATGTAATCTCTTAATCCATCTGGAACTTATTTTTTTATAAGGATCTATAAAAGAATATTTTTTTCAACATGGTAAATCAGTTGGCCCAGACCAGTATATCCAATACTACTTTTTTTCTACTCATGTGTTTTATTAATATAGTAAGACTTTTTCTCCACTGCCCTTTCTTTTCCATTAATCTATGTTTCAATTTTTAACAGTATCATGTAATTATTAATTTAAATTCATGATGTTTTAATATTAAGCTATGCATTTATCGTCTATTGTTGTGTATTAATTTACCACAAATTTAAGTGGCTTAAAAGAACATCCATTTTCATCTCATTCATTTTCAGTGTTTGTGAGTCAGCAGTCAGGGCATGGGTTACCCAGATCCTTGTAACTCAGGTGTCACGTTGCTGTAATCAAAATGTCAGCAGGTGCTGTGGTTCTGTGTAAGTGAGGCTTCGAGGGGGGAGTTGTCTTCCAAGCTTTTATAATATTAACAGAATTAGGGATTTTGCAGATGTAGAACTCATGGTAGCTTCCATCTTCAATGCCAACAAGAGAAAATAACTTTGAATCTCTTCCTTTTAAAGGCTACTTACCTGATTAAGTTTGGCCCACCTAGATAATTTCCCTTTTTATTAACTCACAGTCAACTGATTTGAGATCTTAATTACATCTGCAAAATCCCTTTTGTCATATAATCTCAAGTGAAATCCATCGTATCACCCCATGGGTGATATGGAAGGGATTTTGCAAGGATGCACATAAGGGAATCTTGGGGGCCACCTCAGAATTCTGTCTACCACAGGTGGCACAAGTCTTCTTTTGCTATTTATCTTTTTCAAAGTAGTCTTAGCATTTTTATACATTTATTCTTCCAAGTAAACTTTGTTAGCAAAAGCAGCAAATCACTGTACAGTTCTTTCAAGTTTCTGTACATTTGACAATTTTCATAATATGTTGTGAAACAGGTAAACAAAGCCCACCAACTACTTAACTGAGATAGAGCCATTCTTCTCGCTCCTTAGAAAATAAGCAAGCACCATTCCTTTTGGGGATTTTATTTGGAATTGCTTTCAACTTATAAACTGATTAGAAGAGAATGGGTATTTAAAATTTATTGAGTTTTCATGTATCTCACTTAGAAATTAATTTTGTTACGGTTGTGATACTGTTATAAAATTATTTTCATTTTGCTTTCTGATTTTTAAATGTGTTTTTATTTTGTATCTAGCCACTTTATTGAACTCTAATAATTTTGTTCTATTAGGTGAATATCTGGGTTTTATTGGGAAGTGAATCACCTGAAAAAATGAATTTTTTCTTTTGAATGCTCTATGTCTGACTTCAGTTTTATATTTTCTTGAATTTGGCTAGAACTTCTTGACCTGGTATTATCTAGTTCTGATAACTGCAGTTTCTTGTTTCTGATGCTTCAAGTGTTTCATTAGTGATTTTTCTTACCATTTTGGAGAAGCATTTTTTAAAGTCACATTGAAGAGATTTCTGGTTTTTGGTCGAAGTCTTTACTTGTTGACTTATTATATATGGATTGTCTAAGAATGGAGAAAAGGTGTTTGTTTTATCTTTGTTTTTGATGCTTTCCACCTAAGTTTATATGTTAGTTTTATAAACAGTCTTAGGGATACTACAAAATCAAAGAATATGGAAAAATTGAAAAGTCACAAAAAAGACTGCAATATGTATGTTTATATAATATATGACATATACTTTGTTGTAATTATGAACATACTACTAAATTAACTTTTTTTCACTGGCTTTGACAGCAAAATGTCTTTAGTATCTGTTTTTCTTGGCATTTGAATTAGAAATCAGCTCACACATCTAACATGAACCTGTGTGCCTAAAGTTCTAGTCTGGCTCTAGTCTGGTAAGTTTTAAATCTTTTTTATGCAATCATGGAAAAAATATGTTTCTGCTTGAAGCAGTTGTCAAACAAGCTTCTTTCATCGGCAGTCAGACACAGGGCAGCTGAATGAGGCTGTTTAGTCTAGAGTAAATGCTCACGAGATTACAAGGTCACTGAGGAAATGTAATTATGCAGTTGATTCCAGAATAGTTTTTTGTAGTAAGAACTTTATTAAATCATAATATTAATTAAAAAAATATATATTCAAAAATTAATCTTCGAAAAGCAGCACTAAATAAACCAAATTATTTAGTTTAAATAATAAAATTATAACTAAATTATTCCAATGAAGTATAGTTTTAATTCAGATTTTTGCAGGACCCTAAAAAACAGTTTACTATTGGAATTTGGTCAATTCTTCCCAAATCATTATAACATTCAGTAGACTGTGTATATATATAGTTGTCTTCATTGGGAAATGAAATCTTAAGTATTTAGCTCATGTTAATTGAAAAAACAGTTGCTTACTTAACAATTCCTTTACTTTTGTTATTCATTCAATTATGGAGCACCTTCTCCGTACCACTTACTCTTCTAGGTACTGAGAAAACAGCAGTGAGCAAAACAGAGAGAACATCTACTGTTACTCTACTGGGGTGAAGCCAACAATTAAAATACACTAATGAATCTGTTAGATGGTAATTATTACTTTGAAGACAAGTACAGAAGGATAAAGGGATATGTCATGATTTGAGGAGAGTGCTATTTTTACATAGGTACTGATAGATCAATCTTTTGTAGGAAGATATTTGAACAGACATGAATTAAGCAAAGAAGCCAATCATGTGATATCATGGGGAGAGTCAGAATGAAGTGTAAGTGCAAAGATCCTGAGGTGGGAGTGTATATGAGGAAGAGAAAGTGTCTGGAGCAGAATGAATTGGAGAATGGTAGTTGATTAGTTTAGAGTGGTAGCAGGTTTTTAGGTAAGGAGGCAGGCTGTGCCCAATTAGATCATATAGGGTTTTTTTAGGTAATGACCAAGACTTGGGCTTTTACTTTGAAGGAGATGGGAAGTCATAAGAGAATTTTGAACAGTGTGTCATATGACTTATGTTTAGAAAGGTCAATTGTAGGAGAATTGATAGAGTGAAAACAAGAAAACTTGCAGCAGTCCTGGTTAAGATGGTAGTGACTTATACTGAGATGGTAGCAATGTAGTTGCTGAGAAAATGGTCAGAGTATAGATATAATTTTGATACAGAAACCAGAGAATTTTTGATGGATTAGATGTAGGAAGATATAAAAAAGTTTTTCCCGAAGTTTTTTTTTTATCTGAGCAGCAGAGCTGCCATTTACTGTGATAAGGGAGACCAGGGGGAGGGATTCTTTGAAACAGCATAATTGTGCCAATTGCTTTAAGTTATTTATCAAAATTCATTATTAAAAACTACTTTTAAAAAATGTTTCTAAGGAGACTGCAAGAGTTGGAGAAAAACCTTAGAGATACTCTGTGCAACTCTCCTGTTTTATAGGAAAGTGAACCATCTTGAGTCCAATACAGACAAGGGAGGCCAGAGAAGAAAACTCTTTGCTTATAGTCGCATTTCTGGTTCATGCAAAGCTAGGACTAGATTCTTAGTTTCTTTTGTTGTTGTTGTTGTTGTTGTTGTTGTTGTTGTTGTTTTTTGAAGATTTTATTTATATATTTATTTGACAGAGAGAGAGAGACAGCCAGTGAGAGAGGGAACACAGGCAGGGGGAGTGGGAGAGGAAGCAGGCTCCCATTGGAGGAGCCCCATGTGGGGCTTGATCCCAGGACTCTGGGATCACGCCCTGAGCTGAAGGCAGACGCGTAACGACTGAGCCACCCAGGGGCCCCTAGATTCTTAGTTTCTTAGGCTACTTTTTCTCTGTTGTACCACATGCCTTTGCCATATACAGAGCTTTCAAAATCTGAATGAGCTTTATTTTTATTTTGCTTTTAGATTATTATATTTTCAGATAGTATATTAAGGGCAGTGTGAGTTCAAGTTACGTAGCAACTTTATTTATATTCTCAAAAACATTATTCTATTCTAGGCGTTAGCCACGTTCTCAGTTTCCATTTGGTATTTTTTGTGCATAATAGGATTGAGTTGGGCAAAGTGATTTACAAGCTTTTGGGTTGGAGCATAGGTAAAGGTGACCTGACAGTGGAGGTGTAACAAGGGTGGGTCATTAGGAATAGTCTGTCCCAGGTGCAAGCAATAGGGAGTTGAACTGTCTGTAGAGAAATTTAAAAAAATAATAAAACCAGTTGAAAGTCAGTCTGTTTTTTATCACCATGTACTAGCAGTTCTAAACAATGTCCGTTTTCAAATACTTCTTCCTTAAAAACATCTTTTGTTAGTCCAAGTTCTAAACAATTGCTGTTGTTACTTTTGAATTTCACAGTATATATGTAAACTTTCAATTAGTTCATCTTTATTTTTTGTTTTTTTAATAATGCTGTGTTGCACACAGGAGTTAATTCAGAGAACTCCCAGTTTTATAGCCAGCCTACACTCCACCTCCCACCATCTCCAATACCTATGCAGTCAGCTATATATAGCCTCCTTCAAGAGTGAGTTTGTAAGGTTTTAGAATCCTTCCAGCTTCTTTCTGGCAAAATTTTTATTTCCAACTCCCCTGTTGTGCTATAAGTTCCAGAGTTTAAGTACTAGATTTGGAGTAAACTTCAAATAGATAGATATAGCTCAGTGACTATAAATATGAAGAAATAAAACTTAAGTTTTTGAAGCATTTATTTGTGTTTAAAAGCTTTTCAACTCGGGTACATCTGAAAGGTGTTACTAGAATCAATCCTAAAGAAACCAAGACACGAATAGTATTACAGTTTCTGGAATTTACTGTGAAATAGATATTTTATGAAACTCTGTCAAAATCATCCTTATCATTAAGATATTTCCTAGCTATTTGGTATCTGTTGCTTCAGGAAAGAAACTGGAAATTAAAATTAACTGAACATATTCTTCATTGATTATGAGCAATGATAAACTTTTTATTGAAATATAATTAACATACAGTGTCTTACTAGCTTCAGGGGTACATCATAGTGATTCAGTATTTTTATACATTACAAAATGATCCGCATGATAGTCTAGTTATCATCTGTTTCCCTACAAAGTTATTACAATATTATTGACTATATGGCCTATGGTCTACATTACATGCCCATGACTTAACTTTATAACGGGAATAAGGGAAGATAAATTGACAAATCTGGTTTTATTACATACTGAACATGAATATGCGAAGATCAATCTTATTTTTATTTAATTTATTTTCTTTTCCAATTTTTATTTAAATTCTATTTAGTTAACATATAGTGCAATAGTGGTTTCAAGAGTAGAATTTAGTGATTCATCACTTATATATAGCACCCAGTACTTATCACAAGTGCCCTGCTTAATACCCATCACCCATTTAGCCCATCCCCCATCCATAGGCTCCATTAAACCCCTCAGTTTGTTCTCTGTCATTAAGAGCCTTTTATGGGGGGGCACATGGGTGGCTCTGTTGGTTAAAGCATCCGACTCTTGATCTCAATTCAGGTTTTGATCTCAGGGTCATGAGTTCTGTGTTGGGTTCCATGTTGTGTGTGGAGCCTACTTTATAAAATAAAGTCTCTTATGGTTTGCTTACTTCTCTTTTTTTTCTACTTCCCATATGCTCATCTGTTTTGTTTTTTAAAATTCCACATATGAGTGAAGCCATATGATATTTTCTTTCTCTGACTTATTTTGCTTAGCATAATACACTCTAGCTCCATCCACATTGTTGTAAACGGCAAGATTTCATTCTTTTTGATGGCTGAGTAATATTCATTATACATATAAAAGGGTGTTTATACACACACATATACACACATACACACCCCACATCTTCTTTATCCATTCATCAGTCGATAGACATTTGGGACATTTGGGCTCTCTCTATAGTTTGGCTATTGTTGATAATGCTGGTATGAACATCAGGGTGCACATACCCCTTTGAATCCATATTTTTTGTATCCTTTGGGTAAATAGCTAGTAGTGCAGTTGCTGGATTGTAGGCTAGTTGTATTTTTAACTTCTTCAGGAACTTCCATAGTGTTTTTCAGAGTGGCTGCACCAGTTTGCATTCCCACCAACAGTGTTAAGAGGGTTCCCCTTTCTCCGAATCCTCGCCAATGCCTGTTGTTTCCTGTGTTGTTAATTTTAGCCATTCTGACAGGTGTGAGGTGTTATGTCATCGTGATTTTGGTTTGTATTTCCCTGACGATGAGTGATGTTGAGCATGTTTTCACGTGTCTGTTAGCCATCTGGATGTCTTCTTTGGAAAAATGTCTATTCATGTCTTCTGCCCATTTCCTAACTGGATTATTTGTGTGTTGGGTGTTGAGTTTGATAAGCTCTTTATATATTTTGGATACTAACCCTTTATCAGATATGTCATTTGTAAATACCTTTGCCCATTTTTTAGGCTGCCTTTTAGTTTCGTTGATTGTTTCCTTTGCTGTGCAGAAGCTTTTTATCTTGATAAAGTCCCAATAGTTCATTTGTAAAGGTCAATTTTAATAAATTCATTGACAAATTTGTAGAAGTCAAAGCTCAAAGTATTTTGAGTCCATTATGTACTTAAAATATTTTCATGGTTTTGAAAATTAATATAATTAATGGGTATTTTAAATCTGTTAACTTTTTACCCTCTTTTGTGATGTAAGTTGTATTCTTATTTTACATTAGAAATTTTTTACTGGCATAATTATGTGTACAAAGTCCAAAAAAAGAAAAATCTCACTATCTGTTTGTATTTTCTGCATTGTTATTCTCCTTTCATGATTATTACAGAAAATAATTTTGTTGTATAAAGGAGTAGGTGTGGTAAAAATGATTTGCTCTGGTTGTCCAATATTCTAGGCGTGTAATTGACTCATAAGAGGATCCTGAGGACAGGATCCTGTGTCACAGATTTCTAGAACCAAACCATCTTGTCAGTTTAGTCATAAAAATGAATTTTCCGTATTTGGTCTTATTGCTTTGAGAATGTGATGATTTAGATTTTGCTTTATTTGTGACAAATTATACTCAGAGACTGAGATTGTCTTTGCCAGTAATTTATTTAAAACAGGCTTATTGTGGATATTATAATTTATAATAATATCCACAAGTCAGTACTATATGGGATAATGTCTCTTAATAAGCCAATAAAGAAATACTCCAAATCAATGATAGATTAATTACACTGTTTAAGGCAAAGGAGCAGTGAAAGAAATAAGGTCCAAATTTAGTTGAGGTGTATCTTTCTATGAGTTGGTTCTCAGAAGAGTCAGTCTTTCCAACTAAAATCTGGGTATCAGCTGCTGGCTTATGTCCCTCGCTGCTGGGGCATGTAGCGAATGGGCAATGGCACTGGTGTTGGCAGGCAAGGTCAGTTGCCCTGAAGGTTATTACTCTGGGGACCATTTACACAGTTTGCACCACTGCCTATGAGGAGTAGCCTTGTCAAGGCTGGACCACATGTCCCTTCCCTTCCTGGGAGTGCTGCATGGGTTTAACACCATTACCAACCAAGAGAAGCCTGGTCATGGCAGGAGCAAGTTCTCAAGATCTTTGAAGAGTTATTTAGATCAACAAAGAGTAGCCTTGTCCAGACTGATGACCCCTCAGTAAGACCTCACAAACTCTGGGTATTTAAAGTTTAAATGTTCATTACATCATCGCTGCTCTTCCGTATGTTACTATCGATAAGTCTCAACAGTTGAACTACTGAGTACTTAACCAACCACAACAGGTGTCAATGACAGCATCCCAACACAGCTTCTTCAATGTAAACAAATTCATCCTTAGATCAAAACAACTTAAATCATAAACAAGTGAATTTGAAATCATAACAAACCAATTAAAAAAAAAGTAATGATCAGGAATGAGATCTTACTTAGGTTAAAAACTTGTGGTTGTTGAATCTGGAAAACAAATGGCTATGCTTTTGGGGAGCAGAATGAATGTGGCTGATTAATCATTTTTTAGCTTATGAAAGATTTCTTAAAGAATACTGTTTTTGAAAGGAAAATTGACAATAAGATGGTAAAATGTGGATTAGATGACCAGGCAGGATTGGGCTCTTCATGCTGAAATATTTCGGTGTGGGAAAAAATGCTGATTGTTTCTCTGTAGCTTTGATATTTATTTACTGAGAACAAGATGCTATTTCAGATAATCTTTTAAAGTCAAGTGAATTGTCATTCTTGGATTCTGTATACTTCAGTATAACTTTTTTGAGTCTGCCCAGCTAATTTTGTTGTTATATTTATCTGTGTATTTCTAAATAACACAGTTCTGCCGCAGTTTCATGATTTCCAATTTTAGACTTGTCTCTTAACATCCTAATGTGATACTTTGGATTAAAATCCAGTTTTGGCCACTTGAGGTGTTTTAGTTGGCTCTAGTGCCTATTTGTCATTCCCACATCATTGTGTTGCCTTTTTTTTTTTTTTTTTAAATACTTCTTTGCTTTCTGGCACTACAAGATGCCCCAGGCTCATCATGTATATTTCCTGACCCAGTTCTAGAATCAAACATCTCCAAGAAGCCCTGGTCTCTTTTATTGGAGAGTAGTATTAGAAACTAATGTCTGTGCTGTAAGTATGCTTGTGTTACTGGGGTATCATTGCTTCTAAATTCTACCAGAAGTTTGACTGGGATTGTACTCAATCAGTAGATCAATTT